>NW_023270374.1:6778818-6799611 GCF_011800145.1 Mirounga leonina
TGTTGATTTGGGTCATTTCGCTTTTCTTTTTGATAAGTCTGGCCAGGGGTTTATCAATCTTGTTAATTCTTTCAAAGAACCAGCTTCTAGTTTCGTTGATCTGTTCTATTGTTCTTTTGTTTTCTACTTCATTGATTTCTGCTCTGATGTTTATTATTTCTCTTCTCCTGCTGGGTTTAGGCTTTATTTGCTGTTCTTTCTCTAGCTCCTTTAGGTGTAGGGTTAGGTTGTGTATTTGAGACCTTTCTTGTTTCTTGAGAAAGGCTTGTATTGCTATATACTTTCCTCTTAGGACTGCCTTTGCTGCATCCCAGAGATTTTGAACAGTTGTGTTTTCATTTTCATTGGTTTCCATGTATTTTTTTAATTCTTCTTTAATTTCCTGGTTGACCCATTCATTCTTTAGTAGGATGCTCTTTAGCCTCAATGTATTTGGGTTCTTTCCAACTTTCCTCTTGTGATTGAGTTCTAGTTTCAAAGCATTGTGGTCTGAAAATAGGCAGGGAATGATCCCAATCTTTTGGTACTGGTTGAGACCTGATTTGCGACCAAGAATGTGATCTATTCTGGAGAATGTTCCATGGGCACTCGAGAAGAATGTATATTCTGTTGCTTTGGGATGGAATGTTCTGAATATGTCTGTGAAGTCTATTTGGTCCAGTGTGTCATTTAAGGTCTTTATTTCCTTGTTGATCTTTCACTTAGATGATCTGTCCATTTCAGTGAGGGGCATGTTAAAGTCCCCCACTATCATTGTATTGTTTTCGATGTGTTTTTTTGCTTTTGTTATTAACTGCTTTATATAATTGGCTGCTCCCATGTTAGGGGCATAGATATTTACAGTTCTTAGATCTTCTTGTTGGATAGACCCTTTAAGTAGGATATAGTGTCCTTCCTCATCTCTTATTACAGTCTTTGGTTTAAAATCTAATTTGTCTGATATAAGGATTGCCATCCCAGCTTTCTTTTGGTGTCCATTAGCATGGTAAATGGTTTTCCACCTCCTCACTTTCAATCTGGGGGTGTCTTTGGGTCTAAAATGAGTCTCTTGCAGACAACATATCAATGGGTCTTGTTTTTTTATCCAATCTGATACCCTGTGTCCACTGATTGGGGCATTTAGCCCATTTACATTCAGGGTAACGATTGAAAGATAGGAATTTAGTGCCATTGTATTGCCTGTAAGGTGACTGTTACTGTATATTGTTTGTGTTCCTTTCTGGCCTATGTTGCTTTTAGGCTCTCTCTTTGCTTAGAGGACCCCTTTTGATATTTCGTGTAGGGCTGGTTTCGTGTTTGCAAATTCTTTTAGTTTTTGTTTGTCCTGGAACCTTGTTATCTCTCCTTCTATTTTCAATGACAGCCTAGCTGGATATAGTATCCTTGGCTGCATATTTTTCTCATTTAGTGCTCTGAATATATCATGCCAGTCTTTCTGGCCTGCCAGGTCTCTGTGGATAGGTCTGTTGCCAATCTAATGTTTCTACCGTTGTAGTTTACTGATCTCTTGTCCCAAGCTGCTTTCAGGATTTTCTCTTTGTCTCTGAGACTCGTAAGTTTTACTATTAGATGTCCAGGTGTTGACCTATTTTTATTGATTTTGAGAGGAGGTTCTCTGTGCCTCCTGGATTTTGATGCCTGTTTCCTTCCCCAAATTAAGGAAGTTCTCTGCTATAATTTGCTCCAATATACCTTCTGCCCCTCTCTCTCTTTCTTCTTCTTCTGGGATCTCAATTAGTCTAATATTGTTTCATCTTCTGGTATCACTTATTCCTCGAATTCTGCCCTCATGATCCAGTAGTTGCTTATCTCTCTTTTTCTCAGCTTCTTTATTTTCCATCATTTGGTCTTCTATATCACTAATTCCCTCTTCTGCCTCATTTATCCTAGCAGTTAGAGCCTCCACTTTTGATTGCACCTCATTAATAGCCTTTTTGATTTTGACTTGGTTAGATTTTAGTTCTTTTATTTCTCCAGAAAGGGTTTCTCTAATATCTTCCATGCTTTTTTCAAGCCCAGCTAGTATCTTTAAAATCATCATTCTGAACTCTAGTTCTGACATCGTACTAATGTCCATATTGATTAGGTCCCTGGCAGTTGGTACTACCTCCTGTTTTTTTTGAGGTGATTTTTTTCCATCTTTTTTTTTTGTCCAGAGGACAATAGATGAATGAGGGAACAAAATTCTAACAGGGTAACAATGACGCCCAAAAAATATACACTAAACAAATCAGAAGAGATCTGAAACTGGGGAAGAAGAAAAGGAAAGAAAGAAAAAAGAAAAGGAAAAGATTTTAAAAAGAATATGATCAAATATGTTCAGGCTGGTGCATAGATCAGTGCCACACACTAGATTTGGGGCATATTTTGGTCTGTTAGAAGAAAGTATCCCAAAATTTTAAAGAAAGAAAAACTTATATATGTACAAAAATAAGGGTAAATACAATGAAGGGATGGAATATGACTGTAAAGATGAAATTATAAAAGATTTTATAAAAGGAATTGATAAGTTGTTTGAAAAAAGTAAGAAGCAGAATTAAAAAAAAAGAAAAGGGGAGAGAATGTGATCAGGCAGGAGACTAGAACAAAGCCATACACTAGAGATTTAGGGTATATTTTGGTCTGTTAGAAGAAACTGTATCCCAAAATTTTAAAGAAATTACAACTTATTCCAAAACTAAGTTTAACTACTATGAAGGAATAGAATGACTCTAAAAATGAAAAATAAAAAAGATTTTTAAAAAACGGATTGATAAGATGTTGGTTGAAAAAAGGAAAAAGAACGGGGCGCCTGGGTGGCTCAGTTGGTTAAGCGACTGCCTTCGGCTCAGGTCATGATCCTGGAGTCCCGGGATCAAGTCCCGCATCGGGCTCCCTGCTCGGCAGGGAGTCTGCTTCTCCCTCTGGCCTTCCTCCCTCTCATGCTCTCTGTCTCTCATTCTCTCTCTCTCAAATAAATAAATAAAATCTTTAAAAAAAAAAAGGAAAAAGAAAAAGAAACAAAAAGAAAATTAAAAAAATTAACTTTGAAAGACTAAAGAATCAGGGGGGTAAAAAAACATGAATTCTATGTGCTGTATTCCCTTAGTGCTGGCCTTCTGCCATTCTTATGGATCGGTAAACTTGGTCTTGGCTGGCTGTTCTTGCTGATCTTCTGGGGGAGGGGCCTGTTGCTGTGGTTCTCAAATGTCTTTGCCAGAGGCAGAATTGCCCCACCCTTGTGGGGGCCTGGCTAAGTACTCTGCCCGGGTTTGCTCTCAGGAGCTTTTGTTCCCTGCAAGCTTTCCACATAGCTTTGGAGGATGAGAGTGAAAATGGCAGCCTCCCAATCTCTGCCTTGGAGGAGCCAAGAACTCGGGGCCCCACTCCTCAGTGAGCCCCCAGAGTAAAGGAGTCAATCACTCCCGTCTCCTTGTCTCTGGTCGCACTCCATGCTCACCCAGCCTGTGACCGAGCATTTCTATCTCTGGCACATGACCCCATGTGGAGTCTCCAAGCCCAGCAGATTCCTGCCGTGTGCTCCTGTGCTGCTCCTCCCGGGGGTGGAAGGGGAGGGGAGTCTCCCCGGATCTGCCGCTTGTTGGGTCCCTGCTGGAAGAGCAGTGGCCCAACTGTGCCATGGATCACAGTTTATTGCAACCCTGAGCTGAAAGCCCACTCCTCAGCTCTGTCTCTGCAGCCAGCTTCCCAGCTCCAATACCTGGGAGCTCTGCCACACTCAGGCACCCCTCATCTTTCTGTGGCCCTGAGGGTCCTGAGACCACACTGTCCCAGTGAGGATTCCACCCCCCCACCCCCCACCCCCGCTTAGCCACTGGAGTGACATCCCTCAGCAGAGCAGACTTCTAAAAGTTCCAATTTTGTGCTCTGCTGCTCTATCATTTGCTGGTAGCTGGCTGATGGAGGCTCCCTCCCCCTGCCATCTATATTCCTGAATATGGCCTCGGATTCACTTCTCTACACGTCCTACCTTCCAGAAAGTTGTCTCTTTTCTGTTCAGAGAGTTGTTGCTATTCTTTTCTTTGATCTCCTGTTGAGTTCGTAGGTGTTCAGAATGGTTTCTAGAGCTTTTTTTATATAGGAGGTTCAGTGGTATCTCAAAAGTTTCAAAAGACAGTCCTGCTGGGATATGGCCTCCTTGGAACCTCCTGACCACTGGGGGTCTCCAATAGCCCTGAAGCTCTCATTGAGACAATAGGCCACCATGTTAGCTTTAAAAAGGTTAAAGTTGTTCCAGCCTGTGACAACAGAAACATCATGAACAGGTCCTGAGTCCAATCTATCCTTCCAACCTGGTTTCCAACCAAGCTGAGCTTACAGTTTACTGTGCAATATCCTGTGGAAATTCTGGCAACTTCTGCGACTGTATCATGGCTCCAGCTCTTCACACTTCCTCAAACACCCCTACCTATATCACTACATGTCCTGATTATTTATGAACTCATCTTCCCTTTAAACTCATTTAGGATAGGCTTTCTGTATCTGATTTGCATTTGTGTCAAGCTTAGCATAAAACTTGTATTTGACAGTAGTATATACTGAAAATTCTTTTACTCGGAAACATTTTGAGAGAGCCGAATCCTAACCACTAGACCACCAGGGACGGTTCAGAAACATTTTGAAATATCACCTTTCTGGCATGAATTTCTAGGTCACTGGCTGGGCCTCAGCAGAACATTCAATACATGAGGGATAAAATGATTGAGCTTTATTTTCATCTGGATGTCTCCTTATGGCCCTGTACTCGGCTCTCCTTCACCCCATTGGAAAATATTCATAAATGGTGCCTTCTGTTGATTCGCAGTCTTAATGGGGTCACTGTAAATTTCAACTATCAAAAACATTTCTGAAATTCAAACCTGAATTTGCTAGTAGGCATTGCAGGTGGGGACACTCAGCTTTTGCCAAATCACTGCAGGTTTTGCAAACATAAATTATCAAGTGAGAACTGAGAGAAGCATGCATATCACTGACAGGACTATGTGGAAGCTGCTTAAAGTGCTGACTAATGTCTTCAAGTGAAGACCACTCTGCATGTCCATTACTCAGGTCCCAGTGTAGAGCTATTTAGCAATATTTTCCTAGCTTGGGACTTTGTGCCTTGTCTCTGAGGCAGACACTGAGTGAATCTGAGTCTTCTTGGGAAATAGAAGCCTATGTTCATTCCATAGTTGTCCAGCATATAAGTGTTATTTCAGATCACTACCATGAGTAAAGGAGAGAGTGCAGTGGGGCAAACAGATAACAGTGGAAGTGAAAGTCTGGCGCTAATAAACAACTGTGCTTATGCTTCTTTCTTATTTCTGGAAATCAGTTCAAATTTGCTTGCCTTCATGAAGCCAAAGATAGGTGGGAAATTATACAATTATTGGATAAATTTTGGACTGTCCACTTGAACATCCTAGAGAGTGAAATAAGATTATCATTGTCCCAATATTTTTCAATTCAACCACTGAAACTTGTTTTAGCACCACCCCAACCCACAGTACTGGTGCCCTATGTCTGGCTCCTTTTGCCCATACTTAACGCCATGTGTTGCCTCCAAAGCCTTTTAAGAGCCACTCAAACTTGTACAGCCAATAGACTCATGGAGCTGCACTGGATCTCAGAGAGCCTCATTCTACAGATGAGAACCCAGGTAAGCATCCAGCCAAACCAGGTAACTCACCTAAGTTTACATACTTTGTTGGTACCTAGTGCAGCACCATAACTCTGGCCTCTCCATCCCAAGGGTAGCATTCTTCCCATGGGACTCAAAACTGTTATTTTAGTTTGCAAGGACTCTATCAATCACTATCAACGTTTGATCAATCACGTCAGAACCAGCGACTTTGACACTGATCTCCTACTAGCCCAATGTGGATTCTTTGGAAAAGTATCTGTGTGATTTTGCCAATTATCCATGAAGCCACATTTGCTGACAGAGACAATAAGCCATTCATTGGAGGAATTAAACTAATGTATCATTTTATATTCATAGCTATCCCTGGGACTATATGTGCTACTGTTTCCACAATATTAATTGTTCTAATCTTTTGAGAACGTAAAACAGATTAAAGTTAAAGTTCTCCCCACTGGGTCTCTATAAAAACAAAATTTACTAAACATTCTAAAAACCCAATTCAATTGAAATTGGAAGAAAAAGATGTGAGGTCTTTAAACAACTCTTTCCTGTTTTTACAGGCATAAAATGAGAAACTTTGGTTTGTATGGGACCTTGTTGAGAGCCAGAGGCTGGCTCTATAATAAACATGATCCCAAATGTTAGAGTACTGTTTTTATTGGAGTTGTGTTTTGAATTGGTTAGCAGTGTGGTTTGGTCCCCCTTGAAAGAGATGGTCATTCTTAGGGCCAATCACCCAAGGAAGAAAACTGGAAAGAGAGGATCGACCCATTGTCTCCTGCTTTTAATCTCTTAACTTTGAGTAGACATCCAGGTGTGTGGGACTCAGTTATAGGGGCTAAGATGGTACCTACCATTTAGAGATACAAACGCATCTTTAAGAATCTCATGAAAGTTGTGGATTCTATTCCCAGAAAAATGCACAGGCACACAAACATTCAATGGCAATTTCAAAGTATTGATGGACCTTGCTGAAATTCATCTGCAGACTTCTCAACATCTACCCAGGGTTTGATACATCAGAAAGCTGGGGCCTAAGGAGGAATACATCCCCTGCAGAGCATCCCAAGAATCAAACAAAGCAAAACAAGAAAACTCTGTACTTTATAGCCAGATTATCTAATTTGTGGTTAATTTCAGTGTATATTTCCATTCTGCAATCCAGAAGACTTTGGGGAAGTTCTATTAAGAGTCAGACTTTTCTAATTATACTATTAAGGGGAAGAGCTGTGTCTCTACTCAGGCCAGAACATGAGTAAGAAATCTGCAAGAAGAAGGTCACATTTGAGAGGACAAGATCTGAGCTATGTGATCCAGTTACCCAACACATGAAGGATATTCTCCCTGGATAATCTGGGTTTCATTTTTCTATTTAGGAAGGGGCACATGTTTCACAGTTGACTATGAAACTTCATGATGGTGATGAGGATATTTTGACAGTACAATCATCAGAGGTTGCAAGGCCATCTTTGTAATTTGATCTTGCCTTCCTGAGTGACCTGCCTGTCATGCAGGGAGATCTATCTTTGCTTCTGAATCAGAAGCTAATGTTAAGCCAAACAAAGACAAATATTGAACAGTATCACTTATATTTGGAATACAAAAAGAAAAAAAAAAGTTGAACTGATTAAAATAGAGAGTAGAATGGTGGTTTCCAGAAGCTGGGAAGTGGAGGAAATGGGGAGATGTTGGTCAAAGAGTACAAAACTTCAGTAACAAGATGCATATATTCTGGGGACCTAACTTACAGCATAGTGACCACAGTAATAATAATGTATACTAGAAATTGGCTAAGAGAATAGATTTTAAGTGTTCTCACCACAAAAAAAGGTAACTATATGATGTGACAGGTATGTTAATTTGATTGTGGTAATCACTTCACAATGTATACATGTATCAAATCATCACATTACATACTTTCAATATATATAGTTTTATTTGTCAATTATACTTCAAGAAAGCTGGGGATAAGAAGTTGATGTCATTGAGAAAGCCTCCCCACCTAAGAAAATCCACTCTTCAACTTAATCTAGCTTCTGGGTAGCAGCATCCTGAGTTAGTTACCCTCATCTCTTGGATCTGAGGGGTGGAACTGAGTCACCTGAAAAGCTTCTACTCAAGTAGGAAGTATCTCCCTGCACCTTGTTGTCAGGGTAGGTCAACAGTATGACGAATCTCAGAAAGGGATCTGAAAGCTAGAGACCCAGAGTGAAATAGCAGAGATGAGAACCATGCTGTGGGCACTCCCACCAGGAAGGATGGGGAAGTGGTGAGATTTAGAAGTGGTTGGTACCAGAAAGGCCTAGACTTGGGTTCAAAGTCAGGGCTCTAATATCTGGCAGGGATCCTGAAGAAGGAGAACTGCTTTCCAGGACCTGGAGGGTGTGGGGGTACAAGTCAGGTCACCATGCAGGGACTCCATGATAGGAGACATGGCAGGACCTATCATAAGAACTTATGTGCACAGAGGCTCTGGGCTCCAAACAGGAAGGGCAGTGCCTTTATCCAGAATTGGTCAGACAGACAAAAGGGAAATTTGAGAACAAGCCTAGGAAGGTAAGGGGAGCTGGTGAACCCCTCATGGGGACAGAGGAGGAGAAATGTAAAGTGAAGAGCCAGGAATCACATCATGAGAGAGACAAGGAAATGAAAGTCTTATCAGTGCAAGTGAATCAGTGCAAGTTTTGGTTGAGCCCCAAACCAGACTATCCCATGTATAACACCCTCCTTAACAAATACCCATGGTCCCAGAAAAGTCCAAGACCACAAGGCTTAATACCAGCCTTACTTGATATATCAACCAACATCAGACATTAGTCACAAAAGATCAGAGGGCAACAAAATGTGTTCAACTGAAGATCCCTTTCAAGTGTGGATATCTCTGAGATTCTTAGGATCAACAAACACCATTGCAGTCACTAAGTCTACCCTCCAAGCAAAACCCAAAAGTTTTAAAGCAATTTCTTTTTTTAATATAATTTTCTTTTTTTAAAAGATTTTATTCATTTATTTGACAGAGAGAGATAGAGAGAGCAGGAACACAAGCAGGCGGATTGGGAGAGGGAGAAGCAGGCTTCCTGCCGAACAGGGAGCCTGGTGTGGGACTCGATCCCAGGACCCTGGGATCATGACCTGAGCTGAACGAAGGCAGATGCTTAATGACTGAGCCACCCAGGCACCCTAAAGCAATTTCTAATAAGAAAAGTCTGTGCTTGACTCATCTTCCCCACCAGGAAAGATGCAAGGTGAATATCTGTAGGGTCCCAGTTGTCAAGGAATTTTGCAAGGCCTCATGAAATACACTCAGAACAAATAATATCCTTGTCTTTGTATCTGACATAAATGGATAGTACACATCACACTTTATTGGCTTCTGCTCAGAAGTCAATCCATATGTGACTTAGTCTTCTAGAGGCCTTTGGGGGAAGCCAGCAAGAACAGGTGAGGTAGACAAGATGATCCTGGAAATGCTTTGTCCCATATGGACACTCCACTTCTAATAATGGAAATCCCGCCTATAAGTTGTTTCATTAACTATCCTCTATGCAAACTCCTCAAAAGGACATTCAGTCTCCATTCACATGAAACTCACTCCCCTGAACCTTCACAGGGATTATCAAGTTCTAAAGGAAACCAAGTCTGTTTGCATCCTCAGCAAAACTGTCCTCTCTAAATTGATCTGATTCTTCATGGAGGTTAATCTCCAACAGGCTGCAGCTATAATTGGATCCATGTTAATACTTCCTTTTCCTCTTAATCTTGTTTGTGAAAGATACGCTTGCCATTATGGAAAACATTTGGTTGTGCTTTCTGACCTGTGCCTGAAGGTGGAAATTCAATATGAGAACCACTTACTTCTCAGTTCCTCTGAAGATCCGCTCAGCAGATGAAGCCTTGGTGAGTGGCTGGCTCCAGTCTTTACATATTTGGAATTGAATTTCGCCTAGTGCTGATGGCACCAATGGCTACATAAGCATTTATAAGAAAAAGCAAATGAAACTGTAAATAAGTGAGACAAATGGAGTTGAGACAGGGAATGTCCTTTTGAGAGGAATTTGCAATTTGTAGTTTTAAACTTAACTCAGTGTTTTACTTTATTTTTTCTAATCTTGCTCCATGTAGAAACTTTTTTTTTTCCATGTAAAAACTTTTAAAAGTACTACGGAGAAGCGGGTGGTGGGGGTGAGGAACACACCAAAAAAAGAAACTTTCTCATAATTCTACCATCCAGAAGCAATGCAGTTCCTTTTGACCTATTTCTTCCCCATCCTTTTCCACAGTTTGAACCCAGTGGAGATAAAACTAGCATTCACCATCTTGTGAATATTTATGTAATAAGTAATTTCCCATATCATTAAAAGTATAACTTAAACATTATTCTTAGGGAATCCCATAATATTCTACTGCAAGAATGTTCCATGATTTACTTAATCATTACTTTAATGATAGGTGTTTACACTTTCAACATCTCACTTTTGTAAATAATCCTTCAGCAGCCATCTTTGGATTTTTAAATCTGAGCTGTACTTATATCTTTAGGAAAGATTCTTAGGAAGAAACATATAGGGCCAAGGGAAATGGACTTTTTTCAGGCCCTGGCACATGTCATGAAATTGCTGAGATGCTTGCTTTGGAAATAAACAGATAAAGTAAGCAGCATAAGTACCTCGAATCTAATAGGTTTGCTCAGCTGTTTGTTATGCAAGCAGGAAGACAGGATCCTACTGCCCATCCCATGAAGGTGAATCAACTGGACATAGAAATTACTCAGTAGCAGAAGCTATAATTATACCTTCCCATATTTTCCAAGTTTTATACAGAAAATTTATAATCAGTAAAATGTTATGATCTTTTAGAGCTACACAATAAGGCCAGCCCACTGCTTCTCAAGCAATAGTTGGAAAAGCACCATTGCACACCGCTTTACAGTATACATTTTACGCAGTTTATAAAGCCCTGTCCAGAGCATTTTCTTAAATGATCCTCTCCACAGTGCTTAAGCTAGGCAGCTCAAGTATTATCCCCATTGTACAGATGAAAAGACTGGGCTTCCCCCAATTTAAGTACCTTACTGAAGAAGTAGACAAGAAAGCCTTGTGGACATTATTTGTTTTCAGCTCCTTTTACTTAATCTTTCTCTTGCTTTGGAAACAGAGCCTGGGTAGCCACAGGTATAGTACAAAGCTGAAGACAGAAAGAACAAGTGCCTCTCTGCTTAATGTCCCACTTGAATGTTGCCTGGTGAAGGACTGACTGCGTTCCTGATATTTCTTTCTTTGAGCTTAAATAACATGTGGATGAGCTGCTTTGTATAATATGTTGTTTCTCCACCAGGGAGAAGCAATTGTTGGTATAGGGCAATGGCTGCCAGTGTTTATATATAACACAGCCCGGGGCAGGGGCAATGGCTTATCATTGCCCATTACCCACAAGGACCCCAGAATGATGATGTAAAGTGTCTATCATCTCAGATAATTTCTCTGATGGGAAATGCCATAATACTTAAAATATGTACAGCCATTTCAACTTCTTCAGTGATAAAACAGCTTCTTACATTTTGGTCCTCACAGCTACCTGGTGATGTCACTATTATTATTATCCTCATTCACAGAGAGGAAATTGAGACACTATGTGTCAGAAACCAGCTAGATACTCTCCCTGAGTAGTCAAGAAGACCAGCTTTCTCAGACTCCTTTGCAGTTAGGATGAGGCCATATGTTTGGGTCTTGGCCAGTGGATTGTGGGCAGAAGTGATAGAACTCACTGAAGGCCAAGCCATACAATTTCCTATGTGATCCTCCATATTCTTTCTTTACTGATAGGCCATTTAAATGAATAGGATACAGTAAAGGATTCCAAGGAGGCTCTCAAATGTGGAAGAGCCACCATATGGAAGGAAACTGGATCCCCAAGTCACGATGTGGAGGAGAGCCTCCTGCTCCTCCTTGAACTGTCATATGAGTGAGAAATAAACACTGATGATGTGAAGTTTTATGATGTGAAATTTGTTTGCTTTTGCTATGCTGACTAACCTAGTATAACTCATACAAAATGACTTACTCAAGGTCACCCACAAATGTCACTCGGGTTATAGCATCCTCCTATAACTCCTGTTGTGTCACCCTTAAATAGGATCAGGAAATGCTATCTCCAATTTTTTTGCAGTTCCTTTTTGCTTTGTGGAGGAGTGGCCTGAGGCTGGGGGCTGGAATCATCTGAGACTCACTCCCACACATTTCTGGAAGTTGATGCTAGCTGTTGGCTCAGAGTAGGCCTAGGGCTGTTGGCCAGAAAACCTAAACATGGCTTTTCCGTGTGTTCTCTCTTGGTGATTGGGCTGCATGTGTGAGCATCCCAAAGGACCAGGTGGAAGTTGTATCACTTTTAATGATCTAGCCTTAAGAGTGATATAGTGTCACTGGGTATTTACCCCAAAGATACAAATGTAAGGATCCGAAGGGGTACGTGCACCCCGATGTTTATAGCAGCAATGTCCACATAGCCAAACTATGGAAAGAGCCAAGATGTCCATCAACAGATGAATGGATAAAGAAGATGTGGTCTATATATACAATGGAATATTATGCAGCCATCAAAAGGAATGAAATCTTGCCATTTGCAATGACGTGGATGGAACTGGAGGGTATTATGCTGAGCGAAATAAGTCAATCAGAGAAAGACATGTATCATATGATCTCACTGATATGAGGAATTCTTAATCTCAGGAAACAAACCGAGGGTTGCTGGAGTGGGGGTTGGGGTGGGAGGGATGGGGTGGCTGGGTGATAGACACTGGGGAGGGTATGTGCTATGGTGAGCGCTGTGAATTGTGCAAGACTGTTGAATCACAGATCCGTACCTCTGAAACAATGCAATATATGTTAAGAAAAAAAGAAGAAGAAGAAGATAGCAGGAGGGGAAGAATGAAGGGGGGGGAATTCAGAGGGGGAGATGAACCATGAGAGACGATGGACTCTGAAAAACAAACTGAGGGTTCTAGAGGGGAGGGGGTGGGAGGATGGGTTAGCCTGGTGATGGGTATTAAAGAGGGCACGTTCTGCATGGAGCACTGGGTGTTATGCACAAACAATGAATCATGGAACACTACATCAAAAACTAATGATGTAATGTATGGTGATTAACATAACAATAAAAAAATTTTTTTTAAAGAGTGACATAGTGTCACTCCCAACATTGTTACAAGCCCACCCAGATCCCAAGGAAAGAATCACAAATCCCACATCTCAGTGGGCAGTGCGTCAGGGACAGCCTAGGGTTGTGGCCATCTTAGAAAATACAATGACATATGTGGCCAACCAAGATACACAGTGATAAGGAAAAGCGTGGCACAAAGTGCTTTCCCCCTTTTTAACAAGAAAAAAAAGTGTATGGGTGTGTGTATGTGTGTGTGTGTCTAGAAACTATCTGTAAATATTCACAAGAAACAGTCGACAATAATTTCCCCCAAGGAATGAGACTAGAAATCCAGGATGGAAGAGCTTGCTTTTCATTGCATATCTTTTTACTGTTTGAATTATTTACCATGTGCTTGTGTTATTTTCATAATACTAAATAGAATTTTAAAGGGATGAATGGGTATATTTGGAGTTGATTATACACATTTTCCTTTTTTCTCTGTTGAAATCATTAGATTCTTTTGGAGGCCAACCAAATGATGCAAATGAGGAAAAATAATTTTTTTTTATTTTCAATCAAGATGTCAATTTTCATTCTGTATTCACTAGATGACAATTTGGCAAAATTAGAATCACATCTGTACATGCAAGAAGTTCTTCATTTCTCTATATCAGTGGTAACCCATCCTGGCTGCACATTCCAGTCACCTGGAAAGCTTTATAAAACAAGATTACAATGCCCTACTTCTGACCTACTCAATCACAGTTTCTGAGGTAGGCACCCAGGAATCTAGCTGAACAATCTCCCATGTGATTCTGATACCATCAACCCAGCTGTGGGAGATTGAACTTGGCTTTGGAAAGAAAACAACTGGTGGCCCTGCCTATAGGTGGGGATCCACATGGATGCCAGCCTGGCTATTCCAGATGTGGGCCACCTGAGCTTGTTAGGGATGCAGGTTCTCAGGTCCCATCCCAAAGCTACCAAATTAGAATCTACATTTTAGAAAGATCCCCAGGTGATTCCTGGGCATGTTAAAATTTGTGAAGCACTGTTCGAAAGGATATAATCCCAAGAACAGGGAAAAAAACAGACAAAAATCCCCAACTTCATGAAGCTTATTTCACTTGGGGGAAAGAAACAGTAAATAATAATAGTTGTAAGTATACAGTTGACCCTTGAACACAGGTTTGAACTGCATGGGCCCACTTATATGTGGATTTTTTCCAATAAATAGGATACAGTACTGTAAATGTATTTTCTCTTCCTTATGATTTTTTAAGATATCCATTTAGTTTATTGAAATATAATTGACATATAACAGTGTACTAGTTTTAGATATAAAACATAATGATTTAATATATGTCCTTATGGTCTTCTTAATAACAATTTCTTTTCTCTAGCTGACTTTATTCTAGGAATACAGTATAGAATACATATAATATACAAAATATTTGTTAATCAACTACTTACGTGATTGGTAAATCTTCCAATCAATAGGTTATTAGTAGTTATTTTGGGGAGTCAAAAGTTATATGAAGATTTTCAACTGCATAGCAGGTTGGCACCCCTAACCTCCATGTTGCTCAACAGTCTGTTGTGAAATAGATAGATAGATAATAGATAGATGATGATAGATAGATAGATAGAGATAGATAATAGATTATTTATTTATCATAGTATGTAAAATGGGCAGTTTTGAAAATAACCAGTGAATTTTTTGCCTTAAATTTAAAAACAGCATGTTAGATGTTGATAAGTGTCAGGGAAGACGAAGGGGAGTTTGGAGGATAAATTTGCATCTTTAGAGCAGAAAAGGCCTCACTGAAATGACATTGTTTGAGGAAGAGCCTGAAGGAGGGGAGGGAAAGAGAATTCCCAGAAGAGGGAACAGCCAGTGTAAAGACTCTTCCAGGCAGAGGGAGCCAGGAATGGGGTAGAGAAGTAACTGGGGCCTTGTAAAGACTGTCTTTTACTCAGAATGGGATGCAGAGCCTGGGTAGGCTTTGAGGAACAGTGACATGATCTAACTTACATTGTCAAAGGATCCCTCTAGCTGCTGATTTGAAAATACATTGTGGGAGCAGCTGTAGAAACAGGGAGCCCAGTCACAAAGCTATTGCAATAATCCAGGGGAGAGATGGTGGACCAGAGCAGGGGGCAGCAGAGAGGGCTGTGAGTATAGGTCAAAAGCCCACATCCTGCTCTAAACTGGCCACATGTGACAGTCCCTACCTCCAGGATTTAGGGACAAAGCTAGCATTGTCCAGGATGCTTCAAAAGTGTCGTGTGGGCCACAAGGGGAAAGCTATGCAAAGCAATAGTGTTGAAGATAAGCTAAAGTTGTGCCTCATTTGCCCATGTTTGCATCAGAGCCTGCTGCTTATGAAGGCACTGTCTGACTGTGTCATTCACAAAGATTAATGTGCCATGTTGTTTTACTGTTCTATGTAAAGCACCATAATGGTCACCAACAGGGGAAAATTGGAGTCCCTGAAAAGCATGGAAGTCATAAAAAAAACACAGCTTAGTTTCCAGCAAGGTTTGGAAGAAGATCCTCGGTGACTCACATGCAATTTCTCTTTTCACTCATTCACAAGCTGAATGATTACAATTAATCTTTATCAGCAAGGATAATTAAGTAGTACAGTTCTGGTGGAAAGCAGGGCTGGAGGAGAGGGTAGATGGAAGAAGAGAAAGGAGGAAGCATCTTCATTAAGTTCTTCTTCCCATCACATGGATCATCTCACTGACCACACAAACTTATTAAAAAATTATTTCCCTCAGGTTCACCCTAGTCCAAACTCAATATTCTGAACACCATGGCACATCCTGATAATCACTAGTCTGCTCCTTCTGAGAACTCTGAGGTTGGTGCAATGAGGCAATGGGAAGAACTCTTCCAGAGAGACCACAGGAACAAACAGATTCCAAAAAGCGAGCCACCATTTTGAAGGAATGGGACAGCACATACATTTGCCAAAGTGAAATGGGATGAGGCTGCCCAAGACAAGGGGAAAACACAGATCTCATTTCACAACCTTAATTTTATAGACTCATAGATGCTTACAAATGGACCGACTCCACTCATTCACTTTACCCACTGATAAGGAATGTAAAGCCTTGGGCCAGTTGAGTGACTTATTCAGGGTCACACAACAGATTGGTACCTGAACAGCAAATTAAACACAGAGCCACTTGCCTGACAACACAAAGTTGATCTTGTGTCTTAACAGTCAGGACTAGCTTCATTAGGTGCTAATTAGGAGCTCTCTACTTGATTATCTGTCAAAATCAGTGCTTCCCTGGGGAACTGTAAATACTAATCCCAATACCTAATGTTATGGCTTCACTTTTCATCAAGAGATATTATGAGAAAACTGTATATAATATCCAGGTTTCCATCCTTTTTCTCTGACACAACCTTCCCCTCTTCCCTTAGGGCAAGCAGAGTTTGTCTTCTGTTCTGCTTCCTTTACCTTCAAGACCACTGGCTTACTCAGATTCTACTATCCTTGTTCTTTCATTTCTCTGCTTTCCCATTCTGCTGGGGAGGGCTCGTGTGGCAACAGATGGAAGGAAGGGCTAGGGTCTTTCCTAAATAAGTATTTCATTTGTCCACATTTCACTGTCAAAGGCTCTCCTTGACCAAACTCCAATCAGGTTTCTCTGAGCCCTATTCTCAATTAGGCCTCGAAATTGGCCCCTATCCTTGCCTGGGCCTCCATGGCCCAGTCTTAGCAAGAATCATGATATGGGATCACCTTGGCCTGTCTTCAGTAAGAATACCCCCGCCCTTGACTTCTCTAGGTAATTTTCCACCCACTGACCCCTCACATTCTGCTCATTGGTGATAAACCACCACCTATCCTTCCTGTATTGGGAGTTGAGCCCAATCTCTGTCTGCTATGGCAACAGCCTTCTCACCCATTACAACAGTCCTGAGTCGTCTTCTTTACCATTTAAAAAAAGTGTCAGAATAACTTTTTTCTTTAACAGCATATGTATGAGGGGGTGGTAGGAAGTAAATACACTAAAATGTGAGTAATGATTATCTCTGAGTGGTACTTGACTTTATACTTTTTGGAATCTTTAAAATTTTGTCATACATCAATACAACAAATTGCTTCTTATGATAAAAAAAAATGAGGGGGGCGGAAGAAGATGGTGGAGGAGTAGGAGACCTGGATTTCATCTGGTCCCAGGAATTCAGCTGGATAGTGATCAAACCATTCTGAACACCTACAAACTCAACAGGAGATCAAAGAAAAGAATAGCAACAACTCTCTGAACAGAAAAGAGACCACTTTCTGGAATGTAGGAAGTGCAGAGAAGTAAATCCGAGGCGATATTCGGGAGGATAGACGGTGGGTGAGGGGGCCTCCATTGTCCACTTCTGGCAAGTGATAGAGCCCCGGACCACAAAATTGGAACTTTTAGAAGTCTGCTCCACTGACGGATGTCGCTCCCATGGCTAAGCAGGGACAGTGTGGTCTCAGGACCCTTGGGGTCACAGAAAGAGCGGGGGTGCCTGAGTGCGGCAGAGCTCCCAGATATCGGAGCAGGGAAGCTGGTTGAGAGATGGAGCGGAGGCGCGGGCTCTCCACTCCGGGTTGCCATAAACCGTGATCCGCGGCACAGTCGGGCCACTGCTCCTCCAGCAGGGACCCAAGAAGCGGCAGATCCGGGGAGACTCCCCTTCCTCCCCCCGGGAGGAGCAGCACGATATTGCACCGCAGGGATCTGCTGGGTTTGGAGACTCCACACGGGGTTGGGTGCCAGAGATAGAAATGCCCGGTCACAGGCTGGGTGAGCATGGAGTGCTGCGGAGACCGGGGAGATGGGAGTGATTAACTGCTTTTCTCTGGGGGTGCACTGAGGAGCAGGGCCCCAAGTTCTCGGCTCCTCCGGGGCGGGGATTGGGAGGCTGCCATTTTCACTCTCCTCCTCCAAAGCTGTAGAGAAAGCTTGCAGGGAATAAAAGCTCCCAAGAGCAAACCTGAGCAGATTACTTAGCCCGGACCTGGCAAGGGCAGGACAATTCCACCTCCAGCAAAGACATTTGGGAACCACGGCAACAGGCCCCTCCCCCAGAAGATCAGCAAGAACAGCCAGCCAAGATCAAGTTTGCCGATCAATGAGAACGGTAGAACTCCAGCGCTAGGGGAATACTGCACATAGAATCCATGGCTTTTTTACCATGATTCTTTAGTCTTTCAAAGTTAATTTTTTTAACTGTCTTTTTTTTGAATTTTTCTTTTTCCCTTTTTCAAACAACATCTTATCAATCCCTTTTTTAAAAAAAACATTTTTATTTTTCATTTTTAGAGTCATATTCTATCCCTTCATAGTAGTTACCTTTATTTTTGGCATATATATATAAGTTGTTCTCTCCTTAAAATTTTGAGATACAGTTTCTTCTAACAGATCAAAATATACCCTAAATCTCTAGTGTATGGCTTTGTTCTAGTCTTCCTGTCTGATCATATTCTCTCCCTTTTTTTTTTCTTTTTTTTTTTAATCCTCTTCTTTCTTTTTCCAAACAACTTCTTATCAATTCCTTTTATAAAATTTTTTATAATTTTCATCTTTAAAGTCATATTCCATCCCTTCATCATATCAACCCTTATTTTTGTACATATATAAGTTTTTCTTTCTTTAAAATTTTGGGAGGCACTTTCTTCTAACAAACCAAAATACACCAAAAATCTAGTGTGTGGCACTGATCTATGCACCAACCTGATCATATCTGATCATATTCTGGGTTTTTTTTGTTTTGTTCTGGTTTTGTTTGTTTTTATCTTTTTCTTTTTCTTTTCTTTTTTTTTTTTTTCTTTTTTCTTTCTTTCCCTTTCGTTTCCCCTAGATTCAGGTCTTTTCCGATTTGTTTAGAGTATGTTTTCTGGGGGTGTTGTTACCCTGTTAGCATTTTGTTCTCTCATTCACCTATTCTCCTCTGGACAAAATGACAAGATCGAAAAAATCACCTCAACAAAAAGAACAAGAGGTAGTACCGACTGCCAGGGACCTACTCAATACGGACATTAGTATGATGTCAGATCTAGAGTTCAGAATCATCACTTTAAAGATACTAGCTGGTCTTGAAAAAAGCATGGAAGTTATTAGAGAAACGCTTTCTGAAGAAATAAAAGAACTAAAATCTAACCAAGTCGAAATCAAAGAGGCTATTAATGAGGTGCAATAAAAAATGGGGGTGCTAACTGCTAGGACAGATGAGGGAGAAGAGAGAATCAGCAATATAGAAGACCAAATGATGGAAAATAGAGATGCTGAGAAAAAGAGAGATAAACAACTACTGGATCATGAGGGCAGAATTCAAGAGATAAGCGATACCATAAGACGAAACAACATGAGAATAATTGGGATCCAAGAAGAAGAAGAAAGAGAGAGAGGGGCAAAAGGTATTCTGGCAGAAGGCAGAATTGGAGCAAATTATAGCAGAGAACTTCCCTAATTTGGGAAGGAAACAGGCATCAAAATCCAGGAGGCACAGAGAACCCCTCTCAAAATCAATAAAAATAGGTCAACACCCTGAAACCTAATAGTAAAATTTACAAGCCTCAGAGACAAAGAGAAAATCCTGAAAGCAGCTCGGGAGAAAGATCTGTAAACTACAATGGTAGAAACATTAGATTGGCAACAGACCTATCCACAGAGACCTGGCAGGCCAGAAAGGACTGGCATGATATATTCAGAGCACTAAATGAGAAAAATATGCAGCCAAGAATACTATATCGAGCTAGGCTGTCATTGAAAATAGAAGGAGAGATAACAAGGTTCCAGGACAAACAAAAACTAAAGGAATTTGCAAACACAAAACCAGCCCTACAAGAAATATCAAAAGGGGTCCTCTAAGCAAAGAGAGAGCCTAAAAGCAACATAGGCCAGAAAGGAACACAGACAATATACAGTAACAGTCACCTTACAGGCAATACAATGGCACTAAATTCCTATCTTTCAATAGTTACCCTGAATGTGAATGGGCTAAATGCCCCAATCAAAAGACACAGGCTATCAGATTGGATTAAAAAACAAGACCTATCGATATGCTGTCTGCAAGAGACTCATTTTAGACACAAAGACACCCCCAGATTGAAAGTGAAGGGGTGGAAAACCATTTACCGTGCTAATGGACACCAATAGAAAGCTGGGATGGCAATTCTTATATCAGACAAATTAGATTTTCAACCAAAGACTGTAATAAGAGATGAGGAAGGACACTATATCCTACTTAAAGGGTCTATCCAACAAGAAGATCTAACAATTGTAAATATCTATGCCCCTAACATGGGAGCAGTCAATTATATAAGGCAATTAATAACAAAATCAAAGAAGCACATCGACAACAATACAATAATAGTGGGGAACTTTAACACCCCCCTCACTGAAATGGACAGATCATCTAAGCAAAGATCAACAAGGAAATAAAGACTTTAAATGACACACTGGACCAAATGGACTTCACAGACATATTCAGAACATTCCATCCCAAAGCAATGGAATACACATTCTTCTCTAGTGTCCATGGAACATTCTCCAGAATAGATCACATCATAGGTCACAAATCAGGTCTTAACAAGTACCAAAAGATTGGGATCGTTCCCTGCCTATTTTCAGAACACAATGCTTTGAAACTAGAACTCAATCACAAGAGGAAAGTCGGAAAGAACCCAAATACATGGAGGCTAAAGAGCATCCTACTGAAGAATGAATGGGTCAACCAGGAAATTAAAGAAGAATTTTTAAAAATTCATGGAAACCAATGAAAATGAAAACACAACTGTTCAAAATCTTTGGGATGCAACAAAGGCAGCACTAAGAGGAAAGTATATAGCAATACAAGCCTTTCTCAAGAAACAAGAAAGGTCTCAAATACACAACCTAACCCTACACCTAAAGGAGCTGGAGAAAGAACAGCAAATAAAGCCTAAACCCAGCAGGAGAAAAGAATTAATAAAGACCAGAGCAGAAATCAATGAAATAGAAACCAAAAGAACAGTAGAACAGATCAA
>NW_023270374.1:6800011-6814230 GCF_011800145.1 Mirounga leonina
AACCAGACAAAGACCCCATCAAAAAGGAGAATTACAGACCAATATCCTTGATGAATATGGATGCAAAAATTCTCACCAAACTACTAGCCAATAGGATCCAACAGTACATTAAAAGGATTATTCACCATGACCAAGTGGGATGTATCCCTGGCCTGCAGGGTGGTTCAACATCCACAAATCAATCAACGTGATACAATTCAACAACAAAAGAAAGAACAAGAACCATATGATCCTCTCAATAGATGAAGAGAAAGCATTTGACAATGTACAGCATCCTTTCTTGATCAAAACTCTTCAGAATATAGGCATAGAGGGTACATACCTCAAGATCATAAAAGCCATCTATGAAAAACCTACAGTGAATATCATTCTCAATGGGGAAAAACAGAGCTTTCCCCCTAAGGTCAGGAATGCGGCAGGGATGTTCACTATCACCACTGCTATTCAACATAGTATTAGAAGTCCTAGCCACAACAATCAGACAACAAGAAGAAATCAAAGGCATCCAAGTCAGCAAAGATGTCAAACTCTCACTCTTTGCAGATGATATGATACTTTATGTGGAAAACCCAAAAGACTCCACCCCAAAACTGCTAGAACTCATACAGGAATTCAGTCAAGTGGCAGGATATAAAATCAATGCACAGAAATCAGTGGCATTCCTATACACCAACAACAAGACAGAAGAAAGAGAAATTAAGGAGTCGATCCCATTTACAATTGCACCCAAAACCATAAGATACCTAGGAATAAATCTAACCAAAGAGACAAAGGATCTTTACTCAGAAAACTATAAAATACTCATGAAAGAAATTGAGGAAGACACAAAGAAATGGAAAAACGTTCCATGCTCATGGATTGGAAGAACCAATATGGTGAAGATGTCAATGCTACCTAGAGCAATCTACACATTTAAGACAATCCCTATCAAAATACCATCCACTTTTTTCAAAAAATGGAACAAATAATCCTAAAATTTCTATGGAACCAGAAAAAAACCCAAATAGCTAGGAATGTTGAAAAAGAAAAGCAAAGCTGGTGGCATCACAATTCCGGACTTCTGTCTCTATTACAAAGCTGTCATCATCAAGACAGTATGGTACTGGCACAAAAAACAGACATATAGATCAATGGAACAGAATAGAGAGCCCAGAAATGGACCCTCAACTCTATGGCCAACTAATCTTTGACAAAGCAGGAAAGAATGTCCAATGGGAAAAGACAGTCTCTTCAACAAATGGTGTTGGGAAAATTGGACAGCCACATGCAGAAGAATGAAACTGGACCATTTCCTTACACCACACACAAAAATAGACTCCAAATGGTTGAAAGACCTCAATGTGAGACAGGAGTCCATCCAAATCCTAAAGGAGAACACAGGCAGCAACCTCTTCGACCTGAGCCACCAGCAACTTCTTCCTAGAAACATCGCCAAAGGCAAGGGAAGCAAGGGCAAAAACGAACTATTGGGACTTCATCAAGATAAAAAGCTTTTGCATAGCAAAAGAAACAGTCAACAAAACCAAAAGATGACCGACAGAATGGGAGAAGATATTTGCAAATGACATATCAAATAAAGGGCTAGTATCCAAAATCTATAAAGAACTTCTTAAACTCAACACTCAAAGAACAAATGATCCAATCAAGTAATGGGCAAAAGACATGAACAGACATTTTTCCAAAGAAGACATCCAAATAGCCAACAGACACATGAAAAAGTGCTCAACATTGCTTGGCATCAGGGAATTCCAAATCAAAACCTCAGTGAGATATCACCTCACACCAGTCAGAATGGCTACAATTAACAAGTCAGGAAACGACAGATGTTGGCAGGGATGCGGGAAAGGGGAACCCTCCTACACTGTTGGTGGGAATGCAAGCTGGTGCAGTCACTCTGGAAAACAGTATGGAGGTTCCTCAATAAGTTGAAAATAGAGCTACCATACGATCCAGCAATTGCACTACTGGGTATTTCCCCCAAAGATACAAAAGTAGGGAACCGAAGGGGTATGTGCACCCCGCTGTTTATAGCAGCAATGTCCACAATAGCCAAAGTGTGGAAAGAGCCAAGATGTCCATCGACAGATGAATGGATAAAGAAGATGTGGTCTATATATACAATGGAATATTATGCAGCCACCAAAAGGGATGAGATCTTACCATTTGCAATGACGTGGATGGAACTGGAGGGCGTTATGCTGAACGAAATAAGTCAATCAGAGAAAGACATGTATCATATGACCTCACTGATATGAGGAATTGCTAATCTCAGGAAACAAACTGAGGGTTGCTGGAGTGGTGGGGGGTGGGAGGGATAGGGTGGCTGGGTGATAGACATTGGAGAGGTTATGTGCTATGGTGAGTGCTGTGAATTGTGCAAGACTGTTGAATCACAGATCTGTACTTCTGAAGCAAATAATACATCATATATTTAAAAAAAGAAGAAGAAGAAGATAGCAGGAGGGGAAGAATGAAGGGGGAAAATCAGAGGGAGAGATGAACCATGAGAGACGATGGACTCTGAAAAACAAACTGAGGGTTCTAGAGGGGAGTGGGTGGGAGGATGGGTTAGCCTGGTGATAGGTATTAAAGATGGCTGGTTCTGCATGGAGCACTGGGTGTTATACACAAACAGTGAATCATGGAACACTACATCAAATACTAATGATGTAATGTATGGCGATTAACATAACAATAAAAATTAAAAACAAAAGTAAACCAAAAAATTGAGATTGAAGCATTATCATGTAGAGTTTGAGAAAGTCAATGACTGTAGCTATTAAATATTTTTAAGTTTATTTTTAGCTTCTTAAATAAATGCTATTTTTTTTAATGAACAAGAAATGCCCTGCCTGCATCCACAATGCTCTAAGTATCCAGGCTTCCTTGCTATTTCTCAGACATGCCAAGCCCGCTCCCAGCTCAGGATCTTTGCCCTTGTTGTTCCCCAGGACACCTGCATGACTCTTTCCCTCACCTCCAAGGCTTTCTCAGATCTCATCTCAGTGAGGCCCACCCCAACTGCCTTATTTAATTTTGAAACCTATTCCCTGCTCTCACCCCCCACCAAGTACTTCTGATTCCCCGATAGAGTTCAGGACACACTACCCCAGAATAAGTCACCTTTGCATCTTGAATATGTTAAGCTGAAGGAGTTTGAGAAAACAGTAGAAGCAAGAAGGTCATTCTGACTTCTCCCCACCCTTCTCCCCTGGAACAGGTCATAAACCCTCACTCGAGAGGTACTCTCCCTATACCCAGAGAAAAGAGCATTCTTATCTCCAAGGACAAAGAGATGGCAAGAAGCATCTGAATTTAGCAGTAAGTTTCCCCCAGTTTACTATGTTTAGCTCCTATTCCTTAACCTAACATATTCCTCCATGACTGTCCACTCTTCATTAAACCTAGCATAAAAATACACAGACTTATTTCTTCAGGTTTTCATTTCCTAACAAAGGTCCCCATGTCACATAAAACTTATTTTAAATAAATGCATATGCTTTTTTCCTGTTAATCTTTGTTAGTTTAATGTTCAGACCCAGCCAAGAACCCTAAGAGCATCAAGGAAAATTTTTCCTCCCTTATACTCTCTTATATTTATTATCTGTTGAAATACTAGAGAATTTACATAGTCCTTATATTAATTGTTTATTGTCCACCTACCCCCATGAGAATACAAGTTCCACCAGGGCAGGGATCTTTGCCTGGTTTGCTCACTGATTTATCTTAAGCATCTCTGAGCTTGGCATACAGTAAGCATTTTATGAACATTTGGTACATGAATGAATGGTTCTATCATGATTGTTAATGTCTGTGAATCATGTTTGTGAATGTCTCTCTAGGAGATATACCTACATGTGAAATAGCTGGGGTAACACCCACGCATTTAAAATTTCAGTAGACAGTACCAAACAGTATTCAAAACAAATGTAACCAATTTATACTTCCAACATCAAAGCATGGGAGTCTTTGCTTCTCCACCCTGGTTATTAACTGATGAAAATTCTGGGTTTTTTATTTTTTTCTTAATATATACTGTATTATTTGTTTCAGGGGTACAGGTCTGTGATTCATCAGTCTTACACAATTCACAGTGCTCACCATAGTACATACCCTCCCCAGTGTCCATCACCCAGCCACCCCACCCCTCCCACCCCCCTCCACTCCAGCAACCCTCAGTTTATTTCCTGAGATTAAGAGTCTCTTATGGTTTGTCTCTCTCTCTCTGGTTTCATCTTGTTTCATTTTTCCCTCCCTTCCCGTATGATCCTCTGTCTTGTTTCTCAAATTCCTCAGGTGCCTGGGTGGCTCAGTCGTTAAGCATCTGCCTTTGCCTCAGGTCATGATCCCAGGGTCCTGGGATCAAGCCCTATGTCAGGCTCCTTGCTCAGCAGGAAGCCTGCTTCTCCCTCTCTCTCTCCCCCTGCTTGTGTTCCCTCTCTCGCTGTGTCTCTCTCTGTCAAATAAATAAAATCTTTAAAACAAAAATCCTCATATAACTGATGAAAATTCTTCTGTTGTTTTATTATGGATTTCCCATGCATATGCTGATGAGATTGAGCATAATACAAGAGTCTTATATTAATTGACCATTCATATTTCCTCTTCTTTGAATTGGTTATCTTCTAGTATTTTTAACAGGTTAAAAAAATTATTATGTTCAGTTAGCCAATGTAAGTACATCATTAGTTTTTGATGTAGTGTTCAATGATTCATTAGCTGCATATAACACACAGTGCTCAAGAGAATATTATACTTTTCTAAGGAAAAACTGCCCAAGATTCGGGAATGAGCAAGAGATCCTTGGGTATCCTCTCAGTGGAAACCTGGACATGGCCAAGGGAACCCTCCAGAGACTTTCTAATTCCATAGAGATGAGTGCCTCTGACTAACTTGACATTGGTTAGGCTATTTTACACACCTGTAAAGGTAGCAGTGAAACTGAAGACAAGTAGTAGCAATGTAAATGGTTCCTGTCCATAGCAATATAAATGGATTTTGTCCCAGAGAGGATATAACTTTCTGTAACTCAAATTCTGATTTGAACCTGTTTAACAACTGACTGACTCCTTTAATAATTAATGAGTTAAATAAAACCTTTGGCATATGTTCATATGAGGAATTCTTAATCTCAGAAACAAACTGAGGGTTGCTGGAGTGGGGGGTGGGGTGGGAGGGATGGGATGGCTGGGTGATAGACACTGGGGAGGGTATGTGCTATGGTGAGCACTGTGAATTGTGCAAGACTGTTGAATCACAGATCTGTACCTCTGAAACAAATAATACATTATATGTTAAGAAAAAAAAAAGAAGATAGTAGGAGAGGAAGAATGAAGGGGGGGAAATCGGAGGGGTAGACGAACCATGAGAGACGATGGACTCTGAAAAACAAACTGAGGGTTCTAGAGGGGAAGGGGGTGGGAGGATGGGTTAGCCTGGTGGTGGGTATTGAGGAGGGCACATTCTGCATGGAGCACTGGGTGTTATGCACAAACAATGAATCATGGAACACTTCATCTAAAACTAATGATGTAATGTATGGGGATTAACATAAGAATTAAAAAAAAAAAAGAAAAAAAATAGGAAAAAAAAAAAAGATGTTATGTGTCAGTAGCTTGTCAATTCCTGACAGCAACATTTACCTGGTACACTGTCCTCTTTCCCAATTACAGATGTTCCCACCTGCCTGCTGCTGCTTGACAAAGATAAGTGGCAACCTATCTGGCTGCTCTAGCAATATCCTATCAATTACCTGGGCAGGAGACCCCAAGGGCCCCTCTCTCTGTGTCTGACAACCTCAAGCTCTGAGCTCTGCTGGAGCCCTCATGCAATACCCCTTGACTGCTCTCATCTTCTAAAGGATCTTCACCTGCACGGAGGGGAAGAACGAAGGGGGGGAAATCAGAGGGGGAGATGAACCATGAGAGACGATAGACTCTAAAAAACAAACTGAGGGTTCTATAGGGGAGGGGGGGGAGGGGGGGTTAGCCTGGTGATGGGTATTAAAGAGGGCATGTTCTGCATGGAGCACTGGGTGTTATGCACAAACAATGAATCATGGAACACTACATCAAAAACTAATGATGTAATGTATGGTGATTAACATAATAATTAAAAAAAAAAAGAATCTTCACCTGCACATGTTTTGATTGGTGAACTTCACTTTCAATCTAATCTCATCTCTTTACTGGCTTTTAAGCATTCCTCATAATTTCAGGTCCATCAAAAGCAATATGTGACATTTTACAGAAGCATAATGGATTGTTTTATGTCTTTTCTGTAATTTCTAGAGATCTAGTGCAGGAGGGGGCATGGTTCGTGATTGTGCTCATTCTGGTATCTTTTTTTTTATTTAAATTCAATTAGCCAAGGTATAGTACATCATTAGTTTTTGATATGATGTTCAATGATTCATTAGTTGAATATAACACCAGTGCTCATCATATCATGTGCCGTCTTTAATGCCCTTCACCCAGTTACCCCGACCCCCAACCACCTTCCTTTCCTCAACCCTCAGTTTGTTTCCCAGAGTCAAGAGTCTCATATGGTTTGTCTCCCTCTCTGATTTCTTCCCATTCAGTATTCCCTCACTTCCCCTATTGTCCTCTGCACTATTCCTTATGTTCCACATATGAGTGAAACCATATGATGATTGTGTTTCTCTGATTGACTTATTTCACTTAGCATAATAACCTCCAGTTCCATCCATGTCGATGCAAATGGTAGATATTCATCCTGATGGTTGAGTAATATTCCATTGTATATATGAACCACATCTTCTTTGTCCATTCATCTGTTGAAGGACATCTTGGCTCCTTCCACAGTTTGGCTATTATGGACATTGCTGCTATGAACCTTGGGGTGCAGCTGCCCCTCCTTTTCACTACATCTGTATCTTTGGGGTATTTTGATCCAATCCCCCTCCTCTACCATATAAGTCATTTCAACACTTCATCAAAGGCTCTCATCACACCAAGGGGAGACTCCTTTGTCTTCTTAGCATGTTATCAAGATCTTCTGGTACTGTACACATTCTCTGACTCTACTGAGGTCTCTGGGATGAAAAACACTGGCCAAGCCCCCTTGACCCATCATGAAAGCTAATTACAGATGGACTGGTTATTTATGTCACTGCTAACTTTGTCCTCAAAGTCACCCTCTTGATAAGCAGAAGTCCAGAGGGAACATAAAAAGAAGTAGGATTTCATGATGATGGCTGTGGTTAGGAAGGCCCATTTCAGACACTCAGACAAGCTGAGATTGGAGCTCACCTGTGATCTTACAGAGAAATTTTAAAACATCAGTGGGAATAAAATTGCCCCCAAAAAATGTTCTCATAGCTCTTTTTATAATTGACTGTGTTACCTAAAGGACAATAGTACTAATATTCTCAGTTATTTAGAATCACTTTTTGATCTTCAAAATCAATAATTACATCTTTCCTGATTTTTTGGTGCACATTTGATGTTTTATAGGCTCTGCTTTGGAAACCATTCAGTCCCATTGACTTGCCTCTGTAAGAAGCCATAGAAGAGTCAAGCTCAGAAAGAGGATCTAAGGAAAGTCAGTGGGAGTTAACCAATTACTTTTACTCACATGCACTAAAAATTTTCGGCCTCAGATGTGCAGACAAGTGGATTTGTAAGATTTGAGTCCTCCCTAATTTGCTTTTATTGGAATCATCTCTTTCCTGACTTTAAATTTTTAAACTTGACTGTGTAAACAGTTTCAGAAACAATACGGCCATAGGGGGTGCTGAGTTCGAGAATGCAGATGTCAGCTTGTTCAAAAACAGTCACGACTAGAAAAAAACTTCAAACCTCTGGAGTGGTGAGCCTGAAATACATCTCTAACACAAGGAAAAGAGGATGTTAAGTTCCAACAGATATGACCAAGACTTTGCTGCCACCTACCCTCCATCCCTAGATCTGGCCTTACCTCCAAATGCCACACAGCAACCACACACCCTCTTCCATCTACAGAGCTACCAAACAATGCAAAGCTGATTCTCACAAACTGCCCCTGCATGTCCACTTGATTGATAGAAACATGAAGATACTACAGCACTCAAGTGAAGGTGGTGGCCCAGAGCAAGCATAGGACTTGGGAGACACCCACAGCAAGCTACCAGTAACTTATCTATATCTGGATAAGTAGACCCAGAGAGTCCCTTCCCCAGAAAGGCTAAGAATTAAAGCTCATGGTCCAGTAAGTAGTGACTCCAATTTCCCTTCTGCTAAAGGAGAATATCTAGATGCAGAATACCAGTTATCTGGTTTTGATTGATTTGTCTTAGGTTGGAATCCCTAAAAACAGACCCTGAAATGAGAATTTGAGTGCACATAGTTTATTTGGGAGGCGGCCCCAGGAAGTACCACTAGAGGAATGAGGAAATGAGGCAGGGAAGAGAAGCCAGTCAATAAAGGATGTAGGATAGATCAGGACCCCACTGTGGGCAACTGAGGATCAATCAAGATGGTGTAGAACATGGCACAGAGCTGTCCCATCCTGGGGACAGTGGTGAGGAATTGGGGGTATGAACCTATCAAATACCGCCATGGTTTGCTGAGGGCTTTTTCCAGGGGTGTGAACTTCTGCCTATCCGTCTTTGACCAAGCATATCAGAGAACGCCCTCAGGTGGAGAGCTGGAGGTACATGCAGTAAAAAGCCCTTAGCATGCACTAACAGTGAACACAGAGGCAGACAGGGTACTAATACTGCGAGATTTGCAAACTTGGACGGTTGGGTTTTCTGAGCCCTCTGAGCAATATAACTACCTTTGTCTCCTCTCTTGGGTGAATATAGCTCAACACCATTTCTTGGACACTGTTGTGGCCTTGCTCAGGCCAGATTCACTCGCTATTCCACAGCTTCCCTATTCATATACCCTCAGTCATTGGGATGTCTATAAACAGTATCGGCATCTATAGGGAAGGAAAACATTTTCCTCGACCCTCTTAGGGTCCCTGGATGGGTCCAAAAATTTAAAATGACAAAGATAGATAAACAGGAGAAAAGCATACAAATTTTATTGAATTTTTACATGTACATGGGAGGCTTCACTAGAGAATGAAGACCTGAAGAAGTGACCAGAACAAGATGCTTTTATACCTTTTAGACAAAGAAATGATAAATTTGTGAAGAACTGACGAGACAAAGGGGTTTGCGCTAGGGGTAGTAAATGGTGAAGAGGAAATTATGAAGATAAGGGTGAGTTTAACAAGGTTTGTTTGTAAGATTTCTTGACTCCCGAAATGCCAGGCTCTAGTAATAAGAATGTCTTACTTCCTCCTGATACAGGGAGGGTATCTTTCACATGGAAGTTTTATGACCTATTTCAGCGAAGAAGGGTGAGGGGTAGGTGGGGTTGGGGGTCACAGTGACTTTCCTGCTTCTATAGTTTTCTCAAACTCCTTCAGCTTGAGATAATTCCATATGCCAAGGTGCCATATTTTGAAGTAGCATGTCCTGAAAAACCCATCATATCAAATAAAATCGGCTCCCTAGAAGAAAACCCCACAGACCCAGGAAGCAAGGTGATTCCAGACTTTCAACTACAGCTTTTTTTGTTAGGTCATTTAAAGAATGTCCTAACACTCGCACATCTCACCCCAGCTATGGCTATACATCCAAATAGGGCTCCAGCCTCTAGTGCTCCACACATTCTGTCAACACCAGGAGGAATAAGCTGTATGGAGCCAAACTTTCTATGTGGCACTCCTTATTCTCAAACTTTTCATGGCTTCACATTCCCTACAGAGGGTCTCCACAAACCATACCCAGCCTGGCTTCCCAGGCCACGATCCAGCCAACCTAGCTGCTGAGACAGGAATACACTGTGTCACCTCCAACACCCTCCCCTTGGAACACCCTCCCTCCATCTCTCTGCCCAGCAAAAATTCTCTCATTTGAGGGACAAGACTTGCCTCCTCAATAAAGCCTTCTCAGGTGGAGCAAGATGGCAGAGGAGTAGGAGACCTGGATTTCGTCTGGTCTCAGGAATTCAGCTGGATAGGGATCAAAACATTCTGAACACCTACAAACTCAACAGGAGATTGAAGAAAGGAATAGCAACAGCTCTCTGAACAGGAAAGCGACCACTTTCTGGAAGGTAGGATGTGTGGAGAAGTGAATCCGAGGCGATATTCAGGAGAATAGACGGCGGGGGAGGGGCCTCCGCAGGCCGCTTCTGGCAAGTGATAGAGCCACGGAGCACAAAATCGGAACTTTTAGAAGTCTGCTCCGCCGAGGGACGTCACTCCCGTGGCTAAGTGGGGGATGGAACCCTCGCGGGACAGTGTAGTCTCAGGACCCTTGGGGTCACAGAAAGACCAGGGGTGCCTGAGTGCGGCAGAGCTCCCAGGTATCGGAGCAGGGAAGCTGGCTGAGAGATGGAGCTGAGGCGCGGGCTCTCAGCTCGGGGTTGCCATAAACCATGATCCGCGGCACAGTCGGGCCCCTGCTCCTCCAGCAGGGACCCAAGAAGCGGCAGAGCCGGGGAGACTCCCCTTCCTCCCCCCGGGAGGAGCAGCATGATAGTGCACCGCAGGGATCTGCTGGATTTGGAGACTCCACACGGGGTCGTGTACCAGAGATAGAAACGCTCAGTCACAGGCTGGGAGAGTACGAAGTGCAGCCGGAGACCACGGAGAAGGGAGTGACTGCTTTTTTCTGGGGGCTCACTAAGGAGTGGGGACCTGAGTTCTCGGCTCCTCTGGGGCAGAGATTGGGAGGCTGCCATTTTCACTCTCGTCTTCCAAAGCTGTAGAGAAAGCTTACAGGGAACAAAAGCTACCAAGAGCAAACCCGAGCAGATTACTTAGCCCAGACCTGGCAAGGGCGGGGCAATTCCGCCTCCGGCAAAGACATTTGGGAACCACGGCAACAGGCCCCTCCTCCAGAAGAACAGCAAGAACAGCCAGCCAAGACCAAGTTTGCCGATCAATGAGAACAGTAGAACTCCAGCGCTAGGGGAATACTGCACATAGAATCCATGGCTTTTTCGCTGTGAATTGTGCAAGACTGTTGAATCTCAGATCTGTACCTCTGAAACAAATAATGCAATATATGTTAAGAAAAAAAAAAAGAAGAAGAAGAAGAAGAAGGTAGCAGGAGGGGAAGAATGAAGCGGGGGAAATCGGAGGGGTAGATGAACCATGAGAGACGATGGACTCTGAAAAACAAACAGGGTTCTAGAGGGGAGGGGGGTGGGAGGATGGGTTAGCCTGGTGGTGGGTATTTAGGAGGGCACATTCTGCATGGAGCACTGGGTGTTGTGCACAAACAATGAATCATGGAACACTTCATCTAAAACTAATGTTGTAATGTAAGGGGATTAACATAAGAATAAAAAAATTAAAAAAAAAAAAAAGAATCCATGGCTTTTTTACCATGATTCTTTAGTCTTTCAAAGTTAATTTTTTTAACTATCTTTTTTTTTGAATTTTTCTTTTTCCCTTTTTCAAACAACATCTTATCAATCCCTTTTTAAAAAAACATTTTTATTTTTCATTTTTAGAGTCATATTCTATCCCTTCATAGTAGTTACCCTTATTTTTGGCATATATGTATAAATTGTTCTCTCTTTAAAATTTTCAGATAGTTTCTTCTAACAGAACAAAATATACCCTAAATCTCTAGTGTATGGTTTTGTTCTACTCTCCTGCCTGATCACATTCTCCCCTTTTTTTCTTTCTCTTTTTTTAATCCTCTTTTCTTTTTTCAAACAACTTCTTATCAATTCCTTTTATAAAATTGTTTTATAATTTTCATCTTTACAGTCATATTCCATCCCTTCATCATATCAACCCTTATTTTTGTACATATATAAGTTTTTCTTTCTTTAAAATTTTGGGAGGCATTTTCTTCTAACAGACCAAAATACACCCAGAATCTAGTGCGTGGCACTGATCTGTGTACCAGCCTGATCATATTTGACCATATTCTGTCTTTTTTGTTTTGTTTTGTTCTGTTTTTTATCTCTTTTCCTGTTTTTCTTTTCTTTTTCTTTTCTTTTTTTTTTTTTTGCTTTTTCTTTTTTCTTTCTTTCCCTACCTTTTTCCCAGCTTCAGGTCTTTTCTGATTTGTTTACAGTATATTTTCTGGGGACGTTGTTACCCTGTTAGCATTTTGTTCTCTCATTCACCTATTCTCCTCTGGACAAAATGACAAGATCGAAAAAATCACCTCAACAAAAAGAACAAGAGGTAGTACCGACTGCCAAGGACCTACTCAATACAGACATTAGTACAATGTTGGATCTAGAGTTCAGAATCATGACTTTAAAGATACTAGCTGGGCTTCAAAAAGGCATGGAAGTTATTAGAGAAACCCTTTCTGGAGAAATAAAAGAACTAAAATATAACCAAGTCAAAATCAAAAAGGCTATTAATGAGGTGCAATCAAAAATGGGGGTGCTAACTGCTAGGATAAATGAGGCAGAAGAAAGAATCAGCAATAAGAATACCAAATGATGGAAAATAAAGAAGCTGAGAAAAAGAGAGATAAACAACTACTGGATCACGAGGGCAGAATTCGAGAGATAAGTGATACCATAAGACAAAACAACATTAGAATAATTGGGATCCCAGAAGAAGAAGAAAGAGAGAGAGGGGCAAAAGGTATATTGGAGCAAATTATAGCAGAGAACTTCGCTAATTTGGGGAAGGAAACAGGCATCAAAATCCAGGAGGCACAGAGAACCCCTCTCAAAATCAATAAAAATAGGTCAACACCCTGGAACCTAATAGTAAAACTTACAAGCCTCAGAGACAAAGAGAAAATCCTGAAAGCAGCTCGGGAGAAAAGATCTGTAACCTACAATGGTAGAAACATTAGATTGGCAACAGACCTATCCACAGAGACCTGGCAGGCAGAAAGGACTGGCAGGATATATTCAGAGCACTAAATGAGAAAAATATGCAGCCAAGGATACTATAACCAGCTAGGCTGTCATTGAAAATTGAAGGAGAGATAACAAGCTTCCAGGATAAACAAAAACTAAAAGAATTTGCAAACACGAAACCAGCCCTACAAGAAATATTGAAAGGGGTCCTCTAAGCAACAAAGAGAGCCTAAAAGCAACATAGACCAGAAAGGAACACAGACAATATACAGTAACAGTCACCTTACAGGCAATACAATGGCACTAAATTCATATTTTTCAATAGTTACCCTGAATGTGAATGGGCTAAATGCCCCAATCAAAAGACATAGGTTATCAGATTGGATTAAAAAAACAAGACCTATCGATATGCTGTCTGCAAGAGACTCATTTTAGACCCAAAGACACCCCCAAATTGAAAGTGAAGGGTTGGAAAACCATTTACCATGCTAATGGACACCAAAAGAAAGCTGGTGTGGCAATTCTTATATCAGACAAATTAGACTTTAAACCAAAGACTGTAATAAGAGATGAGGAAGGACACTATATCATACTTAAAGGGTCTATCCAACAAGAAGATCTAACAATTGTAAATATCTATGCCCCTAACATGGGAGTGGCCAATTATGTAAGGCAATTAATAACAAAATCAAAGAAACACATCAACAACAATACAATAATAGTGGGGAACTTTAACACCCCCCTCACTGAAATGGACAGATCATCTAAGCAAAAGATCATCAAGGAAATAAAGACTTTAAATGACACACTGGACCAAATGGACTTCACAGACATATTCAGAACATTCCATCCCAAAGCAACGGAATACACATTCTTCTCTATTGCCCATGGAACATTCTCCAGAATAGATCACATTATAGGTCACAAATCAGGTCTTAACAAGTACCAAAAGATTGGGATCATTCCCTGCCTATTTTCAGACCACAATGCTTTGAAACTAGAACTCAATCACAACAGGAAAGTCGGAAAGAACTCAAATACATGGAGGCTAAAGAGCATCCTACTGAAGAATGAATGGGTCAACCAGGAAATTAAAGAAGAATTTAAAAAATTCATGGAAACCAATGAAAATGAAAACACAACTGTTCAAAATCTTTGGGATGCAACAAAGGCAGCCCTAAGAGGAAAGTATATAGCAATACAAGCCTTTCTCAAGAAACAAGAAAGGTCTCAAATACACAACCTAACCCTACACCTAAAGAAGCTAGAGAAAGAACAGCAAATAAAGCCTAAACCCAGCAGGAGAAGAGATATAATAAAGATCAGGGCAGAAATCAATGAAATAGAAACCAAAAGAACAGTAGAACAGATCAA
>NW_023270374.1:6814630-6832923 GCF_011800145.1 Mirounga leonina
AACCAGACAAAGACCCCATCAAAAAGGAGAATTACAGACCAATATCCCTGATGAACATGGATACAAAAATTCTCACCAAACTACTAGCCAATAGGATCCAACAGTACATTAAAAGGATTATTCACCACGACCAAGTGGGAAGTATCCCTGGGCTGCAAGGTTGGTTCAACATCCGCAAATCAATCAACGTGATACAATACATCAACAAAAGGAAGAACAAGAATCATATGATCCTCTCAATAGATGCAGAGAAAGCATTTGACAACGTACAGCATCCTTTCTTGATCAAAACTCTTCAGAGTATAGGGATAGAGGGTACATACCTCAAGATCATAAAAGCCATCTATGAAAAACCTACAGCGAATATCATTCTCAATGGGGAAAAACTGAGAGCTTTCCCCCTAAGGTCATGAACACAGCAGGGATGTCCACTATCACCACTGCTATTCAACATAGTATTAGAAGTCCTAGCCACAACAATCAGAAAACAAAAAGAAATCAAAGGCATCCAAATCAGCAAAGAAGACGTCAAACTCTCACTCTTTCCAGATGATATGATACTTTATGTGGAAAACCCCAAAACTCCACCCCAAAATTGCTAGAACTCATACAGGAATTCAGTCAAGTGGCAGGATATAAAATCAATGCACAGAAATCAGTGGCATTCCTATACACCAACAACAAGACAGAAGAAAGAGAAATTAAGGAGTTGATCCCATTTACAAATGCACCCAAAACCATAAGATACCTGGGAATAAATCTAACCAAAGAGACAAAGGATCTGCACTCAGAAAACTATAAAATATTCATGAAAGAAATTGAGGAAGACACAAAGAAATGGAAAAACGTTCCATGCTCATGGATTGGAAGAACAAATATGGTGAAGATGTCAATGCTACCTAGAGCAATCTACACATTTAAGGCAATCCCCATCAAAATACCATCCACTTTTTTCAAAGAAATGCAACAAATAATCCTAAAATTTGTATGGAACCAGAAAAGATCCCAAACAGCCAGAGGAATGTTGAAAAAGAAAAGCAAAGCTGGCGGCATCACAATTCCGGACTTCCAGCTCTATTACAAAGCTGTCATCATCAAGACAGTATGGTACTGGCATAAAAACAGACACATAGATCAATGAAACAGAATAGAGAGCCCAGAAATGGACCCTCAACTCTACGGTCAACTCATCTTTGACAAAGCAGGAAAGAATGTCCAGTGGAACAAAGACAGTTTCTTTAACAAATGGTGTTGGGAAAATTGGATAGCCACATGCAGAAGAATGAAACTGGACCATTTCCTTACACCACACACAAAAATAGACTCCAAATGGTTGAAAGACCTCAATGTGAGACAGGAGTCCATCCAAATCCTAAAGGAGAACACAGGCAGCAACCTCTTTGACCTCAGCCGAAGCAACTTCTTCCTAGAAACATCACCAAAGGCAAGGGAAGCAAGGGCAAAAATGAACTATTGGGACTTCATCAGGATAAAAAGACAACCAACAGAATTGGAGAAGATATTTGCAAATGACATATCAAATAAAGGGCTAGTATCCAAAATCTATAAAGAACTTCTTAAACTCAACACCCAAAGAAGAAATGATCTAATCAAGAAATGGGCAGAAGACATGAACAGACATTTTTCCAAAGAAGACATCCAAATGGCCAACAGACGCATGAAAAAGTGCTCAACATCGCTTGGCATCAGGGAAATCCAAATCAAAACCTCAATGAGATACCACCTCACACCAGTCAGAATGGCTAAAATTAACAAGTCAGGAAATGACAGATGTTGGTGGGGATGCAGAGAAGGGGAACCCTCCTACACTGTTGGTGGGAATGCAAGCTGGTGCAACCACTCTGCAAAACAGTATGGAGGTTCCTCAAAAAGTTGAAGATAGAGCTACCATACGATCCAGCAATTGTACTACTGGGTATTTACCCCAAAGATACAAATGTAGGGATCCAAAGGGGTACGTGCACCCCGATGTTTGTAGCAGCAATGTTCACAATAGCCAAACTGTGGAAAGAGCCAAGATGTCCATTGACAGATGAATGGATAAAGAAGATGTAGTATGTATATACAATGGAATATTATGCAGCCATTGAAAGGAATGAGATCTTGCCATTTGCAATGACGTGGTTGGAACTGGAGGGTGTTATGCTGAGCGAAATAAGTCGATCAGAGAAAGACATGTATCATATGACCTCACTGATATGAGGAATTCCTAATCTCAGGAAACAAATGGAGGGTTGCTGGAGTCGGGGGTGGGGTGGGAGGGATGGGATGGCTGGGTGATAGACACTGGGGAGGGTATGTGCTCTGGTAAGCGCTGTGAATTGTGCAAGACTGTTGAATCTCAGATCTGTACCCCTGAAACAAATAATGCAATATATTTTAAGAAAAAAAAAAGAAGAAGAAGAAGAAGGTAGCAGGAGGGGAAGAATGAAGGGGGGGAAATCGGAGGGGTAGACGAACCATGAGAGACGATGGACTCTGAAAAACAAACTGAGGGTTCTAGAGGGGATGGGGGTGGGACGATGGGTTAGCCTGGTGATGGGTATTAAAGAGGGCACATTCTGCATGGAGCACTGGGTGTTATGCACAAACAACGAATCATGGAACACGACATCAAAAACTAATGATGTAATGTTTGGTGATCAACATAACAATAAAAATAAATAAATACATAAAAAAAAATAAAGCCTTTCCAGATCACTCCAGCCCACTGGGCCCTCCCTCTTAAGTCCCACAGACAGGTCTCAGCTGTACCACCCAGACTTTGAACACACCATTTTGTGCTATAGCTCATTATTTTATATATGCTTTCTTAGCCCATCGGGATGATGAGGCCCCGGAGGGAATGAGCTGTGTCTCACACTTCCTTCTGCTTCTCTAAGCTCCTATTAAAGGGAAGGTAGGCACATGTATTTTTGTTGACACTACGAATGGAAGATGAGACCACATAGATGTACAGAGCAGTAACTTGTGTCTTACACATACCTAGGCTCCTTTGGCCTGGTTAGTGTTGGGATATAGTAGGCACTTGCTTGGTGAATTAATTAATCAATCAAACTCTGCCCTTGGCATTGATGGCATCCTTTCTTTCCTTTTTTTTTTTTTAAGTTTTTATTTTATTTTTTCAAGTTTTTATTTTAATTCCAGTTAACATACAGTGTTATATCAGTTTTAGGTATACAATATAATAATGCAACACTTCCATACATCACCCTGTGCTCATTACAACAAATGCAATTCTTGATCCCCATCATCTATTTAACCCATGCCCCCACTCCCCTCCCCTCTGGTAAAGTGTTATTTGATCCTTGTGCTCCAGTCTCAGAGCTTCAGTTACATTTTTGTGTTTTTATTTGGGCCTCTCTATCTGTTCAAAAAATCTCTATGTCTCCAAATCTACCTTACAAAAAAGAACTCAATGACTTGTTATTATTTTTCCCTCAATAAAAAAAAATAACCTTTGAAGAGAGAAAACAAATTTGGGTGGCTTTTTCATTTTCTTGTTTGGAACTAAAAACATCAAAGTTTGGTACATTTGGGACCAGGCATCCATGGTTGCTATGGTACCTTGTCCTGTGAGGGATGGAGGATCTTCCCACAATGCAGTTCTCTGCAGACTCACAGGGACTAGGCAGATGGAACACACAGCAGATGCTGTGCTCATCTCTGTCTCCCCTGAACTTAGCCAAGGGCTCAACAAACATCGGCAAGTGTGGTCCCAGATCATGTCTCATAGCCCATTTTGTATCTATAAATAAAAGACAATGGCCCTAGGGAAGCAGTTCTATACACAACAATGTGGTGAAAAATAACAGAAATGGATTCAAGTAACACAGGAGGCTCAGCATTAGGAACAAGGGCATCCTGAGCAAGAATGGCAGTCAGGCCAGGAAGGGCTGAAATGGAATCCTGGAAAGCCCTGGCAGGTTTATCTCTTCATTTCCAGTCTCTGCTTCTCTCTGTACATGACTGCATTCTTCTCTTTGAATCCCCCTTTCCTTGTCACCCTCAGAGATACAAACAGTTTGGGCTCAATGCCTCCCTGCATCGCCCAATCCAATCAACTGTGCCCTGAGAGGTGGGATCATACTGGGTGAACACAGTTCAGCCCTGTGAGTGAGGGAGCATAGTTTAAGGAAGTCATTGTGAACTGTAAACACACCCCCAAAATGCATGTACAACAGACCTCCTACAGATGAATACCCAAAGGTCAGTTTTAGAGCAAGGAACACTAGGATATGATAAAGCATGCCCCAAATCCCTGAATACTAGGAGGAAAAAAACCCATTACGCAAGTCCATTTATAAGGGGAAAATAGTCTATGCGAAATTATTTGCCCCTAGTGGGGATACTGGCAAATGGAATATCCTCTAATGTTTCCTATGTAATGTTGCACATTATTGGGTGGTTATTTTGCCTTGTTTTTGTGACAAATAACATTTTCCACTTGTCTTTGAGTAAGGCAGCCCAAAAGCAGATGGGAAATTACAAAATGTGCATGGTAATCAAAGTGTTTTCTTCGGGAACAGAAAATCGAGTCTATGAAGAAAATGGCTGTGGAGAGGTAGAGGTGGTCACACTCTAGAAGCCAAATGCATTGACCTCCAGTGGAATTGTAAACTAGAGATCACTGGAGATGTAATGGGTTACTACGGGATGTAATATAATTCCAGTGAGAAGGTCTGCCTCTTCTTGGCCTAAATAGAGTGGCCCATCCTAGCTGAGGGAGTTTCTGGGATGTGGGACTTTACAGTTTAAAACCAAGAAAGTCCCAATTCCTTAGGTAGGTGACCAACTCATCCTGTAAAGAATTCCCACTGAGGGGGCATCTGGGTGGGGCAGTCAGTTAAGCGTTCAGCTCTTGGTTTTGGCTCGGGTCGTGATCTCAGGGTCAGGGGATAGAGGCCAGTATCCAGCTCCATGTTCAGCACATAGTTTGCTTAAGACTCTCTCTCCCTGAAAGGGGAACCCTCCTACACTGTTGGTGGGAATGCAAGCTGGTGCAACCACTCTGCAAAACAGTATGGAGGTTCCTCAAAAAGTTGAAGATAGAGCTACCATACGATCCAGCAATTGCACTACTGGGTATTTACCCCAAAGATACAAATGTAGGGATCCGAAAGGGTACATGCACCCCGATGTTTATAGCAGCAATGTCCACAATAGCCAAATGTGGAAAGAGACGAGATGTCCATTGACAGATGAATGGATAAAGAAGGTGTGGTATATATATACAATGGAATATTATGCAGCCATCAAAAGGAATGAGATCTTGCCATTTGCAACAACGTGGATGGAACTGGAGGGTATTATGTTGAGCGAAATAAGTCAAACAGAGAAAGACATGTATCATATGACCTCACTGATATGAGGAATTCTTAATCTCGGGAAACAAACTGAGGGTTGCTGGAGTGGGGGGTAGGGTGGGAGGGATGGGGTGACTGGGTGATAGACACTGGGGAGGGTATGTGCTCTGGTAAGCACTGTGAATTGTGCAAGACTGTTGAATCTCAGATCTGTACCCCTGAAACAAATAATGCAATATATGTTAAGAAAAAAAAAAAAGAAGAAGAAGAAGAAGAAGGTAGCAGGAGGGGAAGAATGAAGGGGGGGAAATCGGAGGGGTAGATGAACCTATGAGAGACGATGGACTCTGAAAAACAAACTGGAGGGTTCTAGAGGGGAGGGGGGTGGGAGGATGGGTTAGCCTGGTGATGGGTATTGAGGAGGGCACATTCTGCATGGAGCACTGGGTGTTATGCACAAACAATGAATCATGGAACACTACATCTAAAACTAATGATGCAATGTATGGGGATAATATAAGAATAAAAAATTTAAAAAAAAAAAGACTCTCTCTCCCTACTTCTTGCTAGACACATCTCCAAAGGCAAGAGAAAAAAAGAAAAATGAACTATTGGGACTTCATCAAGATAAAAAGCTTTAGCACAGCAAAGGAAATGATCAACAAAACTAAGAGGCAACCTATGGAATGGGAGGAGATATTTGCAAATGTCTTATCAGATAAAGGAAGGACTAGTATCCAAAATCTATAAAGAACTTATCAAACTCAATACCCCCCAAAACCAAAAAGTTCAGTCAGAAATGGGCAGAATACATAAACAGACATTTCTCCAAAGAAGACATCCAAATGGCCAACAAACACATGAAAAAGTGCTCCACAACACTTGACATCAAGGAAATACAAATCAAAACCACAATGAGATACCACCTCACACCAGTCAGAATGGCTAAAATTAACAACTCAGGAAACAACGGATATTGGTGAGGATGCAGAGAAAGGGGAACCCTCCTACACTGTTGGTGGGAATGCAAGCTGGTGCAGCCACTCTGGAAAACAGTATGGAGTTTCCTCAAAAAGTTAAAAATAGAGCTACCCTACAATCCAGCAACTGCACTACTAGGTATTTACCCAAAGGATATAAAAAGAGTGATTTGAAGGGGCACATGCACCCCAATGTTTATAGCAACAATGTCCACCATAGCCAAAATATGGAAAGAACCCAGATGTCCACCGACAGATGAATGAATAAAGAAGATGTGGTATATATATATATATATATATATATATATATGCAATGGAATACTACCCACCCATCAAAAAGAATGAAATCTTGCCATTTGCAACTATGTGGATGGAACTAGAGAGTATTATGCTAAACAAAATAAGTCAGTCAGAGAAAGACAAATGCCATATGATTTTACTCATATGTGGAATTTAAGAAACAAAACAGAAGAACACAGGGGACGGGAAGGAAAAGTAAGACAAAAACAGAGAGGAAGGCAAACCATAAGAGACTCTTAACTGTAGGGAACAAACTGAGGATTGTTGGAGGGGAGGGGAGTGGAGGAATGGGATAACTGGGGGATGGGCATTAAGGAGGGCACTTGATGTAATAAGCACTGGGTGTTGTAACAACTGATGAATCACTGAATTCTACCTCTGAAACTAATAATACAGTATATGTTAATTTAATTTAATTTAAATAAAAAAATTTTTTTAAAAAGACTCTCCCTTAGCAGGAGGGGAAGAATGAAGCGGGGGAAATCGGAGGGGTAGACGAACCATGAGAGTTGATGGACTCTGAAAAACAAACTGAGGGTTCTAGAGGGGAGGGGGGTGGGAGGATGGGTTAGCCTGGTGGTGGGTATTGAGGAGGGCACATTCTGCATGGAGCACTGGGTGTTATGCACAAACAATGAATCATGGAACACTTCATCTAAAACTAATGATGTAATGTATGGGGATTAACATAAGAATGAATGAATGAATGAATGAATGAATAAATAAATAAATAAATAAATAAATAAATAAATAAATAAATAAATAAAAGACTCTCCCTCTGCTCCTCCCTCCTGCGTTTTTTCTCTCTCTCAAGTGAATAAATCTTAAAAAAAAAAAAAAGAATTCCCACTGAGTATTGCTGTGGCAAACAGGATTGAGGGAGAGATGTCTCTGCTGAGATGACATCCCTCTACCCCTACCAGACAGAAGCCCCCATAAACCATAGCCCAGTATGAGCGTGTTGCTTATCAAACAAGTTGCTTCTTTCAAGAGGAGGGCTAGTGCCAGTGTAAACCAGCTGGTTAAGGGAAAGGGATTTCTCAAGAGGTGTCCTTCTTGTTGTCTGTGAATGAACTGCTGACCCCCTCCCACCCTGTGCAGCCAGCTCACCCAATCACCAAGTCTCTTCCCATCTGCAGCCCCAGAAATCTGACCTCCAGTTACCGCCCAGCTCAAAGACATTGTGTAAGAGAAGAAAACACATTTCCAGCTTGGCAACTCAGCAATCTGAATTATAAATATTCAACCTGTCAGAAAATTTCCATATGCTCCTGTTTGTTTATGGAGCAGCTTACTTGCAGAGACTGTCTAAAGTGCCAGTTGGTGTTGCACACTGGTGTAAATACCATTAACCCCAAGTAAAAGTTTGCATCCCTGGTGGCCAGAAGCAAATTCCCCAATCTGATGGGGAGTGGGGAGGGGAGAAAATCCATACGTTCTTCTACACAGAAAAAGAAGCAGCATCCAATGAAAGCTATGGCTTCATCCCCTGCTGAGTCTGGAGGCCTGGATGGTGAGCCCCCTCTACCACAAAGATGGTAGACTTCCAGGGAGGCATTTGGCATGCCCAAGGCCTCTGTTCCCTACACCTGCAAAATGAGACCATGCCCTCAGCCCTTTCAGAGGTCTTTTCTACTCTAATGAAGTGACCCAGCCCTGCAGATGACTGAAGACTGAGAACATGGTAATGGTGAACTGTGCAGGCATGGGGTGGAATGGCTCTTGTGCAAGACTGGGGGATTCCAGTGAAGGAGGCTCACTACACACCCACAATGCAAAGTGATCACTGAAGAAGGTACAGTGAGGTGTTCACTGGTGGACACTGTTGAGACTCTACCCAGATGGCCTCAATTCCTTCTCACCATTTGTCATGGACTGAACTGTGCCACCCAAAATCCACAGGTTAAAGCCTTAACTCCTAATGTGACTATAATTAGGTGGCAGGATTGTTAAAGAGGTGATTATGGTTAAATGAGGCCATTAGTATGAATCCCTAATCCAGTAAGACTGGTGTCCTTATAAGAAGAGGAAAAGACCCCAGGGGCAGGCAGGCGAGGTGGTAAGGCCAACTGAGAATACCACAGGGAGGCAGATGTCTGCAAGCCAAGGAGAGATCTCACCAGAAATCAACCTGCTGGCACCTAGGGCTTGGACTTTCAGCCTTCAGAACTGTGAGGAAATAGGTTTGTGTTGGTTAAGCCCCCCAGTCTGTGGTATTTTGCTGTAGTAATCTGAGTAAATAGATCATTTCTGTGTGCCCAGCTCCCACTTCTGTTCCCTTCACCTTTGTTGCTCACACCTGCAACCTACTTCAGGGCCCTTATATGACTGGAACCACTTCCCCCCCCCCCCCCCGCCCCACACGCACACACAAAACCTTCCATGCCTCTCCCTTGCTTCCCAGACAAAGTCCAGACACATAAGACCCTCTGACTGGTGGTGGTCCATCCCTCCGCTCCCTGCCCCCTCTCCAGCCCATGATTCTATAGCACCAATGCTAGCATGATGGGGTGGCCAGATGATATATCATCCCCCAGACTCACCACACTGTTCCCCACTTCCACTCCTCTAGTGTTCTGTTTGGGAGACCCTTCCTTTCTTACCCACAAAACTTTCACTGAGACCCTTCACCATCACCATCTTTGTTTCCCTGATTTACCACCCCATGCCCCAGACAAAACTAACCATCTGGCCCGTGACCGTTATGCCTCTTCTACTTCCACAAAAGCATCGAGCAGGTACGAGTCTCAACCTCCAACTCAGACAAGTGTTAGAGGATAATTTTCTTTTAATATCTCAGCTCCTTTGCCATGAGTATAATAACTATTGTAGCCTTTTCTATACTGGCTTACAGTTTGCTCAGCAGACTCAAGCCCCACTTGCCAACACAGGTGGCTGAGTTGATGACACACTTCCTGTTGGTTGCTTTCCCTTCCAAATGATACTATGCTGTGCTGTTTCACAGGTAGTGCAAGTACCTTACAATAACAAAACCTTCTTAATTCCTCCTTCCAATCCCTCATATCATTGTTATTCATTTCACTTATATAATCATTGGCTATGAACTTTCTAAGTGCTTTTCTGTTTTTTCCCCCACTCCTTTACATGGTGTAGGATGGCTAATGGAGTCTGGACTTGAATATTTTGCTTCCTCTAGGTTGCTTAGGTTCTGATAAAAGCCCAATAGATTAGGCTCTGGTAAAATAGCTTCTGTTGAGTGCAAATCTTGTTGAGAAGAACAGAATGGTCTTGGGATTTCAAAATGGCTCCTCCAGTGGGAAGCTTGAGGGGATTATTTTCCATCTTCACTGTGAGAATTTTGTAGAGCTCCTGGAGGTAAAACTTGCAAAAGCATAAGGGGCCCCAAATGTCTGGGTCTCCCTGAAGTTTTTATTTCTCAGACTTGTCCACACTGAGCCTACAGCAAATCATCAATTATAATCCAGGTTTTCCCACCATGGAATTGGTACACATGGAGCTCTTTGCTTGGGGGTTTCTGAACCAGTAAGTTGTGATTCTCTGTATCCACCTGTCCATCTCTCCAATTTTGGGGGTACCAGTATGCCCTGTGACCTCACTTCTCTGATAAACCTAAGAAGAGTTTTTGATTTTTTCATCTTGCTCAGATTTTTACTGGTTGTTTAGAGGGAGTGGAGACTTCTAAGTTCCTTACATACAGACCAGAAATCAGAAGTCAAAGATAATTTTTTTTCAAAGGTAAAACTACAATTCTCATACAGTTATAAAATGAATACACATCAAAAATTTACTTAACTCTTCAATTAATGAAGGAACCAGTAAGATGCTGTAATCAGCTCAAAAGAGAATTTTAAAAACACCCACATATATAGACAATCAAAAATGCTGAAATTAGTCTATAAACAAATGCAAAACTAGCCAATACCTACTGGGCAATAATTAATTTTATTGACAATTGCAATTAACTGACATTATTTATATTTCTATGGACAAGAATCATTTTAATTACTATAGTTTTGCTATAATGTATAGAGCTGTAAGATAGCTCTAAGGCAATGAAAGGCTAAGATAGCCTAGAAGGGTGCCCTAGACAGGATACCCAGTGATCTTTTTCACCAATTCCAAAGTCTTCCACAAATTTTCCTGGCACAAGTGAGCCAGACAACTGTTCCCATTTTCCTATCACTAGTCTTAATTTCTATTTCAAGTCCCCATTCAGCCTCGATAGCAGAAATTTTATCTCAGTAACTTGCAGTTACTTTCCAGGGATGGCATCTAAGTTTTGGGGAGCTAAGTTTGGTGCCATTACTGGGTAAGGACCATCTGATCTTCAGTGTCATCCCTCCACACTGAGGAGTCCTAAGGTAGGCTTAGGTCCATATACATTGCCATGGAGATACCCCTTGTTCCCATCTGTGGCTCTTTCATGTCTAGAAGTTCTTGATGCTATTTCAATGCCCATTTGGGGTACATAAAAGTTCACTGTCTGGGACTGTGCCATGCTGAAGTGTATGAAACTCCATAAGAGCATCCAAAGCCTTGCCTGCCCAGATACTAGCATTGCCATTTCTACCCTGGGATTTGCCCTCTTTCTGAGCCCCACTCAGGCAGTAGGGTACAAGGCCACCCTGTTCGTGTAGTCTACACCAGTGGGGTTGGGGGTTGTCTATTGCCTTCCTAGGACATGACTCAGGAAACAGGACCAAATATCCTCACTTTCTGTGAGCCATCTCTCCCTCTTCTATCCTGGAAATCCATTTCTAGTCTAAGATGGGAAAGACTTGCTCCCCTTATGAAGTATTCTCCTAAATATTTTACCCATTAGGGGAGTCCTTCCCATCCTCCAAAATATTAAACTTCCAAAATTCAAAAGCCAAGAAGAGAGTTTCCTTCCTTTTGTGTTTTCTGCTGCCCACTACTTGCATGAGTGCAGAGCTGGCTCCAGAAGGGAGGATAAATACACAGGAGGAGAGATATTGGTTATTATTTCAAACCTATTCCCCATCACCCATGTATGACTCTCAGAGTACAAGGACTGTATCTAAGGTACTTCTGAGTGCCATAGCACCTAGCACAGTGCCTGCCCATAGTACGGGCCTGATATGGGCCAATGAATGTGGTGTTTAGCACAGAGGCTTTTAACTAATGTTAATTTCCCAAGAGGAAAGCAATGGACATTATGGTTTAGAGCACTAGCTGTGGAGTTGGACAAATGGGCATTCAAAAATTTCGTTCCCTAGTTGTGAGAATGTAAGCAAGTTATATACCCTTGCTAAAACTCAACTTCCTTACCTTAAAGTGAGGAAAATAATCCTGAATTCACAGGATATTATGAAGACTAATAAGCCCTGTGATGTTATATGTTATACACTTAGCATAATGCCTAGCATATAGTAGGTGCTCAATAAATACTGGTTATTTTTAGTTATCACCATTACTCAGACTCTAGTTATTTTGCCCTGGACCTACCCTGCTCAGATACTCTGTAATAGCGGGTTCCTATAGTCAAGCAGTAGGTGCTGCTGTGAAAAGAAGCATAAGGATGGCATCATTATATTAACTGTTACCTTATTCAGATGAGACAAGACTTTCGTGGGATCCCAGAGGTAAAAAAAAGTACAACAGCTACTGTTGTGTGGCAACAATGAAGACAAAGAAGTCTGTACCTCGATCTTGCCATGGGTCACAGACACAGACAACCTTGCCACCTGTCTGGTCAGAGGTCCCACGCAATAGCAAACTGCAATGGGGGCAGCCACCAAAACCCAGGAAAGGTGCTCCCTGAAGCATCCACCTGTACCTAGAGAGAAAGTCAATTCTTGAGACTAATCGGTGCCCTGCCCAACATGAGTTATAAAGGGACCTAGATAATGAGTTATTTAGTTCCAACTTGAGAAAAAAAATTGGGCTTAGCTCTCAGATATTTCTTGTTAGGAAAATATTGGCTCATTGAACTTAATTAATTAATTAATTAATTAATTTTTAGAAGTCCAAGCATGGAGATATGACTACAGTAAAATTAATCCTTTCCTTGACCAACTAGGTAGGATAGAAAGCTGAAACCAGGGCAATGGTCCTTAAGCTTTAGCATACATACAAATCACTGGGGAGGTTCCTTGAAATACATTTTGTTGAACCCCACCCCCAGAGTTTTGGATTCCATAGGTCTGAGATATAGGGTCATCAGATTTGCTAATAAAAATACATGACTCCTAGTTATATTTGAATTTCAGTTAAACAGTCCCAAATATTATAAATACTCAATCCCAAATATTGCTTGGAACATACTTACACTAAAAAAAAACAAAAATCATTGTTTTTTATCCAAACAAATCATTGTTATTTATCTTAAGTTCTCATTTAACTGGGCATCCTGTGTTATCTGACAACCCTACTGGGATGGTGCCTGAACATTTGCATGTCTAACAAGTTTCAGATGATACTATTGCTGTGGTCTGGGAACCTCACTTTGAGAATTGCTAGACAACTCAGACAGGCCTTCAGCAATTTCCAGTTCAACCCTGAGTACTAATGACTGGAGCTTCCCGCCCTGGAGGTAAATACATAGATATCTTTAGGTGGTGCCAGAAGGCCAGGTAAAGGAAGTGCCTTAAGCAGCTCTTGGTTGTCTTGGTAAATGAGGAGTGGATCTTACAATCTCACCATCTAACCCAAGCGGTTATAATTATTTCAACAACAGAGCCAATCCTCTTGGGATAGTGGAAGTTTGATTTTTTTCAGCTAAGTTTGTGAAGAACTTGGCACTGCTGGCTTTGACAGGAGATACTGATTTCCTAATAACACAGAGCTATTCTTTTGCACTTGGAAATCAGTTGTCACCTTGGCTTCCTGTTGCAGCAACTTTCTGATTGCTACATGACTTCCCTGTTCTCCACCTTTGCTCAAGATTACAGGTGCTGAGAGATGCACGTGTGCCTGGTCGGTAATTCTTTATTTCTGTTGGCCAAGTGGTTGTTTGCTCTTTATAATCAAGCCCAGGCCTGTGAGTTAGAGTTGCACCTTGCTATGGGGATAGTTCTTGTCATTTATCTTTCAGGCGAGCGATTGTTTTTTTCCTATTGATTGTATGTTTTTAAATGCACAAACCATACAGAGAGAGTGAAACACTTAATAAAAAGAACCCAAAAGAATACATGCAAGTGAAAGCAACAACTATTCTTCTATAGAGAGAGAGAGACAGCTATATATATATAGACAGTGTTCCTGTTGTGACTGCCCTGTCTTCTCTCCTTGTATTTCTTTTTTTTTTTTTTTCTCTCCTTGTATTTCTATCAGTGACAATCACTGGCTTTAAGACCACTGTCTCTGGGTCCCCCAACCAGACATGCTAATTTAATTGATCTGGGTGTGCCTTGACCAAGAGGAGTTTTAAAGCTCCTCAGATGATATAATCACTTTAGCAAATTATTGAACAGTATTTATTAAAGTTGAACATACAGTCAGTTCTCATTGTTTGCAGTAGTTATATCCTATAAAGTCATGATGAATGCTGAGTTAGTAAATACTGAACCGCTGCTCTTGGGGAAAATACAGGCTTAGGCCTCCATGACCCTCTGGTCATAACATTTTCATCAGCCAATCAATACATAACCTTGCGTTATGTGTGTTTCTGTTTAAAGACATCTTATCTTATATATATTGTTGATTCATTAGCATTGAATTCATGGCCAATGGCACTATCACTCATGCCTGAACGAAACTTATCTAACACATGTATTTTCTCCATAAGGCACATCACAGCCTCCTGATCTTAGGAACATAGATAGTACTTCAACATTTGGCTTGGGGCCATTTTAAACATGGAAATTACCAACAAAAAGCACAGAAATGCAAAAAAAAAAAAAAAAAACCAAACCCATGGCACTAAATATATACTGAAAACGACAGTTGCTTTCAGAATGAGAGCTGAAACAAAAAGGCAGTTTCCTTGTTTGACCTCAGCTGGAAAGAGCAACTCAAATTTTCTGCCACTCTGCACATGGCCACAAATGACTGCCAAAGTGCATGGGTATCAACTTTTGGGGCTACAAGTATATTTTAGCAAATTCACAATACAGAATTTACAAATAATGAAGATTAGCTGTACCTTTGCCCTCAGACCCAGCAAGCCACTTCACTCCTAGAGAAATGAGAGCATATGTCCACCAGAAGGTAAGTATGGAATGCTCAGAGCCCCTCTCCTCACAACAGTGCAAACATGAAACTAGTCCAAACACCTATCAACAGGGAAATGGATAATGCATGATATATTCATGCAATAAAATATTAAGTGGCAATATAACTAAGCTAACTACCAATGCACTCAACAACATGGGTGAATCTCAAAAGCTAGACAGAAAAGACCACACACTTTATATAAAATTCAAGATCAGAAATTAATCTGTGGAGGAGAAAACAGAATAGTGGTTACCCCTACTGTATTAATGAAAAGGGATAGAAGGTCTCCTTTGCGGTTGCAGGAAATGTTCTGTCTTGATTAGGATAGTGGTTACACAAATATATATGCATGTAAAGTCCATCAAGCTGCACACCTAAAATGTATGCACTTTACCATATGTATGATATACCTCTACCTCAAGTTTTTCTAAAGCTGCCAAGATGCTTCTAATGTTCAGGCAAACCTGGGAAACACTGCTTTAAGGAAATTGCTGAGCATCATCAATGCCCTGGCCATCCCAAGTTATGCTGCCAGTTCCACCTTAGGATGATAACAGCTTGCAGGATGCTCTCCTCGCAGTCCTGACCTTTTAAAACCAGAGAACAAAGGATAGCTGTAAGGGAACTCAAAAACCATCCATTGCCAGAATGGCTAATTGGTTTCTTCCTCAATGCTAACTCAGTTCATTTGTAATGGCTGCCTGGCAGTCTGGAGTCAAAGGATTCTGAGCCTGCATCCAAATGCAGTGGATGAGAAGTTGTACAATCAATTAGCAGTCCCTGGCTTGTGCCTAGGTGAGGAGAGATGCATATACTTGCCTTGCATTTGCCACCAATCTAGTCCAGCTCTCCCCTTTTTCACATGCAGATACTGAAACCCAGAGAAATGATTTTTCCAACCTCATGCTGGTAGTCAGAGGCAGAGGCATGATTAAACTTAAGATGTAGGTTTACCATTCCATGGGATGCTACAGGATGGATGCTGGGAAGAATGAGCATTAAGAATGAAGAATCAAGGCATGAACTTAACTCTACTAGAGATGCAGGTCGTCCATGGGCAAGGACCATGCAATTGCCCTCCTGAATATTCAGGGAGTTTGAAAAGATGCTGGTACAAACATCTAATTTCCATTTCAAACCTTGTGCCCATTCACTTATTCATAACTCCTCAGCAAATATTTTAATAGAAAGAGGATGGATATGAATGTTCTTTGCAATCCATAAGATGGATGTGAATGTTCTTTGCAATCCATAAGATGCTTTACAAATGTTGGCCATTTTTGATAAAAATCCTTTTTGCCAGCCATAATAAATACCCACCATATGCCCAGTCTTATGCTAGAAGTTGTGGAAAATGTGACAAAAGTTGGAGACACAAGTAGTTGAGTAACAAACTATAATAGCAGGATCTAGATGAGGACATGACACTACTCAGCAATTAATGTTGTTGAGCGGCTCACCATCACCCAAGTCTGTTTTTCCAGTTACTAAGTGGGTTTTACATGAGTCCCCTGCCTCACAGGATCATGGGAGGGATTGAATGAATTGTGAAATCACTTTGTGTAGTGGAGTCATACTTTTATAGATGGAAGAGTCCCAATTCCCAAATTTCCAATTTGACCCATCAGGCCAAAATCATGTAGGGTCAAAACTGGCTAAAGGCTGATAAATGTTAGTTACTGTTTTGCAATATCCTTGCAAAATGTTTTGCAATGCTCTTAAGGGGGTGTCTCACTCCTCCACCATGCTGATCCCTTGGCTAACCAGACAGTCCAACTGCAGCTGGACTAGAGGGAGGTCCAAGTCCACATGGAGCAGATTGCCTGAGTCCCCACAGCCTTAAAATTCTGGCTTGGAGAAAAATTTAGTCTAGAGCAGTAATCCTCTATCTTTAATACCTGAGATGGCTTTAAAAAGACTCATGTCTGAGTTCTACCCAGTGTTTTTTAGTTCCTCAGGTGATGCCAATATGCAGTCAAGGTTGAGAACACCTGATAAAATGATCTGTAAGAAACTGTAAGGAAGCCTAAGAGTATCAATTACACAGATGAAAGGAGGAGTCTGTTCCACCCCAGGGGCTGCAGAATGGCCAGAGCAATTTCAGAGATAGGGATCTGCAGGACCAAGGCCCCCTATGATCTAGCAGCCACCCACATAGGGAATGAGCCTACACAATGCCACAGTAAGCAGCTAGCCAGCGACCAAGGGGCCAGGGACCACCAAAGGTGTCCCAAGGGCCATTTGGGGCCAAACTAAGAGAGAGTCAGGGCTCAGGGGAGGGACAAGGCATGATTTTCAGTGGTTTCACTGAAGGGCCTTAGAACCAACAATCATTTCCAGCCCCATTGCTATCAAACAGCCCAGCCCCTCCTCATGGGTATAGAGCCTAAGCTGGTGTAGAAGAGGGAATGCCAGGGTCTACTCATGTTTACTTAATTTTTCACTGGATAAATGGCTTTCACACACAGTGGCCCACTTCATCCTTCCAATAGCCCAGTGAGGCAGCCAGGACACATATTATTATCCTCAGTTTACAGACAAGGAAATCAAGGCTCAGAGGTTAGGAGATATACAAGTTCACAAAGTCGGGAAGAGGTTGGGTTGGGATTCAAACCCAGATTCCCTAACTCCCAGTGTGGGCTTTTTTAAGTTATTATCATTAGCAATAATAGTATTTATTGGGCATTTATGTGTTCCAGATGCATGCTGCATTTTATATCAATTATATCATCTTAACTTCATTACTCTAGAAAGTATGTATTAGGATTACCATACAGATGAAGACACTGAAATTTAAGGGTTTAAGTGACTTGTCCACATGATATTCTGCTATGTGCATTAGAAAACCACAAATACAGAGACATAGCAGCAGGAATGCTTGGTCTATAGGCAAAGAAGCAAAAACCTACATGGAGAGGCATATTTCCAATCATATTTGTGAGCCTAATATGTCTAGACCAGAGCTGTGTGGAACAGAAAGTGCCTGAGGGACATAGCATTACTGTCTCTACCCCATCACCTCATTCCCCAGCTGCCTCTGAATCCAAGAGGCTGGAGAGGAGAGCAGAATTCTTATCCTACACAATTTCTGAGGCGAGAGCTCAGGCCTAATATGTGGGCATATCCATCACCTTCCATGTGCATAGCCCTGCCCTCAAGGTATAAATAATCTGCATGCATGAAAGAATGTCTAAAGGAAATCTGATTCCACCAGGCTATGGCACATGAATCCTCACTCAAAAGAAAACACAGGGGTCCTATTGATGACTTCCTCTTTTTTAAGTTCCTACTCTACAAAACAATCAGTTTTAACATCACTAATTATGGAACTAACAGACAACATCTCCCTCTTGATAAAATTCACTGGGAAGGACACACTTCATTTCTGGGGTGTCCCTCCCAAAAGCACATCAACTGAATCTAATCATGAGGAACATCAGACAAACCAAAATTGAGGAACATTCTACAAAATAACTGGCCTATACTCAAAATGTCAAGGTGAAAGAAAGAAAGAAGAGAAAGAAAGAAA
>NW_023270374.1:6832933-6882761 GCF_011800145.1 Mirounga leonina
AAGGAAGGAAGAATCAAGCTCATCTGTGAAAGCCAAAGAAAGATTGAAGAACTGTTTCAGATTAAAGAAGACTAAAGAGACACAGTAGTTACACACAATGCATTATCCTGGATGGAACCTAAATCAGAAAATGTTTCTTTTTACATAAGGCATACAACTGAAAATTGAGAAATTTGAATAAGATCTGCAGATTAGCCAAAAGTATTATATCCATATTAATTCCCTGATTTGGAGAATTTTACTGTGGTTATGTAAGAGGATTTTCTTGTTTTTTAGGATATGTATACCAATGTACTGGGGCAGAGGGAAAGAAAGGAAATCAGAAAGAGAGAATGATAAAGCAAATAAGACAAATGTTAACATTTGGGGTAAAAGGATTTTTTGTACTATTCTTGGGGCATTGGGCCTTTACGAGTAAACATGGCAGCATCCTCAGTCCTGCTGGGGAACCTCTGAGAGTCTGTGAAGAACATGCCTCAAACTTGTATCACTGACAGGGGAGGAAGCAGGGGTATTAATCCACCAACACTTACTCTTTGGTTGAGAGTTGCTTCTGAGCATTAACTCCCCAACACTTTCAGTCTGCCCTGTTCGTGGACAGACTACACACCTGCAGCCAGAAGCCCTGAGGCAGAGAGACACAAGAAGCCAAGATATGTACAAGAACAGCCTGCAAGTGACCTCTGGGATGGGCTGAGAAGATATGGACAAGGTACCTACAGTGTCCCATTAGAGTAACCCAACCTAACTCTCACCCTCCATGCAGAGCATCCCCCACTCAGCCTTTTATCCCCTAAAGGGCTATCAGGCACAGAACCCAAAAAACATACATAAGCATGCGTTGGAGTTGAGAACATGATATTCACGTTCTGCTGGAAAACAAAGATGCAGGTGCTATGGAATGAAGAATCAAAGAGCCCTAGATGAATGCAGAGGAAGTGTTTCCAGTGTGGGTTTTCCCAGGCACAGTTTGGGACTTTCCAGCTAGGGTAATTGGAACAAAGGTGTTCAGAGACAAGATACCAGGTTCATGGCTTGAAGCCAAGAGCTGGGAGGGGGCTTCCAAGCTGACTGCCCTAAAGAAAGCAGTGCCTGGGGGGATTATGGCTTTTAGGGCTGAAGAAGGCAGAAAAATTTGAATCCACCTTGATTCCAGGAGCCAAATCAAATCACTTGCTTCCTTAAAAGCAGACAGTTCACCAAAGAACATACACAGGTGAAAGAAAGAACATGTTGAAAAGCACGTGATGAAAAGATGTTCAACATCATTAGCCATCACAGAAACGTAAATCAAAACCGCAATGAGATATCACTGCAAACCTAACAGAATGACTAAAATAAAAAAAGAGTGACAACATCAAATGTTGGCAATGATGTGGAGAAACTGGATCATGTTGCTGTGGGAATGTGAAATGGCACATCCATTCTGGAAAGCAGTTTGATAGCTTCTTATAAAACTAAATATGCAATTACCATATGATCCAGAAACTATGCCCTTGGGCATTTATCCCAGAAAAATGAAAATTTATGTTCATACAAAAATCTGTACATGAATGTTCACAGCAGCTTTATACATAAGAGCCAAAAGCTGGAAATAGCCCAGATATCCTTCAACATGAATAGTTAAACTGTGGTACATCCATACCATAGAATGTACTCATGGTAAAGAAGAATGAACTATTGATACACACCTCAACTTGTTTAAGTCTCCAGGAAATTACACTGAGTGAAAAAAGTCTGTCCTAAAGGTTACATACTGTATAATCCCATTATAGAAACAGAGAACAGACTAGTGTTTGCCAGGAGGTAAGAACGGAGGGGTGGGGCCAGAGAATGGAAGGAAAATGGGTATTGCTGTAAAAGGCAACATGAGGAGTCTTCGTGGGGATGGAAATGTTCCGTATCATTACAGAAATGATGAATACACAAACCTACACATGTGATAAAATTATACAGAACTAAATACACACACACAAATGAGTACAAGTAAAACTGGGAAAATCTAAACAAGATGGGTGAGTGGGTAGGTTGTATCAATATCAAAATCCTGATTGTAATATTGTACCATAATATTGTAAGGCATTATCATTGTGGGAAACTGGATAAAGGGTGTGCAAACTTTCTCCATATTATTTCTTACAGTGGCATGCGAATCTATAATTCCCTCAAATTTTAAATTTTAGTTAAAAAAAGATGAAAAAAAGAACAGATGCACATAAAAAGACTGATTCAAAGTCTTGGAAATAAAAAAGTTAAACCCATGGGAAAAAGCACAAAGATGGGATAAGCTCAACTGGACAGAGTCAAGGAAATAAGTGACTTTAAACCAGCAGGGACATAAAGATGATCACATCAAGGATATGCAGACTCAGATGTCTGTGGGAGTAGGAAGTCCTATAATAGATGAGTGAAGTGGAATGACCAAGGGACTATAGAATGAGAGGGGACAAAACTTTTCTAAAGAGGCATTCACTACTCTCCACCAAGACATTTTGCCAAGCAAGGAGGCAGGCCCAGGTCACCATATTTTTCCATTTTTCTAGAAAAGGTAAAATCTGAATTTTAATGAGAAATCTTCCCATTTTTAAATGTTGGCAATAAATTTAAAAATTCCAAAATTCTGTGCAGGTCAAATAAAATATAACTGAACAGTATTCACACTTCACGCAACCAGTTTTTGACCTTTAGTCCAGCTCTCCTTCCCTCCACTTCATCTATGTTCTTCTCATCATCCAGGACTGAGTAAAGGCTATATCTTTTCCTTGGACCTTCTCTGAGTCCCACTTAGGTCTCACTCCCCCTCTGTACCTATATAGCCCACCTCCACCTCTTCACCATTCCATGTCCCTCTATCAGAGAACCATCCCACTGTATGGACATGTCCGATGGCCCAAGAGCTCTGTACAGCTAACTATGGCCACCAACAGGTAACCAATAGGTCAGCTAGGAATGTGCTGATCTGGGCTGAGGGGCTCTGCTGATCCTGGCTTGGCTTGCTTCTGTGTCTGTGAGTTAACGGAGGGTCAGCTGATCAGGTTGGCCTCAGCTGGCATGGCTCTACTCCATGTGTCTCTCATCCTCCTCCTGGAACCAGTGGGCTAGCCTGGGCATGTACTTCTCATGGCAATAGCAGAGGCAAGAAGGAGACATGCCAAGCCCTCTTAAGGCCTAGGCTCAGAATTGGCACACTGCTGTTTCTACCACATTCTATGATCCAAGCAAGTCCCATGATCTAACCAAAGTCAATGATTGAGGAAATAGACTCCAGCTCTTTAGTGGGAGGGGCTAAAAATCAAATGTGAAGAGGTTAAATTAGATACGGGGGGGATGAAGAATTAGGGCATTAATGCAATTTACCCAAGTTCATGTGGCTAGGAGCCCTATCTTACTCATTTTGTATCCCTGGAGCTTATCATTGTGCCAGGTACACAGCATGTGCTTAATCATTCTCTTTTGAGCTCAGGAGAGTAAGAATGAATGAGTAAATAAATAACCCTTTCTTTCATAGATGAGGAGACACTTCCAGTGAGGTAGAATGATTTGCCCAAAGTCACACAGTTCATGTCAGATTCACTACTAGAATTCACATCTTCTCTTTCCACCATCACAAGATGCCTGGTGATGAAACCATCGTGGCGTGGCACTCCCCCCTCTGTACACTGGGTCTGCTGAGGGCTGGTGTTTGGGGTGGACACCTACAGGCCAGCTCAGAGCCCTTAAGCAGCAGGGTCCTGTAGGTGCAGCTGCCATGGTGTGAATCCCTCCAAGGTATGAGTCTGGCTAGCTCCTGCTAACTTCTTGCATACAATGGGAAGAAGAGACACTTGCTCCAACAATAGATAGAACACAGAGCCAGATGTCTCCCACGTCACTGTCATCTCCTCCTTCCATGCTAATCTCCACATCAGGGGGTTGGAGGAGGCTGCTATTTCTGGGCAAGTTTCCTGCAGTTTGATGCTTGTGTATCTAATCGCCATTGCCACTTACTGGCATCCCCTTTGGTATATTAACAGTTTATTCCATGTGAATTTCATGTGTGCTTGCATCCTGGAGCTGCTTAAAGGGAAAGGTGGTTTTATTTGCTTGGAAAACTAAAGCCCTTTTCTCCCTTCAGAGTTACTAGAGACAATGACTTCATCAGTTGGGGGAGAAGATCTAAAACATTACAAAACTCTCCTTGGCAAAGAAAAGAGCATTCAGCCAAATCTCTCACTGCCTCTACTTGAGGAATAAGGAGGAGTGACCAGAGTATAGGGAGTGACCCAGCTCTGCAGAAGTTTATTTTTCTCAGCTGCTGGTTAAGAAAATTACGGTCTAGTAATTGGCTCTTTCATTAGACGGCCGTGTGACCTTAGAGAAGCTAGCTGACCTCCCTGCAGGTGAGGTGTAATCTGTAAAACAAAGGAGGTGTCTAGTTGTATGCTTGTCAAGAACAGGTTTAAATCCCCAGAGGACACCTCAGAGCATCTCGCTGGGGTTGGGGAATGTAGCTCCAATACTTTTGCTTAAAAAAAAAAAAATACAGGGGTGCCTGGGTGGCTCAGTTGGTTAAGCAACTGCCTTCAGCTCAGGTCATGATCCTGGAGTCCCAGGATTGAGTCCCACATCGGGCTCCCTGCTCAGCCAGGAGTCTGCTTCTCCCTCTGACCCTCCCCCCTCTCATGCTCTCTCTCTTTCTCATTCTCTCTCTCTCTCAAATAAATAAAAATCTTTTTAAAAAATTTTTTAAAAAATACAGCTACACCATGGAGTAGAACTCAACTTTCCATGAACATTTAGGATAAACCATGAGATTCACTGGTGCTTGGTGAGCTGCTTTGGGCCACTCTTCATTTCCAAAGCATGACTTTCTCCTCTTCTAACATTAGAGGGGCTTGACAGAAAATTGCAAGAAACAGCAAGATCACCATTTGTTCCAACATTGAATCAAGTCTATGAATCAAGAGACAATCAAATGGCCAAACTCTCACTCTGGGAAGGATAAATAAATACAACCACTTTCAAATACTGTTCAGCAGTTTCTTATAAAGTCAACCATGTATTTGCCTATAACCCACCAACTCCTCTCCTTGTTACCCAAAGGAAATGAAAACATATGCCCACACAAACACTTCTACATGAATGTTTAAATAGCCAAAGGCTAGAAACAGCCAAAATGTTCATCAGCAGGAAAATGGATAAGCTGCAGTCCAGCCCAACAATGAATACTCCTCAGCAATAAAAGCATGGCACTAGTACTATATGCAATAATTTGAATGCTATGGACTGAATGTTCTTATGTTGAAATCCTGGTGCCCAGTGTGATAGTACTTGGAAATGGGACATGTAAGAGGTAATTAGGTCCTGAGGGTGAAGCCCTCATAATGGGATTAGTGCCCTTGCTGGGAGAGACATGAGAAAGAGCATTGCTTCCTCTCTCTCTGCCATATGACGACACACAGCAAGAAGATGGCCAGCTACAAGCCAGGAAGAGGGCTCTCACCAGAACTCACCATGCTGGCACCTTGATCTCAGGCTTCCAGCCTCCAGAACTGTGAGAAATAAATGTCTGTTGTTTAGGCATCCAGTCTATGGTATTTTTGTGTAGCAGCCCAAACTGATTGAGACAATGGGTGCATCTCAGAATCATTATGTTAAGTGAAAGAAACCAGATACCAAAGAGTACACGCTGTATGATACCATTCATGTGAAATTGCATAAGGGGCCATATAAAGCTATGGTGATAGAAATCAGAATAAGGGTCACCTCTGGAAGGGATGGTGACGTTATTGACTGGAAAAGGGGCACAAGTAAACTTTGGGGGGTAAGCGAGATGTTTTCTATCAGGACGGGGGTATTGGTTACACAGGCATAAACATTTGTCAAAACTCATTAAACTATGCATTTAAAATCTGCATTTTACTGTATATAATTTATACCTCAATTTAAAAGAAAACAAACTCTCTCCCTAGCTGCAGAACAGATGTGTCACTGGAAAGTGTGCGCCGGCCCTCTCCCTGAAAACTTAAGAAGAGCAGTGTTCTAAACACCAAGGCTTCTTGGAATTTCCACTAAAGAAAGGCCGTTGAACAGAAAAGTTTAACCCTAGGACAAACCCAATTTGCAAGATGCAACCGAGGGCTTCCCTAGCTGAGAGTTGCTATTAACACAGATGTCATGGATATTGTCACTGTTAAGGGTTGGGTTTCCTGGTAGGCAGACTCCGAAATGAATATTAGCTTGTAGGAGGCTTTCTAGGGAGGGCTCTTGGGGTCAATGTTTGTAGAAAGGAGGGAGTGCAAGCAGGGTGGGGCAGAGGGAAAAGCTGAGCTGTGATACAGTCTCAACACTCAGCCAATCTCATGGGGAACTCGGGTGCTCAAGTGGCCTCCAGTGCTGACTCCTTAGGGACCAGAGGACCAGGCCTTCATACCCCACATCGACCAATCACTGGATGCAGGTTGGCCCTGGCAGGAGGACTGACCTTGAACCAGTCAGTCCCCACAAGGGCTGACAGCTAAAGGCTATCTGCCAGCAGCACTCCCAGAAGCTGGGACAATTAGGCTTTCACAAGGTGGATCTGGACAGCTCATCAGAGAACCCACCACAGTCTCCAAAATTCATTTATAACAATAATTCCCTCATTTCTTTAGCATGAACCCAGCCCCACTCTGCTTGACCTATATTCTTATAATGAATAGTAGTATCGAACCCTGACATGAATGATCAATGTATACACACATGTTGAAAATAAAAAACCCAGGGCAATCATCATGGAAATGCAAATTAGAACTATAGTGAGATACTATCTCACACCTGTTAGAAAGGCTGCCCTTAAAAAGACAAGAGGTGGCAAATGCTGGCAAGGATGTAAAAAAAAAGGGAACCCTCATGCACCATTGGTAGGAATGTAAATTGGTGCAGCCACTGTGGAAAACAGTATGTAGGTTCCTCAAAAGATTAAAACTAGAACTACCATATGACCCGGGAATTCCACTTCTGGGACTATATCCAAAGGAAACAAAACCATTATCTTGAAGAGATATCTGTGTCCTCATGTTCATTTGCACAGTTTCTACAATAACCAAGACACAGAAATAACCTGTGTCCATTGATGGATAAATGGATAAAGAAAATGTGGTATATACACACAAACACACACACACAATGGCATATTACTCGGCCATAAAAAAGAAGGAAATCCTGCTGTTTGTGACAATATGGATGGACCTTGAGGAAATTATGCTAAGTGAAATCAGTCAGACAGAGAAAGACAAATACTGTATGTTCTCACTTACATGTGGAATCTTTAAAAAAAATGAATTCATAGAAACAAACAAGAGATTAGTGATTGTCAGAGGTGGGGGGTGGACAAAATAGGTGAAGGTGGTCAAAAGGTATCAACTTCTACTTATAAGGTAAATAAGTTCTGGGGATGTCATGTACAGTATGTGACTACAGGTAACAATATGTATTGTATATTGTAAAATTACTAAGAAAGTAGATCTTAATAGTTCTCATCATGGGGTGCCTGGGTGGCTCAGTTGGTTAAGCATCTGTTTTCTGCTCAGGTCATGATCCCAGGGTCCTGGGATCAAGTCCCGCATGGGGCTCCTTGCTCAGCAGAGAATCTGCTTCTCCCTCTACCTGCCACTCCCTCTGCTTGTGCACTGTCTCTCTCTGAATAAAATCTTAAAAAAAAAAAAAAAAAGTCTGACTCCTGATTTTGGCTCAGGGCATGATCTCAGGGTTGTGGGATTGAGTCCCATGTTGGGCTCTGCACTTGGGCGCAGAGCCTGTTTGGGACTCTCTTTCTCTCCTTCTCCCTCTGCCCCTCCACTCCCTTAAAAAAAAGTTCTTATCACAAGAAACAAATTTGTAACCACGTGAGCTGATGGATGTTAACTAGACATACCGGGTCATTGTGCAATATACACATATATCAAATCATTATGTGATACACCTAAAACTAATATAATGTTATATGTCAAGTATATTTCAGTAAGGTTAGGGGAAAAATTAATCCAGGGTAGCCCTAACTTTAACAGCTCTTTGGAAATTCCCTCCTTCATTCCGCAAATTACTCAAGATCTTTACTGGAAAGGACCCATTTCAATTTCCATTCTCTAGAGAGTATGTAATTCTCCCATTACATAGAGGGGATAGTCAATACTTGGCAATAAAGCCTCAATTCAAGGTTGTCCCATGGTCTCAAAGATGACTGCCCATGAGAATGTGGGTCTCTGACTGAGAAGGCTGGTGAGAGCCTCATGGTAGCCAAAGCAAATGATGGCCTCATTGCTCCCAGCAATGGGTATAGTCTATTTATTAATCAAAAGTTACTTCTTTTAGTTTCTTCCTCCACATATTTGAGAATACATCCCTTATTTTGTAATTAACATCAGCTTCTTCCTTCTCTAGCTGTGTTCAGCCAGAGAAACCAATTCCTGAGATAGTCCTGAACGAAGCCATGTATTTTCAGAGCCTGAGACAAGGACTTGGGTGCAAGCAGTTTATCTAGGAGGTGATCTTAGGACACCAGGGTGAAGGAGTGGGCAGAGTAGGACATGGAAGAAGGGAAAGCCCATAAAATGCATTTTATTGACTTGATTATTGCTATGGACAACTGCAGCCCAATCTTGCTGAGATCCCTCTGAGGAACCACCCAGAACATAATGCAGAACTGCCCCTTTCACAGATTGAGGGCTGCCTTTGTAGTGTCCCTGGGGTGGCACCCAGAGACAGGCTGAGTTACCTCTCCTGACTTCACAGAAAGTCCTGATCTGCAGCAAAGTGGGGGTGCACTGCTCAGATCCCCTTCAAGTTAGGATATGCTATGCAGGTACAAGCAGCATGGTCAGCTACAGCCAGAGCTGGCTTCATGGGTGTGTGAGCCTTGTATTTGCACAGGACCCCATAGTTAGAAGGGTCCCGCCCTTGGCTTAATGCCATGCTGCCACCATCAACATTCTTAGTAGTTTTTTAACAAGGGGCCCCCATTTTCATTTTACACTAGGCCTTGCAAATATCCCCGGTCCTACTAGCAGCCTCCCGCTTTAACTGCTCAGGGGCCACCCTGATTCTCAAGCCAAACTCACATTCTTCTTGCGGCAGTGCCCAGCCAATGACTGAGCAAGGCAGTGAAACAAGGAAGGGTCTAGACATTTCCATCCAATATGAGACTCCTCTGATGGGCAGTCTTGGCTGGTATAGACTTTGCCAGGTCTGCACTGGGGTCTAACGGCTCCCCTGTTCAATCCTGCTTCCTTTCTTTTCTTTTCTCAGCTGTTACTCTGTAGTAAACCTTCTACACTCCTAACCCAGATCCAGTATCTGCTTCCCAGGAAAGGCAGACTGCCGCCACACCGGAAGAAAAAGGTTGGCCTGGGGATGTGATGTGAGGAAGCAAGAACACTGCATGGGTCACTTCTGCTACTGTCCAGCCCTTGGGAAACTCCTGCCCCACCATCCAGCGAGGGGGTGGGCAATTTGTTGTGGAACTGTAAGCCTGGAATGTGTCCTACTGGGGGAGCTGTGCACACCTCAATGTCCACCAACCTTTACCTAGTCTTTACCACATGGCTCAGACCAGACAAATGGGTTTTGCCTCAGCTTCTCTTTTAGTGACTCAGTTCTATTGAGATAATTACTGTGTCTCGTAAGCCAATTTCTGACCCGGCACCCTGCCTAATTCTTGTCAACCTCCCTCCCTATGCTGGATAGGGAGAATCAATGAGAACCATTAAGGACACAGCACAGCAGATTTTGACACTTGGGAAAGCCACAGTCCAACACCTTTCTGCACCAACACCCTAAATAATACACAGATGACACCATTACTTATCATTTCTTGAGAGTTATTTCTCTTGTCTAGCTAAGAACTTTCACCTTCTCTCCACCTGCATGACCAACATTAGCTGATGACTTCTTCTTGAGCCATTTTTCACAGAAAAATAAAATTTATGTCTCTCCACACTAATGACAGCATGGATGATGAGGCAAAATGACATTATTACACAGCATGAGACTGGTAAATCCATGAAATGGGTATACTCTATAATGATTTCAATAAACAAGGAGTGTAAGCATCCTCTCCACATCTAACTAGGCCATGAATCTAATGAATATATGTATACACACACTATCTGCACCTCTATTTGAAAATATGTATAATGTCACTGAATTCTCAGTATGTGGGGCATACTCTATGGCTGTCCCACCCCAGAGCCCCTTGGATAGCCTCTTGAGTTTACCTGAAGCTGTGGCGGAAAGTTCCTGTGTACACTGGCAGCATCCACCTTAAGCACCTGTATCTTACAACTTCTGTACCTAAGAGCTGGAGAAAGCACCAGGAGACCTTGCTCAGGCCATGCACAGGGCAACCCAGAGTGCTAAGGAATCCAGATTGCCAAGCTACCTCAACCAGTAAGAGCAGAGAGTTGGTGATCACTCCAGTTTCCCCACCCCTCAAACTCTCCATGGGACAATTCTGTGGTGTGTCCTCTGCTGGTGGTTCTCAAGCTTCAGTGTACATCAGAATCACCTGGAAGGCTTCATAACATGGATTGCTGAGCCCCACCACTGGGACTGACCAGTAGGTCTGGGGTGGGTACTGGAGAATTTGCATCTCTAACAAGCTCCCAGGGGATGCCCGTGCTGCTGCTCCAGGGATCACACTGTGAGAAGCAGTTCTTCAGAGGTCTCCAGTGGCATGGAGCCCCTATCTGCCACAGAGGCACCCCTGCTGGTTAGCACACACTTTTGTGGCTTCTCTAACTTTTCAGTCTTATTTTCCCCACTCTCATATTTAGATTTCCTTGGACTCACCTCCCATATAAACCCCCAGCACTCAAGTCCTTGTCTTGGAGTGTCTGCTTTTAGTGGGACACAAGCAGGACACATGGTTTTATATAGTCTTTCTGTTGAAAAGTGCAGCTACGAGTATGGGATTCCTGAGGAGGTCCTGACACCCAAAAATATCAAAACCCATTGATTTAGATAAAGCTTTCATTTCACAGATGGTCCATAAAGGTTTGGGGTCTTAATAGGGAGATTCAGACCAGAAACAGTGTCTCCTAGACCTTCACTCTCTCACACATATTTTCCTGATGCCACATGTTGAATCATGGCCATGCATCCCACCTGCTTAATCAAAAGGGTTGTGTGTGTGTGCGTGTGTGTGATTTTGGTGGGGGGCATGGAACAAGAGAGAAGGAGACCACCCACTTGGTCAGTTCACCCAGGATTTTCTTCTTTATGCCCCAAAGGGAGGCTTGGGACCTTCACTTCCTACCCAAAGTATATTTTTTAACTGAGATACAATTGACATTCAACAATATATCAGTTTCAAGTCACAACATAATGATTTGATGCATGTATATATTGCAAAATGATTATCACAGTAAGTCTAGTTAACATCCATCACCACACAGTTACACATTTTTTTTCTTGTAATGAGAACTTTTAAGATCGCTCTCTTAGCCACTTTCAAATACACAGTACAGTACTGTTAACTATAGGTCACCATGCTGCACATGATATCCCCAGGACTTACTTATTTTATAACTGGAAGTTTGTAACTTTGATCACTTTCACCCATTTTGCCCACCCTCCACCTCCCACCTCTAGCAACCACGAATCTGTTCTCCATATCTATAAAGGTTTTTTTTTAAAGATCCCACATAAAAGTGAGATCATACAGTATTTGTCTTTCTCTGACTGATTTCACCTAGCATAATGTCCTCAAGGTCCATCTATGTTGTCATAAATAGCAGGATTTCCTTCTTTTTTATGGCTGGATAATATTCCATTGTATATATACCACATTTGTTTTACCTATTCATCCATCAGTGGACACTTAGGTTGTTTCCATGTGTTGACTACTGTGAACAATGCTGCAATGAACACGGGAGTGCAATAGCTCTTCAAGAGAGTGATTTCATTTCTTTTGGATATATCCAGGGGTGGAATTGCATCATAACCATATGATGTGTAGTTGACACACAATGTTACATTAGTTTCGGGGGTACAACATAGTGATTCAACAAGTCTATGTGTTATGCTGTGCTTACCACAAATGTAGTTACCATCTGTCACCATGCAACATTACCACAATATCATTGACTGTATTCCCTATGTTGAACCTTTTATCCCCGTAATTTATTCATTCCATAACTGGAACCTGTACCTCCCACTCCCCTTCACCCATGGTGCCCATCCCCCCACCTCCCTCCCTTCTGGCAACCACCGTGTTCTCCGTATTTATGGGTCTGTTTCTGTGATAGCTCTAGTTTTAATCTTCGAGGAACCTCCATACTGTTTTCCATAGCGGTTGCATTTTCTATTTTTAATCTATCTGGGTACACTCTGGGCTTTCTCTGCCCCACCCTGAAACAGCAGGTCCATGAAGGAAGCAGATCTTCCTTGACCATCCACTAAGCCTGTTTCCATGCACATGAAAGCACTAGTTGGGTGGAAGGAGCCAGTTGTGCCGTCCTCCTCCAGTCTGCTGGCTGTCGACTAAGCATAGACAGCTGTGAAATTCCCTCTGACATGGCTGATACAAAACCTCCTACATATTTGCAGATGGTGGAGCAAGTGGAGAAATACAAGAAGAAAAACTAGTGCTCTAAAGCTGGGAGAGAAAACCAATCAGTCTGGACCTCTGAAAACCCCACCAGCTGTGTTCGGGGAGAAGCAGCAATTCTCCTCTGGTAGCTCTGATGGCCCCCACCCAGCTGCTCACCTTGGGCTACCCAAGATGACACTGTGCCCTGCTTTCCACTGTTCTCTCCATGACCTGTGACTTATCTGACATTTGGGAACTTGTTTCTCCTTCTGCACATGCTACCCCATGGTGCCATCTGCTTGTGTGCATGACCTCTACCTCCACCAATATGTCCACTGGCTTTTCAAATGTTCAGCCTTTTAGGAGCTGCCAAGAGGCATTGTTTTGGGGCCTTGCTGCCTCCAATTTCTCCCTCATAAATCAGGAAATGCATTGTCAAATTCAAAGACATTACCACTTCCTGAGAGAAACGGTCTATTGGGGACCATTGGCCATAACTGAATGTAGAATTCATTTTCCAAAAGGCTGATCAAGTGACCCTGTGGTCGGCTGAATAATTACTCCCTAATGTGTCCACATCCCAATCCCTGGAACCCGTGAGTGTCACCTTCCATGACAAAGGGGATTTATCAAATGTGTGAAATGGGGAGATTATCCTAGACTGTCTGCATGGATCCAGACATAATCACAAAGGTCCTTCTAAGAGGGAGGCAGGAGGGCCGGAGTCCAAGAAGGTGATATGATGATGAAAGCAGAGTAATTTATTTTGAAGATGGAAGAAGGGGCTATAAACTAAGGAAGACAGGCAGCCCCTAGAAGCTGAAAAGGCAAGGAGGCAGATTCTCCCCTCAGAGCCTCCAGAAGGAACCTGCTGACACCTTGACGTTAGCCTAGAGAGACTGATTTCAGACTTCTGACTTCCAGAAATATGAGAATCACTTTGTGTTGTTTTCAGCCACTCTGGTTGTGATGATTTGTCACAGCAGCCAGAGAAAACCAACAAGGCTCTTGGTTCTTCATGGAGCCATTACTTCTTTATATGGTGCTTATTTTCCAATTATACCCTTTGAAGCAACAAGTAAACTCTGAACAGTGTATCGTAGGGCAACAAAGCTAACCTCTATATCCACTTCCATTGCCTGGTCAATTGACTAAAAAACATTGTCCTACTTATTCTGATTTAATCAGAAAGGTATTTTTTTCGCTGCCCACAATGAAGTGATTGACTCTCAAAGCAGGGAGTCCTGAGCTCAATGACTTTTCAGGGTTGTAACGAGATTCCCTATGAGGCCGTTTCTCATGTGATGATAGTAGTTTTGAGGTGAGGCCTGGCTTCTTGGAGATCTTTCTGACCAGAGGTGATCATTGAGTTCAGGACTCCCAAAATACAGAAACTTGCCAAAAAGAATTCCTCACTGCCTGCCCCAATCCCACTTCTTTCTGTGCAACCATGGCTGCAGATTGCCTCATTCTCCCCTCTTCCTCCCTCTTGGGGTTGAGTCTGCTCGTTTGCTAGTTCACAAATCTCACAGACAACACGGGCACACCCAACTTGCATCCATACCAAGGACACCGTGGGCACAGATGGTGGATTTCAAGAGCAGTCAAGTCCTCTGGGGGAGGAAGTGGGAGCCAGTGGGGCAGTAAGACCGGGTTTGCACCATCCTTTCATTGAGGATAGTGGGTCTGGGCCGCCCAGAGCCCAGGGGGATTGATGCCCATGCAAGCTTACCCAGTCCTGTGGCTGAGAGTCTGGTGCAGGGAAGCCAGCAGCAAGTGTTTGATAAACAAAATCAGCTTGGAAGCCTGGAGAAGAGGAATCTGTGGGGGAAGGACCAGCGAGACTGGGCTCTGGGCACCACCAGGGGTTTCTCATTTCCCTCCATTCATTGCCTGCCATTGTTCCTGATTACGGTTTTTGCTCCCGTCCATCTCATATCCTTAGTGTTAATCCTCCCAATTTAAGCCAATTTTATCATATTGTGTTTGCTAATTTCCCATTTAGAGCACCACAGAGGCAGGTTCCCACTACTTCCTGGATGGCTCAGAAGCCAGCTGAACAGTCAAGACATGGGAAGTCTTTGCTTCTGGAGTCTGCCTTTTGTGCACTAGCTCAGCAGTAGCTTTGAAAGGCAGACATACCACAAGCACAGGAGCAGCTACTTCCATAGAAAAAGCAACAGAGCAGTCAGGACAGAGGAAGCAGGTGGAACATTCTGCAGACCCAGAAAAGAAGTGGTGCTAATGCTAGACGGCCAAGGAGAAGAGCCTCTACACAAGTCCCTTGGGCAGCTAGCTGCACGTCTGCTGTGTGCAGTAGGCCAGTCCCACCTGCTCCCTCCACCTCAACCTTGAGGTCTCACATGGACAGTGGAGCCTGAGATGGTGGCTCTTTGGTCAAGCCCACCTGCAGACACCCACTCCTTTACCATCTGTAAGTCACTCGGGTGCACTGGTGGGAGTGGGGCTGCAGGCACACCAGGAGGGAGCAGCTGCCCTTCAAAGGAAACACAAATGGTCTCTTGATAGGAAAGCTAAGGAAAGGAAAGTAATTATGTAACACTTTGCTAGGGTGACACAGCCCCTAGGAAACCAGAACACGTTTATCTTTTCCCTGATGTGGATATTCAGGAAGCTGCTGCTTCTGTCGACCAAATCCTGGCATGACGACTTGCCTCCTGCTGCCTGCCAACTGTGCTCAGTGCTCATTACTACTTCCCCAATATGAGCCATGTGTCCCCAGTCTCATCCTGACATGCAGCATCAGCAATGAGGGCTGACTTTGAGAGGGGGGTGGGGGGGACTAATTTAGAATCTGCCTTTCATCCCCTTTAGCCTGACCTGAAATAAATGGTTTTCAGGATTCACCTAACCAGGATGCCCTATGAATCTGACCCTGACCTACCCTTCCACTGAAATATAATAGCTGGTAAGTACTGAGTGCTAACTATGTGCACAAGACCTGCTTAAGTTTTTTTTTTTTTCTTTTTTTTTTTTATTTTATTCTTATGTTAATCCCCATACATTACATCATTAGTTTTAGATGAAGTGTTCCATGATTCATTGTTTGTGCACAACACCCAGTGCTCCATGCAGAATGTGCCCTCCTCGATACCCACCACCAGGCTAACCCATCCTCCCACCCCCCTCCCCTCTAGAACCCTCAGTTTGTTATTCAGAGTCTATCGTCTCTCATGGTTCGTCTACCCCTCCGATTTCCCCCGCTTCATTCTTCCCCTCCCGCTACCTTCTTCTTCTTCTTCTTTTTTTTTTCTTAACATATATTGCCTTATTTGTTTCAGAGGTACAGATCTGAGATTCAACAGTCTTGCACAATTCACAGCGCTTACCAGAGCACACAACCTCCCCAGTGTCCATCACCCAGTCACCCCATCCCTCCCACCACACCCCCCACTCCAACAACGCTCAGTTTGTTTCCTGCGATTAAGAATTCCTCATATCAGTGAGATCATATGATACATGTCTTTCTCTGTTTGACTTATTTCACTCAACATAATACCCTCCAGTTCCATCCACGTCGTTGCAAATGGCAAGATCTCATTCCTTTTGATGGCTGCATAATATTCCATTGTATATATATACCACTTCTTCTTTATCCATTCATCTGTCGATGGACATCTTGGCTCTTTCCACAGTTTGGCTATTGTGGACATTGCTGCTATAAACATCGGGGTGCACGTACCCCTTCGGATCCCTACTTTTGTATCTTTGGGGTAAATACCCAGTAGTGCAATTGCTGGATCATATGGTAGCTCTATTTTCAACTTTTTGAGGAACCTCCATACAGTTTTCCAGAGTTGCTGCACCAGCTTGCATTCCCACCAACAGTGCAGGAGGGTTCCCCTTTCTCCGCATCCCCGCCAACATCTGTCGTTTCCTGATTTGTTAATTTTAGCCATTCTGACTGGTGTGAGGTGGTATCTCATTGAGGTTTTGATTTGGATTTCCCTGATGCTGAGCGATATTGAGCACTTTTTCATGTGTCTGTTGGCCATTTGGATGTCTTCTTTGGAAAAATGTCTGTTCATGTCTTCTGACCATTTCTTGATTGGATTCTTTGTTCTTTGGGTGTTGAGTTTGAGGAGTTCTTTATAGATTTTGGATACTAGCCCTTTATTTGATATGTCATTTGCAAATATCTTCTCCCATTCTGTCGGTTGTCTTTTGGTTTTGTTGACTGTTTCCTTTGCTTTGCAAAAGCTTTTTATCTTGATGAAGTCCCAATAGTTCATTTTTGCCCTTGCTTCCCTTGCCTTTGGTGATGTTTCTAGGAAGAAGTTGCTTCGGCTGAGGTCAAAGAGGTTGCTGCCTGTGTTCTCCTTTAGGATTTGGATGGACTCCTGTCTCACATTGAGGTCTTTCAACCATTTGGAGTCTATTTTTGTGTGTGGTGTAAGGAAATGGTCCAGTTTCATTCTTCTGCATGTGGCTATCCAATTTTCCCAACACCATTTGTTGAAGAGACTGTCTTTGTTCCATTGGACATTCTTTCCTGCTTTGTCAAAGAGTAGTTGACCGTAGAGTTGAGGGTCCATTTCTGGGCTCTCTATTCTTTTCCATTGATCTATGTGTCTGTTTTTGTGCCAGTACCATGCTGTCTTGATGATGACAGCTTTGTAATAGAGCTGGAAGTCCGGAATTGTGATGCCGCCGGCTTTGCTTTTCTTTTTCAATATTCCTCTGGCTATGCGGGGTCTTTTCTGGTTCCATACAAATTTTAGGATTATTTGTTCCATTTCTTTGAAAAAAGTGGATGGTATTTTGATGGGGATTGCATTGAATGTGTAGATTGCTCTAGGTAGCACTGACATCTTCACAATATTTGTTCTTCCAATCCATGAGCATGGAACGTTTTTCCATTTCTTTGTGTCTTCCTCAATTTCTTTCATGAGTATTTTATAGTTTTCTGAGTACAGATCCTTTGCCTCTTTGGTTAGATTTATTCCTAGGTATCTTATGGTTTTGGGTGCAATTGTAAATGGGATCGACTCCTTAATTTCTCTTTCTTCTGTCTTGTTGTTGGTGTATAGGAATGCCACTGACTTCTGTGCATTGATTTTATATCCTGCCACTTGACTGAATTCCTGTATGAGTTCTAGCAGTTTTGGGGTGGAGTCTTTTGGGTTTTCCACATAAAGTATCATATCATCTGCAAAGAGTGAGAGTTTGACTTCTTCTTTGCCAATTTGGATGCCTTTGATTTCTTTTTGTTGTCTGATTGCTGTGGCTAGGACTTCCAATACTATGTTGAATAGCAGTGGTGATAGTGGACATCCCTGCCGCATTCCTGACCTTAGGGGGAAAGCTCTCAGTTTTTCCCCATTGAGAATAATATTTGCTGTAGGTTTTTCATAGATGGCTTTTATGATATTGAGGTATGTACCCTCTATGCCTATACTCTGAAGAGTTTTGATCAAGAAAGGATGCTGTACTTTGTCAAAAGCTTTTTCTGCATCTACTGAGAGGATCAAATGATTCTTGTTCTTTCTTTTGTTAATGTATTGTATCACATTGATTGATTTGCGGATGTTGAACCAACCTTGCAACCCAGGGATAAATCCCACTTGGTCATGGTGAATAATCCTTTTAATGTACTGTTGGATCCTATTGGCTAGTATTTTGGTGAGAATTTTTGCATCCATGTTCATCAGGGATATTGGTCTGTAATTCTCCTTTTTGATGGGGTCTTTGTCTGGTTTGGGGATCAAGGTAATGCTGGCCTCATAAAATGAGTTTGGAAGTTTTCCTTCCATTTCTATTTTTTGGAACAGTTTCAGAAGAATAGGTATTAATTCTTCTTGAAATGTTTGGTAGAATTCCCCTGGGAAGCCATCTGGCCCTGGGCTTTTGTTTGTTGGGAGATTTTTGATGACTGCTTCAATTTCTTTAGTGGTTATAGGTCTGTTCAGGTTTTCTATTTCATCCTGGTTCAGTTTTGGTAGTTGATACATCTCTAGGAATGCATCCATCTCTTCCAGGTTATCTAATTGGCTGGCATAGAGTTGCTCATAATATGTTCTTATAATTGTTTGTATTTCTTTGGTGTTGGTTGTGATCTCTCCTCTTTCATTCATGATTTTGTTGATTTGGGTCATTTCTCTTCTCTTTTTGATAAGTCTGGCCAGGGGTTTATCAATCTTGTTAATTCTTTCAAAGAATCAGCTCCTGGTTTCGTTGATCTGTTCTACTGTTCTTTTAGTTTCTATTTCATTGATTTCTGCTCTGATCTTTATTATTTCTCTTCTCCTGCTGGGTTTAGGCTTTATTTGCTGTTCTTTCTCCGGCTCCTTTAGGTGTAGGGTTAGGTTGTATACTTGAGACCTTTCTTGTTTCTTGAGAAAGGCTTGTATTGCTATATACTTTCCTCTTAGGACTGCCTTTGCTGCATCCCAAAGATTTTGAATAGTTGTGTTTTCATTTTCATTGGTTTCCATGTATTTTTTTAATTCTTCTTTAATTTCCTGGTTGACCCATTCATTCTTCAGTAGGATGCTCTTTAGCCTCCATGTATTTGAGTTCTTTCCGACTTTCCTCTTGTGATTGAGTTCTAGTTTCAAAGCATTATGATCTGAAAATAGGCAGGGAATGATCCCAAACTTTTGGTACCGGTTGAGACCTGATTTATGACCTAGGATGTGATCTATTCTGGAGAATGTTCCATGGGCAATAGAGAAGAATGTGTATTCCGTTGCTTTGGGGTGGAATGTTCTGAATATGTCTGTGAAGTCCATTTGGTCCAGTGTGTCATTTAAAGTCTTTATTTCCTTGTTGATCTTTTGCTTAGACGATCTGTCCATTTCAGTGAGGGGGGTGTTAAAGTCCCCCACTATTATTGTATTGTTGTCGATGTGTTTCTTTGCTTTTGTTATTAGTTGCCTTATATAACTGGCTGCTCCCATGTTAGGGGCATAGATATTTACAATTGTTAAATCTTGTTGTTGGATAGATCCTTTAAGTATGATATAGTGTCCTTCCTCATCTCTTATTATAGTCTTTGGTTTAAAATCTAATTTGTCTGATATAAGGATTGCCACCCCAGCTTTCTTTTGGTGTCCATTAGCATGGTAAGTGGTTTTCCACCCCCTCACTTTTAATCTGGGGGTGTCTTTGGTTCTAAAATGAGTCTCTTGCAGACAGCATATCGATGGGTCTTGTTTTTTAATCCAGTCTGTTAGCCTGTGTCTTTTGATTGGGGCATTTAGCCCATTTACATTCAGGGTAACTATTGAAAGATAGGAATTTAGTGCCATTGTATTGCCTGTAAGGTGACTGTTACCGTATATTGTCTGTGTTCCTTTCTAGTCTATGTTGCTTTTAGGGTCTCTCTTTGCTTAGAGGACCCCTTTCAAGATTTCCTGTAGGGCTGGTTTTGTGTTTGCAAATTCCTTTAGTTTTTGTTTGTCCTGGAAGCTTTTTATCTCTCCTTCAATTTTCAATGACAGCCTAGCTGGATAGAGTATTCTTGGCTGCATATTTTTCTCATTTAGTGCTCTGAATATATCCTGCCAGTCCTTTCTGGCCTGCCAGGTCTCTGTGGATAGGTCTGTTGCCAATCTAATGTTTCTACCCTTGTAGGTTACATATTTCTTTTCCCGAGCTGCTTTCAGGATTTTCTCTTTGTCTATGAGACTCGTAAGTTTTACTATTAGATGTCGGGGAGTTGACCTATTTTTATTGATTTTGAGAGGGGGTTCTCTGTGCTTCCTGGATTTTCATGCCTGTTTCTTTCCCCAAATTAGGGAAGTTCTCTGCTATAATTTGCTCCATTATACCTTCTGGCCCTCTCTCTTTTTCTTCTTCTTCTGGGATCCCAATTATTCTAATGTTGTTTCGTCTTATGGTATCGCTTATCTCTCGAATTCTGCCCTCGTGATCCAGTAGTTGTTTATCTCTCTTTTTCTCAGCTTCTTTATTTTCCATCATTTCGTCTTCTATATTACTGATTCTCTCTTCTGCCTCATTTATTCTAGCACTAAGCGCCCCCATTTTTGATTGCACCTCATTAATAGCCTTTTTGATTTCTACTTGGTTGGATTTTAGCTCTTTTACTTCTCCAGAAAGGGTTTCTCTAATAACTTCCTTTTTTTTTTTCAAGCCCAGCTAGTATCTTTAAAGTGAATATTCTGAACTCTAGATCTGACATCGTACTAATGTCCGTATTGAGTAGGTCCCTGGCAGTCAGTACTACCTCTTGTTCTTTTTGTTGAGGTGATTTTTTCCGTCTCGTCATTTTGTGCAGAGGAGAATAGATTAATGAGAGAACAAAATGCTAGCAGAGTAACCACGTCCCCAGAAAATATACTTTAAACAAATCAGAAAAGACCTTCCAGAAAGTGGTCGCTTTTCTGATGAGAGAGTTGTTGGTCTTCTTTTCTTCAATCTCCTGTTGAGTTTGTAGATGTTCAGAATGGTTTGATCCCTATCCAGCTGAATTCCTGAGAGGAGACGAAATCCAGGTCTCCTATTCCTCCGCCATCTTGCTCCGCCCCGATCGACCTGCTTAAGTTTTTACCTGTCTAACCACATTTAGCATTCACACCAACTCTGAGTAATGAATACTACCATTATTTTCCTTTTACAGGTAAGAAATGGGAGGCTCAGAGGGGTTAAGGACTTATCCAAGGTCATACAGCTGGGATTCAAACCCAGGCAGAGCATAAGCTTCTGACCAATAGACTCTATTGCCCATGCAAATGGCAGTCCCAACAGTGTCCTAGGGTGTTGCAGGATTCCACAGTGGTTTATATGTCACCATATTTGCTTCAATTACATTTACCTGGTGCTAGTCTATTTTGAAAAGTGATCATTTATATGTGGTGACATGGAAAAATTAGCCAGAATTTTTTCCAGAGGAAAACACTTACTGTTTGTTTATCAGAGGAATATTTGTTATTTATTACCTAGATCACTGTGTAGAATTTTAACATTCACTAGATTAAGTAAGCATTTATCTCCCTAGCCCTCCACCCCATATCTGGGGTGCTGAGGTAAGAACCTTATAGTTGTCACCTCAATGAATCCTCATGAAAACACAAGGATGAGGATGATGTTGATAATAATGATGATGATGTTGATGGTGATGATGATGATGTAATGATGATCATGATCATGATCATGATCCCATTTTATAGACTCATAAGAATCTTTCAAGTTCATTATTTTGTGCTGTGTGGCCACTGAGGGCTTGACCAATCTTTATCACATGTAGCTTTCTCTCCTCTTTCCTTCCATCCTGGCCTACTGCTTTCTCATGGCTTCTCTCTTCTCAATCTTTCTCTCCCTCTCACTTCCTGGTCCTGCTGTCTCTGTCCACACCTCAGACATCTCAGTAGCTTCCCTGGGCATTACTAGACCTGGGGGTGATGTCCAGGCCCAAATAGGCTAAATCTAAATCCCAAGGGTATGGTCCCTGCTAGGAGCACCCCAAAGTCTCTTTGGTGGTGATAAGGAACAAGGAACACTTCTTCCTGTTACCTTTCAGGAAAATGCCCATCCGACAATTTGATGAATTCAGACATAGAGACACTAAGAGGGTCTGATACTTTTTCTAAGCTATTCATAGAATCAGAAATCAGGTTCAAGTTAATCTTTAATCATCTAAGCTGATCAAGGTAAAAATCAACATGTACAACAGATAGGTTGCCCTCCTAGCAAGGAGCTGTGGCTGGGAGTGATATTCAAAGGGCTATGTTGGACCACTTCTAACATGCACATTCGTTTCACATTTCATCACCCCTGAAATCAAGGCCACCATCTGGGGCATCTTCACAATTGCTACTGGCCAGATGGCAACAGTGATGTAGTTGTCATTGCCTGGGCCTGTGTGATCTTGGTCATGGCTCCCATTGCCATCACTTCAACTGTGCATTGCGAGGTTGATGCCAGCTGGGTATAATTTCATTTATTTTTTTATTGTTTAAATTTTATTTTTAGGTTATGTCTACACCCAATATGGGGCTTGAACTTACAACCCCAAGATCAAGAGTTGCATGCTCTACTGATCAAGCCAGCCAGGCACCCCTGGTATAATTTTCACTTAAAATGTATACTAAGGGGTACATAGAAGAGTAACTTAGCCTTTTCCTACCTTCATTGGGATCTTTCTAAACTAATCTGCTTTAGAGAGCAGAGCCTGTGGTGTGTGGTTCAGGCATCTTCTTAATCATGAAACACCCACAAGTAACTTCCTTGGACTGTGGCAATGACAGTTTCCAAAGATGAGGCCATATTTTGACTTTGTGTGTCTTCAAAGATGTGTTAAAAGGAAGGCCAAGGAGGAATATTGGAAAGGGCTACTCCAAGGTCATGCTACACTGGGAAGCTCCCATTCTGCAAATTGATGCTATTAAAGTTTATGTTCCTTGCAAGTCTACTGGGCCATGAGGTCTCAGAGTGAATAAATCAGTCTTGACCTAGAGCTTTTTCTAATGATGACAAGGACACCTCTGATATGACCTCCCTCCCTACACTGGATCAAGCTTCAGGTCAGTCCTTAAACAAGCCTGGAAAATTGTTTTTAATATTTTGTTCAGAAAAAATACCAGTAAACTTTTTGGCAATAACCAGTAAAGCAGAAGAAACACATACTCTAAGACACAACAGTTCCAAATCCGGGTACATACCCAACAGAAATACATACTTATGTTTACCAAAAAAACATGTGCTAGAATGTTTGGCTTTTATTAATAGCCCCCAAACCAGAAACAATTCATGTCTGGCAATAGCACAATGAATACATACATTATATCGTATTCATATAATATTATATACTTTAAAGCAATAGGAATGAACAATCTACAACTACATACAACAACATGGAAGAATCTCGCAGACATTATGTTGAATGTAAAATATTCATTCTGTATGATGCCATCTACATAAATCATGTTGTAGTTATGTCTTGCTGTGTAACAAATAATACCATAGTTAGTGGCTTTAAACAATATTTGTTTGCTCATGAATCTGAATTTGGGCTGGGCTCCATAAGGAAGCTCATCTCTGCTCCCCTCTGAGGTAGAAGGGGACACTGGAAAGCTGAAACCCGTATCATCTGAAGGCTCCTTGCCCACGTGTGTGGTAGTTGATGCTGTCTATCAACAGGAACCTCAACTGGGGCTGTGGTTGGAACATATACACATAGCCTTGTGAGTGGCTGGATTCCAAGAGTGAGTATCCCAAAAGAAGCAGGGAGTAGTCATATTTCCTTTTGCAATTTAGCCCCAGAAGCCACATGGTGTCACTTCCACCATAGTTACAGGTCCACACATACTCAAAGGGAGGGAATGGAGACTCCACCTGTCAGTAGAAGGTCAGCACCACATTTTCAGAAGAGGTAAGATGGGATACGTTAGTACAAACATCTTTGAAAAATATACCTGCCATAAAGTACAGAACAAGCAAAATTAATCTGTGGTTATAGAGGGAGAGGTAGCTGTTACCCTTAGGAAGAGGGTAGTAACTAGAAAGAAACATGAGAGGGAGTGCTGGGGTGCTCATAATGTTCTATTTTTTGATCCAGTGCTGGTTCACTTTGTGAAAATTCACTAAGCTACACTGATTCGTGCACTTTGGGATGTATACTATAATTCAGGAAGAGATATTTTTAAGAATGTTAGGAATGATATTTTGACAAAGCTTGGTGAATTCAGTGGGTCCAATCCAAATTTCCTCAACAATAGCCCCAATCACTTCCACTGAGATATATGATCACAAGGTGAATAAAAGCACTGTGGTTGGATGCTGGCCCTCTTATTGCTAACTTATAACTTGTCAGCATGGAACCAATAGGTTTCTTTTCCTAAGGGCCAGAGAAAGATGAAAGCCCACTGTGATGGTTAATTTTCCATAGCAATTTGGCTGGGACACAGTGCCCAGACACATGTTCAAACACTATTCTGGATGCTTCTGTGAGAGTGTTGTTGGATAAAATTAATATTTAATCCAATTAACATTTAAATTGGTGCACTTTGAGTAAAGCAGATTGGTCTCTGTGGTTGGACCTCATCCAATCAGTTGAAGGCCTGAAGAGAACAAAAGACTGACATCCCCCAAACAAGAGGGAACATCACCAGCAGAAGGCCTTTGGACATGAACTACAAGATTGGTTCTTCCCTGAGTCTCGAGCCTGTTGGCCTACCCTGCAGATTTGGGACTCATCAGCCTCCATAATCATGTGAGCCAATTCCTTAATACTCTCTCTCTCTTTCTGTGTCACCATATACATGTCTTGTTCATTTTGTTTCTCAGAAGAACCCTAACTAATACACCCATATTTTTGGTCCTAGCTTATGTCCTTTCTTATTTAAACTGGATGTCAACTGGGTGGTCTATTCCTCTCAGGGAGCTGGTAAAACTTTGCTCAGCCCCAATTTCCATGCCCATGTGAGGTTCCAAAGCTCTCCCTAGACATCTAGAGCTGTCTTCCAAATGCTTCTTTCTCCCTCAATACTGTCTTGCAATTTGTACATAACCCAACCCCTCAGTGGTTTCCATTTTGAAAAATAATTTGTCTCAAGCATTTCATGAGTTTATTGACCTTACTAAAGTTTTGAGAGGATAAAAAACAGATTTCTGTGTTAGTCAGCTATTGCCACAACAAGCCGTGTAGCAGACAATCCCAAAACACAGTGGCATACAACAATAAGAAGTTATTCCCTGATCACATATCAGTGGATTGGCTGAGGTTTGGCTGATTTAGTATAGACTTTGGGTGGGCATGGCACACATTGTGGATTGGGTCCAGGTTTGTTCCACAGGTTCCTCATTGCCCTTAGTCTTGTAAATATCTGAGGCATGTTCTTACCGTGGTGAATGGGAGGAATGCAACAGAGCAAAATCCTTGCCCAAGAGCATTTTAAGCCTCCATTCATGTCATATTGCTAACATCTCATCAACCAAATCAAGTTAAGCAGGCAAACCTAAAGTCAAGGAGTAGGGCAAATACTCAGTGCCCCCCAATCCATGAGGCCATGGCAAGGGTGTGAGTATGTAACACTAGAGGGGAGAGGAGAACTGAAATCAGTTATTCACACTCCCACTGTGGGGTGTCCTGCCATCCCCCAGCCTCACACCACCTCCCTCACCTTTCCTCTCTTCCCTTCACATCTCTGCAGGGATCCAGGAAAAGCCTTCTCTTCATCTCTGCAGGATGGTTTCCGTTTCATTCAGACCAGAAGCATTGTTTTCCTCTCCAAAGCTCAGCACATCTCCTCAATGAGAGTAGACCTCTCCCACACATTTCCAGGAAGCTTGCTAAGAAACTAAATTTGCCTAAAATGTACACGTAGCATAGGCAGAGTCCCTCAATCTGTGGCTATGATACTGCCATCACCTACAAAACTCTACAAAGAAAAATAAGCCATCACCTTTCCACCCTCCAAATCCTTTCTCTGCAAGCTCTGAAGTCAGGGAGATGAATATGAAATTTCCAGGCTCCCAAGCATTCAAAATAAAGAGTCAAGTTCCCCTGGGGAATTGCCTCAGTCTGTTCCTGAATGAACCTCTGTCCAAAAAAACAGACAATACAAACTGTTTTTTATAGAGTCTCAGGGGCAGGGCTTTAATGGAGCAGCACTGAAGAACAGAAAATCCATCTGCCAGTCCTAAAGCATATCCCCGGGCAAGCTGGGAAAATCAAGCAGAAAATGCAGCCTGTGCTTCGGCTCCCCTCCCAGGTTCAGTCCCTCGTCAGTGCACACTGCGGCTCGCCCTACAAGGAGGGTCCGTGTGTGGAAGGCTAGGAGTGGAAGCGGGAGGCAGCACCACCCCTGACCCTCCTCCAGGGGCTGCTCTGATGCTCACTCGTTTCATAACTAGATAATGAACACACACACAGCCCCCCTGGGTCTGAAGGCTGGCAGCGCCTTTCCATTTTGCTCCAGACAAATCACTGAGTTGTGTTACTAAGCTCACTTTTGGAAGAGTGTGGGGAGTGGAGCGACGTAATCTTTCTACAGACAATATTTTCAGAAGATGTAGAAAAGTCAAGTGTGCAGACACAGGTTGTGATGGTGACTAGGCAGCAGACTTATAGGAAGTTTTGGACTTGGGCGCCTAGGAGCCAGCCTGCAGGTGGCCATGGGGCTACAGTGAAGCCCTGATTCTAAGACGGACTTGTTTTCCCATCCTAACAGCTTTGAGGCTGGGACTCATCTTATCATCAAAGGTTCCTGGAAACCACTTCCTCTAGGAAGTTCATATTGTAACTGTGGCCTGCACATGCTTGACTGTCAAAAGCACCAGCATCAAAACTGGCAGAGCCACTACTGGGTATTTACCCCAAAGATACAAATGTAGGGATCCGAAGGGGTACGTGCACCCCGATGTTTATAGCAGCAATGTCCACAATAGCCAAACTGTGGAAAAAGCCAAGATGTCCATCGACAGATGAATGGATAAAGAAGATGTGGTCTATATATACAATGGAATATTATTATGCAGCCATCAAAAGGAATGAGATCTTGCCATTTGCAATGATGTGGATGGAACTGGAGGGTGTTACGCTGAGCAAAATAAGTCAAACAGAGAAAGACATGTATCATATGACCTCACTGATATGAGGAATTGCTAATCTCAGGAAACAAACTGAGGGTTGCTAGAGTGGTGGGGGGTGGGAGGGATGGGGTGGCTGAGTGATAGACATTGGGGAGGGTATGTGCTATTGTGAGTGCTATGAATTGTACAAGACTGTTGAATCACAGATCTGTACCTCTGAAGCAAATAATACATTATATGTTAAAAAAAAAAAAAGAAGAAGAAGAAGAAGATAGCAGGAGGAGAAGAATGAAGGGGGGAAATCGGAGGGGGAGACGAACCATGAGAGACTATGGACTCTGAAAAACAATCTGAGGGTTCTAGAGGGAAGGGGGGGTGGGGGGATGGGTTAGCCTGGTGATGGGTATTAAAGAGGGCACGTTCTGCATGGAGCACTGGGTGTTATACACAAACAATGAATCATGGAACACTACATCAAAAACTAATGATGTAATATATGGTGATTAACATAACAATAAAAAATAGTAAAAAAAAAACTGGCAGAGTCATGGCAGCTGAGAGCAGAGCACCTGATTGGGGTGGGGATGGGGAGAAGGTGAAATACGGATTTAGCAGCCCCACGCAAAGCAGGAATTGAAAGCAGGCTAGCCTTGCATAATGGCAAAACCAGCTTCAGTTCTTGTATGGATTTTACACCTGGTACTGCTACACCAACCTAGCTCTTGAGGACACTGAGGACAATACTGCTTGGGGAGGGAGAGAGAACCACAGGAATCAACTTGTTGTCAAAAGTGAGTCAGAATAATCAGACTCTAAATGTTGAGAAATCTAGAATATGTTAACCAATTTGTTTTGCTTGTATTTCTTTATGTTAACCCAAGAAGAATAGATGATAAATTCCTCATGTAATTAAGTCTGAAAGAGCTCTTTCAATAAGTTAAAGATAAATTCCAAATGATACTGCAATGCTTTTTCCTCCTTGGTGAGACAGCAATAAAAGTACACTTGAAGACCAGGTGGGGCTAAAGACAGTATTTTGTACTGGGTTTTACCAGATCCCAGATCTAATCTCTCACTTCAATCACAGTGCCCCAATGTGAGCCAGACACAGGCAGAATCATGAGCCACACTGAATTTATAGTCCACATCCTCACCCTCACTTTTTTTTTAACTTATTTATTTTAGAGAGAGAGAGAGAGTGGAGGAGGAGAGGCAGAGTCTTTTTTTTTTTTTTAAGACAGAGAGAGCACAAGCATGGGGAGCAGCAGAGGGAGAAGGAGAAGCAGACCCCCACCGAGCACAGAGCCTGATGCAGGGCTTGACTCCAGGACCCCGGGATCATGACCTGAGCCGAAGGCAGATACTTAACCTGCTGATCCACCCAGGGGCCCCCCTCACCCTCACTTTATGGTACTTTCCCTCTCCCTTCCTTCTTAAATGAAAAACCTCTTCCTTCAGATATCAAGTGTCACTGGATCCCTCATCTGGGTCAACTCTCAGGAAAAGCTTTGTTCCTTTCTTCTCCCTGGAGGACAGATGACACAGAAGGCTCAAGAGAACATGCCTTCCCTATAGTGTACTTGCATTTCCTCAGCGGGGAAGTAAAGAGCCTCTAAGAATGGGATTCAGGCACTGGCAGTGGGAAGGGAAGTTTTGGGGGAGTGAGGGAATGAATTCTTACACACTACTCCTTGAAATCTGGCCAAGTGAGTGAGCCAATGAAGCCACATGGGCAGCGTGGGCAACGGGATGGGAATGGATTTGAATTTACAAAAGAACCTTCCTTCTTACCCTCAGGTTCCCAGTAAATGTTGTAGGTGTTTTGGAAAATGTTAAATAATCTGCATGCTGGGGAGATAGGTAGATGGGAAGCAAATCTGGAAACTACCCACCCACAGTAGACTAGATAAACAGATTGCAGTATACTCATAAAATGAAACATGGTGCCGCAAACAGGATGGGCGAGCCAAAGAACGTACAAGAAACTCATGAACTGTGCAGATAGCACATTGAGCCAAAGGATCCAGATACAAAAGCATAAAGAGTGCATGATTCTGTTTATATAAAAAACAAAAACTGGAGAGACTAAACAATGTTATTTTAAGTTGAGATTTCAGTTTCCCTTGGTGGGGAAATCAGGTAGGGACTGGGAGGGGGAATAAGCAGGACATCTAGGATGCTGCGCATAGTCTGTTTCTTGACCTGGATGGATGTGTTCAGTTTATGAAAATTCATTGAGCTGTACACTTTGGATGTATGCACCTTCTGCATGTATGTATGTTTAAAGGTGTCTTTTTTTTTTTTTTTAAGTTTTAAAGCTTGGTTTTAAATAAAAAGGTTTTTTAAAGGGAAGATTCCTTTGGTTGCTGAGACCAGAGAGAAACCCAAACAGACTGGCTATAGGATCTGGAGAAAGGAGACAACCTTGACTCATTGGCTTCCACTTTCAACAGCTTGCCTGAAACTAAAGCATCACCCCAAACAAATTATATATTGTATGTCACCACAACTTAATGAAAACAAGGCTTGGCAAACAAAAAAAGAGCCCCCTTGACAGCCCTGGGGAAACACATTTCACACATGTCAATCAAGGCTTTGAAAGGCATCAGCTTCCTTCCCTCCCCCCCACACCTTAGTTGTATTAAGCTGTAATTGACATATAACATTGTATTAGTTTCAGGTGTTCAGCATGATAATTTGATGTCTGTATATATTGCAAAATGATTACCACAATAAGTTCAGTTAATATCCATCACCAACAAACATGGTTACAAAGTTTTTTCTTGTTATGAGAACTTTGAAGATCTACTTTCATTAGCTTCCTTTTTAAAGGAAGACTTGGAAGCATATGCATGCATGCATGCACACATGAACACACACATAATGCACTCAAAACCTCTGATAGCCATAATTTACAGCCTAGGCTAAATTATAGCTCTGTTACAGTCATTCCATTTGTCCATTTTGTGGCCCCCAATCTCTTTCCAGACAGTTTTTATCCCCCCGTCCTCCACACTCTATGAGCCAAATTTAACAGCAAGTGATGATTTATTTGATCAACATTAACTGACACCTGCTATGACGCAGGCCTGTACTGGGTGTTTGATGTAATCTGACAGCAAGCATTTGAGGCTGGAAACATGACCATTTTATAGATGGAGAAACTGAGGGCTCATAGGGCTTATCCAAGCATAGACTGAGTGGCAAGCAGTGGAGCTGTGATTCCCCCACAGTTCCAGTCCTTGTTGGAAATGATAACCGTGATTTTCTGGTTATCTAATACTACATAATGAGCCACCACAAAACAGCAGCTAAACCAGGAACAATCACTTGTTTTGCTCAGAGTTTGGAGGTTCACAGGTTCAGCCAGATAGTACTCACTCTGGGTCTCCCATGAGTTTGCAGAGTGAGGCAGTGTGAATGCGTTCATCTCCAAGGACTCCTCGCTGGAGGTCTGGGGTACTAAGGCAGGTCTCCCTAGTCTCCCCACATGGTATCTCCATGCAGCTACCTGCATGGAGCAGCAGGACCTCTCACACGGACTGAGTGTGTGTCCACGAGACACTGGCAAAAGCCTAGGAAGCCATGCAGCATCACCTCTGCTACTTTCTATCCATTGAGGCTGTCACAAGGGCCTGGCCCCACCCAGGTTCAAAGGCAGGGGACCTAGATTCCACCTCTTAGATGGGAGGAATGTCGAAGAATTTGTAAGCATGTTTTAAAACCACAACCTGTACATTATAACAGTGGCTATTGACAACAATTATTGTCCCAATATTTCACTCTCTTCCCCCACTTCTAATAGGGGAATGAACTTCCCTCCCTTCTAATTCTGGGTATGGCCACAGGACTTGCTCTGGCCAGTGGGATATTTCCGCAGTGATGAGCATGTGAGATTGGAACAGGCTTGGACAAGCAGGCTTGCTCTCCTTGCCATCATCATGAGAGAGACACACCTGGCGGGACCAGTCCCCCGGTCGGAGGAGGGACCAAAGGAGCAGAGTCAAGTCACCCCAGCCACACCCAGCCTAGCTTAGTGGACCCTCAGCCAACCTACAGATCCAGTAGAGTAACTTAGCATCCGTTAAGCCATAGGATGTTGAAACAGCTTGTAACACAGTGTTTTTGTGGCTATAAGTAAATGGTGCACTGCCATGCAAAAACAACATTGGGCCCATTTCAGAAAGAATATTTAGGAGATGTGAGAGAGCCTTATGACTAACAGTATATGACAGCACTGCTCAAGATGAAGAAAACATAAATAGAAGACAAATTAATATGTCGGCCAAGCTGGTCAGTGACATTTTAGAATGTTTTCCAAGGTCCTGTGCCCAAGAACCCACAGGATGGATTTGTTCAGAGATTCCCAACAAAGCCACTGCCTTAGTCCTGCTCAGAACTGACTGCCTTGAACCAGCTCACTGATGCCCACTAATCGTGATGCCTGAGCCTCACATGGTGTGGGATGCATAGGTACGTGCAAGTGCATTTTGGGTTCTGCATGCTGAGTATGAAAATGGGACAGCATCTTTGGATGATTCTTTTTAATGAGGAACAATTAAAATTCATCAGTCCCTAGTCCATTGTTTTGAGCTCTGACCCTGGCTATTTCTTTAAATAAAAGAAAAAAAAGAAATTTTATTTGATCTTATTAAATAAACTTCCCTTAGAAAAATGATCACTTCTGCATTACTGATTCACCTACACCACTCCATCACTTATGGGGCCTGCCCCTTTCCACCACCCCAATTTCCTTCCCAAGAGACACGGGAAATAGCTCAATGAGAAGCAGCTGGAATCGGAGTTAAAGAACTCTGAAGCTGGCAGGAAAGTGGGAGACCACCTAATCCAGCTCATCTGATTGCCTGAGAAAGGCAAGACTGGAGCCCAGAGAAGGCAAGTTTCCTCCTGGTGGTCACACAGCGAGGCTGGGAACCAGCCTGAAATAGAGCTCAGGTCCCCCTTAAGAAGATTCCCTGGAAGACTGGTAAAGCCCCTGGAATTACAACAACCATGGCCTTGCAACCTTCAGTTCTCTGGATTTCAGTTTATTCCATTCTAAAAGGTAAGTCCTAGATTAGGTGAACTTCAAAGTGCTATCTAGCTCTTTGATTTTTGTTTTTTAAACAATTCTTTTTTTTAAGATTTTATTTATTTATTTGAGAGAGAGAGAGAGAGCACAAGCATGTGTGAGCATGGGGAGGAGTAGAGGGGGAGGGAGAGGGGGAAAGAATCTCAAGCAGACTCCTTAAGGATGCAGGGCTTGATCTCATGACCCTGAGGTCATGACCTGAGTGGAAACTAAGAGTCAGAGGCTTAACTGACTGAGCCACTGAGGGGCCCCTGTTTTTTAAACAATTCTATGGGAGGACACTAAACCTCTCTCGACAAGGCATTTGGAATCACACAGCTGTGTTTTCACATCCTGGCCCCATCCTGATCTTGCACCCTAGTACATGTCTCTCAGTTTCTCTTCCCCTAGATGACCCAGTAGGTGGCATGAGTTCCTAGCATGGCCACATGCAATTCAAAGGCACTTGTTTTTTTTTTTTTCCCAAAAAATAATTTGCTACATGGCAGTTGTATTTATTAGAAAGATGCTTTCCTGAAGACCTCGTGTAAATCCCAGCTCACATAAGGCAAGACCCTCACAAAGGATGGTGGGTTTTCCCTTTACCAGCTCAAACAGCCCCCTGCCATGGGCAGTATCTTAAACACAGCTCACATACCATTCTATCTTGACAGCTTTCAAATTTTGCAATTCCCAACCAACTTTAATTTTGTATGTACTTATTTTTTTATTTAAATTCAATTAGCCAAGTTATACTACATCATTAGTTTTTGATATAATGTTCAATGATCCATCAGTTGCATATAACACCCAGTGCTCATCATATCACGTGCCCTCTTTAATGCCCATCACCCAGTTACCCCGTCTCCCCTCCCACCTCCCTTTCTTCAACCCTGTTTGTTTTCCAGGGGTTGAGTTTCTCATGGTTTGTTTCCCTCTCTGATTTCTTCCCAGTTTTCCCTCCCTTCCCCTATTGTCCTCCACGTTATTCCTTAAGTTCCACATATGAGTGAAACCATATGATAATTGTCTTTCTCTGGTTGATTTATTTCACTTAGCATAATCCCCTCCCTCCAGTTCCATCCACGTTGGTGTAGGTGGTAGATATTCATCCTTTCTGATGGCTGAGAAATATTCCATTGTATATATGAACCACATCTTCTTTATCCATTCGTCTGTTGAAGGGCATCTCAGCTCTTTCCACAGTTTAATTTCTTGATACTCTGTTTTATATTTGTATCATAAAGTGAGACTTTGTTATTATTTTATATTAAATAATTTCAGAATCACATCACTCAAGCTCACATGAAAAAATAAATTAGGGGCACCTGGGTGGCTCAGTCAGTTAAGCAGCCAACTCAATTTCAGCTCAGGTCATGATCTCAGGGTTGTGGGATTGAGCCCCACATTGGGCTCCACACTCAGTGGGGAGTCTGCTTGAGGATTCTCTCTCTCCCTCTCCCTCTGCCCTTCGCCCTGCTCACGTGCACGATCTCTCTCTCCCTCTAAAATAAATAAATATTGTTTAAAAAAAGAACTAAAATTATATATAATAACATTTCAAAAGACATCAAACTAGTCATCATTGAAAAAAAACCCAGAACTTGGTCAGTCTATCTTGCACTTGATTTATGGTTTAGCACATTTATTTTTAGTCATATGTGTTGGAAGTGTAAAGGAAGCACCATCATGTCTCTGAGGCCTAGACCTTGTCAGGTCTTCACCCTTGAATAGAAATGGGGAAAATTTCAGGACCTCTCCCAGTGGAGGTGACAAGGAACTAAGGTGATACACGTTGAACACTTAATGCAGTGCCTGCCAGGGAGACAAATGAATGGATGCATGCTTAGGGACTGGCAACATCAACAGGTTGTCCCTTTTCCTCCTGTAAAGAGCAGGATTCCAAAGGAGGAAGGTGGTCAAAATGAGGGGTGCAATTCCTGGACTGTCTTCCTAACTCCAGACTTCTCCTCAAACTCCCCTAGAGGCCCTTCTGAATCCCACGCCCAAAACCAGCTTGAGCTTAGAAGGCACTTCTGAAGACACCCATGTTTGAATGGAGTCCCCAATGCTTCAGAGGAGTTTTAAGATCACTTGGCCATAACAGGTTCCAATCCTGCCTTGCAAGCCACCAGGGACTCAGATAAACTTGAAAAGCTGGGAGATTCCTTTGTCTAAAAACTTTCTTCAGCTATGTTCTTTTATCAGTGAGGGGAGAGAGAGCACACACAGCCCCACCTCTTTATTGGCTAAAATCCTGATTAGTATATGTAGTTTCCTGGAAAAAAGCATGAACATCTCCAGAAAAATCTACTGTACCCCACTTAATCTACTCAAGCTACAGAACAACAAAAAAAGGTACTTTGGGATGAGGCACTTGCTGATTAGTTCTTTAAGAGAAAACCTTCCTCGGCAGGAAATAGTCCAGAGGCTGCCAGACAGAGACATGGAAATAACCATTATTCAACTGCCCCAGTGAGGCAAGCAGCCCTCCATCACAGTATTTTCTGCGACTCCTCACGCTGCCCCCATCTCCGGGGCCACCCCAGGTTCCTCCCCGACCAAAGCCCTGGGAGCATCCCCGGGAGCCTCCTTCCCAGCCACTTTCATGGGCCGCCTGCAAATCTCATTCTGGGCTTCAGGAGCCCCCAGCTGTTTTCAAGAGTTGACTGAACATCAACTTAATTATACTGCTGGGCTATATAAATATTGCGCTCCACAAAATGGTACAAAGCAGATATTTTTAGGAGGTCACAGATGTTTCTTGTGATTAGCCAAGTCACAGGTCTGGAAGAATTTTTTTTCCCCCAAAGAAAAGTAAGAAAGAGGATCTTCAACAGCTGTTTGTGGGTACTTCATGAGATGGGCCAGCATGGACACTGGGCAGAATTCCTTCCAGCCATAAGAGTTTCCCTCTGAAAGCAAGTGGGGTCCAAAGTCCATGACCATGGAGCAGGTCAGACACCAGGTGAATCACACAGCTCCCAGCATGGGCTGTTTCTGTACCTCTGGACTTGTCCTGCCTCCTGATTCATGCCCCAAACATTCAGGAAGCACCTACTGGGTGCAAGATGCTGTGCCATGGCTGTCACTGCAAGCTCAGATACAAGTGACAGAAAGGAACTTCTGTATTTTTTTGTTAATGGAAAAAAAATCCACGCATAAGTGGACCTGTGCAGTTCAAACCTGCATTGATCAAAGGTCAACTGAAATCATTTGGCTTGGTTATTTGTTTACTGTTTATTGTTTGTCTCCCCACCACCCACATATGTCCCCCATCTGAAAAATGAAAGGCTGGGAGAAGAAGAACCTCAGCTTGCCGCTGTCCGCTCCCCCGCCCCCACCCCGCCCCAGCATCTAGAACCAGCAGTGATTTCCAGAATGTTTAGTAACAGTATAGTAAAGAAGAAACCCAACAGGGCCCCTCGGTGGTGCAGCTGGTTAGGCATCTGACTCTTGGTTTTGGCTCAGGGTCATGAGATCGAGCCCCGAGTTGAGCCCCACATGGAGCCCCATGTTGGGCTCTGCGCTCCACGCAGAATCTGCTTGAGATTCTCTCTCCCTCTCCCCCTGCCCCTCCTATTCATGCTCTCTCTCTCTCTCTCTCTCAAATAAATAAATCAGTTTTTTAAAAAAGAAGAAGAAGAAACCCATCAGAACAGGGTCTGACCAATGGGAATGAATCCTAGTCTCATAAATAACTGGTGTATTACCAGCTTAATATCATTAGTGTTTAACACATGACAAATGCTCAACAAATATTTATGAGATTAATGAATTAATCAGTCTATGAACAAATGAAATCTGGCAGCTCACTGCTAAAAATCTAAAATCTGCCCTAACTTAAACTCTCCAGAACAGAAACCTTGCCCTCATTGCTGGTGCTCTCCTGGATCTCATGCCTAAACACAGATGAACAGACCTACCTTTGGGGGCTGAGACACCATTTGCTCCCTGGGAAGTGAGGAAATCAGCTGCAAAAAATTGGGGGCCCTAACTGCTGCTCCAGGTTCCAGAATCAGTCTGGTCTACACCCTAGCATGGGAAATCAGAGAAATCTCAACAGGGGTCATGAGCCATTTGCCCCCATCCCTTCTAGGCCTGGTACATAGCCAAGCCTTTTCCAAGCTGAAGAGGTAGCATCCCAGGGAAGCTCTTTTAGCCCAAGACCTGACCTAACTCCTTCCACCAGCCTAGCCTCGGAGTACCTTTAGCCTCTCTGAGCCCCAGGTTCCTGTCCTAAGGATTGTTTTCCAATGTGGTATTGTCTGCTTGGGTCGAGAAGAAGTGCTTCATCCACCACTGCATCTCAGTGCTGAGCACAGAGCCCGTTCATGGCAGACGCACCATAAAAGTGTGCTGAATGAATGAGCTGTTCAATCAAAGAAATGATAGCATTTCAATACAAGATTATCTTCAGTCACGGCTCACATGACTCAACACTTGCACTCAACACTTCCCCTGTACTACCTGCCGAATCAGAGAGATGCAAATCCCCTGAAGAGTATAAAGCAGGCTACACACAGATGAAGAGCCATTTTCTGAGGATGCCCAGTATATGAGCTGACACCCACATCTCTGAGCTGTCCCCTGGAAGGAGTTCCTCATTTCAGCACTAGGTGTCCCATGGTCATCACTTGGGGTGGTTTCCCTCCTCCCACCCCTAGGCAGGAAAACAGAAAAACTGGCCAAGTGTGGGGTCTCATTAACACCCACATAAAACTGGGGGGGGGGGGCCTAGCGGGGGAGTGGCAGTCTCCCAGGAGAGACATTCCTGTGTCTCTAACAGAAAAGTGATAAAAGTCCTTCATCAGAATAGATTTTGTCCCCTTTTGGGCTTTAAGCAAATGAATGGATTAGTCCCAGCTACAGGGAAACTCAGGATTCCCATTCATGGACCTAGGACTACCCAAGTGCCTCACTCTCTCCTACCTCAATCTCTACCTATTGCAGAAGTACCTGATTCTCTAGCTCTATCTGTTGATTCCTACTTTAAAGCTCAGGCTCCCTCTCACAGATCAGACAACACTTCGGGTCCTAGAGAGAAAAGGTCCACCAGGGTCTTCTGCATCCCCCATCAGGAGCCCATCACACCTGGCACTCCCTGTGTGCCCTTGAGAAGACAGGAGGCCAGAAGGATGGGAGGGTCAGGAGAAGCCATGGGCAAGGGCAGCCTCCAGCTCCACACATGGCCCCTGGGACACTGAGGATTGGCAGGACTTCTTCAACAATGAGGGTAAAAAATCCCACTTCTAATGGAGAGGAGTCCATTTTGCAACCTTCACCAGTAAAGCTGCCCATTGTGAGCTTTTTCCTAAAGAACACAGCGAAATGTGAGAAGAGTTTCAGTGGGGTAAGTGAAGTCAAACTTTTAATCCTGCAGGAGAGCACTCTTTGAAGAAGAGACCTATGTGTAACCTTTTAAAATGCAAGGTGGGGAATAGCATCTGTAGTCAGCTACCATTCCTATAAAAACAAAAAAGTGGAAGGTGGAACTTGTACATTAAGGGGCTGTGTACATATCTGAAAGAACACACAAGAAACTGGTAACCGTGGGTGCCTCTTGGTATAAAATTAGGAGAAGGGGGTCAGGAAAAGCATGAAGAACTGAATTTTCTCTGTATATTCCTTTGTGCTATTTGAATTCTTTTTCCACGTGCATGTTTTTCAAAAAAGTTTTAAGGAGTTCATTTATCCATTCGACAGATACTTATGGAGTGTACAGTGGGTATCGGGCATTGAAAGGATGAGACAAAGTGAAACCAGGAGCATACTGGGACTGGGAGGTGTGCAGGTGAGCCACCTAACTTGTCATCCACACTGGGACCCTGCTGAAGGAGGCAGCACTGCTAACTGAACATCGAGCCAAATGAGACACTGTCCTGAGCAAACCAAGATGTCTCGGCCCAGACAGGAGGTCAGCCACCCACAGTCAGTGCCTGGGGCTGGAAACAAGAGGGTCAGAAGCACTATGGGAGAGGAGGATGACAACTGAATCAGGGCCGCTTCCTCAACGAAAGGTGGGTAGGATTTAGATGGTAGATTCGGGGGGATGGGGGAGAGATAGGCAGAATATGGACCCCAGGACTGAGGATGTGATGACATGTCATTCCCATGAATACATGACCCATCCGCTCAGGCTGCCATAAACAAAAATACTGTGGACTGGGTGTTTTAAACAACAGATATTTATTACTCCAGTCCTGGGGGCTGGAAGTCTGAGATCAGGTGCCAGCATGGTCAGCATCACGTGAAAGCTCTCCTCCTGGCTTGTAGGTGACGTCTTCTTGCTGTAGCCTCACATAGTGGAAAAGAGGGAGCTCATGTGAACTTGGCGGGGGGGGGGGGGGGGGGGGAGCATAATCATTCAGTCCATTGCATCACCTGACATGACAGAAGGGATTCTGCATATGTAATTAAGGGGACTAATCAGCTGACATTAAGATAGGGAGATTATCCTGGATTATCTGGGTGGGCCCAACACAATCCCTCAAATCCTTTAAAAGGAGACAGAAGATGAAGGCAGAAGAATTCAGAGAGGTTTGAAGCCTAAAAAGGATCACACACGCCACTGCTGGCTTTGCAGATGGAGGAGCCACGTGAGCAGGAATGTGGGTGACCTTTGGGAGCTGAGAGAGCGTCCTTGATTGACAACCAACAAGGAAACATGGGCCTCAGTCCTACAACCACACAGAACTGAATAAGGCCACCACCAAATGAGCTTGGAACAATTCTTCCCCCAAGTGCACAGGTGAGAGCCCAGCCTGGCCAATACCTTGATTTTAGCCCTTGTGAGATAAGACCGGAGCAGAGGACCCAGCTGAGCCCACCCAGATGTCTGACCTGCAGAAGCTGTGAGATCATGAATGGGTATTGTTTTAAGCTGCTCAACTGTGGTAATCTGTCACACAGCAACAGAAAATGAACACAGGGTATTTCCCTTAGAGGGGACCATGTATTATGTGTGTGGGGGGGGTGCAGTCATGAAGGCAAACACCTGCAGGGGCCTCAGCCAAGCAGGCGCAGATGGAGGAAACAACAATGCAGGCTCAAGGAGAGAGGACCACCAAATTCAGCTTGGGAATCAAGGAGGCAGCGTGGAGGGTGGGGCCCAAACCCGTCCCAAGAGCACCCCATTCCCTGTTTCCTGAGCTGTTGCCTGGCAGGAATACAGGCTTAGTGTGACCAAATCATCCAGTTTTTCAAGAGAATCCAGAAATCCAATTTTTATATAAAACATCTTCATTCAAACACCATAAACACTGTACTGCCAAACTTGTATGGACCAAACAACATGCAGATGTGTGTTTTGAGCCAGATGTGACCTTCTAGGGCATCAACTGAGTGTAAGTGAAAAGGCAGAAAGAAGGTCCTCAGAGCAGAGCACAAAAGCCCCAAGTATGGACTTTCTTGGGAGGCAGTAGGGAGCCAGGGAAAGTCACCCCCTTCCCTCTCATCCAGAAGAGTCCATGCATGCACTCATATGCATGGAAAACCCACCTGGGCCAGTGACTACACTGGGCATGACCTACTAGGAGCCACCCAACAACCTGATGTCATAAGGGCCACTCACCTCATTTCTGGGTGAGGCAGCTGAGGTGCAGAGTGGTTCAGTAATTCCCTGTGCTTATAACCCAGGGCTCAAAACTATATTTCTGATTCCAAAATCTGAGTCCTCCCAGCTGTTCTACATGGCATCCCAGCACTGAGCAATTTTGTTCCTTTTGAAAAGGGGTTTGCTGTTGTGTTTCCCAAGGTCTGAAGTCTTCTCTCAGATGTGAACCAGATCCCTCTCCTTACTCAAGGCTTTGGCTCTTCCAAGTCCACCTCCTACCAGGGTAGCTACCCATCCCCCACAGCATCTCCCTCACCCACCCACCCCCCACGCCACATCCCAGCCTTTCAGGCGGGATTCCATTCCTACTGCTCACTTGTAGCTCTGTCTCTCTGCCTCCCAGTTCCAAATTCCTGAGAAAGGTATCTCATTGGCACAGGTCATGTTTTTGTTCCAAGTCATAACGGGTCATAAGTCACTGGCCACCCTATGGGATGGGCCTCCCTTTGGCCGATGGCAGCCTAGACGTGACCCTCTGCAGCCCCTCCCTGCCTCACACCCCTCTCCACCTCCAACCCATCTCTGAGCAACCCCTATCTCAAGGCCGGTCCCCAGAGGCTAGGGCCAACTCAGGGAACGAGCTTGGGCAAGCCATTTCCCTAAACACAGCATCCCAAACACCTGCCCGGCTATGCCTGACACCGATAAATATGGCTCTAATGGAGGTGCCTGGACTAGGCAAGGCAAGACTGAAGCCTCTGAGATGCCCACCGCTTGGCTAGGCAGGGGCATTGGCAGGAGCACCACACACATCACTTACCTAATGACCGGGAGAGGAAAGAAACCAGGGAGTGCTCCGTGTCCCCACTCATAAACCCTCAGTAAGGGGCCCTCAGTCCCTTCCCACAAGGCTGAACATGAATTAAACAAAGGCCAGGGTATTTTGTGGGTCTTTGTTTCCCACTGAGAGAAGGAGATGTTGTTAGCAACAAGCCCTCACTCTGCCTTTTTCTGACAGTGGGAACTTAGGATGTCTGCAGAGCCATCTAAATCAGTAACGGCCGGGACAGGTAGGCACGTGATGAGGTCAGAGGACAGGTGCTGAGAGACAGGTAGAGCTTTTTTTTTTTTTTTTTAAGATTTTATGTATTTATTTGAGACAGAGAGAATGAGAGAGAGAGAGCACATGAGAGGGGGGAGGGTCAGAGGCAGAAGCAGACTTCCCGCAGAGCAGGGAGCCCGATGCGGGACTCGATCCCAGGACTCCAGGATCATGACCTGAGCCGAAGGCAGTCGCCCAACCAACTGAGCCACCCAGGCGCCCGAGACAGGTAGAGCTTTAAATCCTCTTTATAAAGCCTGCACTTCGGATGAGGGCAGCAGGTTTTCCAGTGTTACTGAGTTTATATTGACACAAAATAAGCTGCCCATGGGTATATAAAGTATACAATGTGATGTTTTTCCTATATATACACCTGTGAAACCATCAGCACATTCAAGATAATGAATCTGTCTGTCACTAAGCATCCTCGTAGCCATTAATAATCCCCCCAAACCTCCCTGCTCCCCATCCCTGTCTCTTTCTGTCCCCACAGTGTGCATTTCCTAGTATGTTACATAAATAGAACCGCATAGTGTGTACTTGGTTTTCTCTGGTTTCTGCCACTCAGAATAATCTGACATTCGTCCATGCCATTGTATGTACATCAATAATTCATTCCTTTTTATTGCTGAGTAGTATTCCAGGGTATGACAGAGCACCATTGGTTCACCCATTCACCTATTGATGGACATTTGGCTTATTTACGGTCTAGAACTATCACAAATACAACTGCTGTGAACCCACTCACAAACACATTTTTGTACTTGTACATATGCTTCCTTTCCTCCTGGAAAAATACCCAGAATGGAATAGCTGGATCATTTGGTAGGCATGGGTTTTGAGCATGGCTGTTTTAAGGAACCTTCCATGTGGGCTTCAGAGTATAAAGGTATACAAGGTAAAAGTATACATAGATCACATGCGAACAAGTGTCACACACACTTACCCATAGAGGTCACATCAGGCTGCAGCTGGCTTCATTCCCAGCCCTCCCAATGTATGGACAGGTCTTCCAGAAGGGAAAGTCTCCCAGGATGACCCTTGGTTTTGTAAAAGGCTCAGTGCACAAGCCCCTGACAATTCAAAAATGGCCTACAGGATGGGGGGGATTCCAGGAGATCCTTTAAGTCACGGAAACATCTCATTTAAATAATGGCAACATCTCATTGGTCTAGAACAGAATAGTTTCAACCAATACTGAAAGCTGCAGCATGAACTAGGACAGGGGTTCTCCAGGGGTGGTCCCATCAGCATCACCTGGGAACTTGTTAGAAATGCACATTCTCCCCAGCCCAGACCTATGGCACTGAAATCCTGATCTGGGCTTTTACCTGTCTCGCAGGTGCTGTGATGCATGCTCTAGTTTAAGATCCAGTAGCCTAGAACATCTTCCAAGCCCCTGGATTCTCTTAGAATTAAATCTATCTGAAGTCGTGATACACCAAGAGCTCATCCCCTCTATGCCTTGCTCCACCCACATAGCTGTGGAGGCCACCCTCTTAGAGCTCTGTAAATTTAAAATCTCGAAGAACCAAGTTACCAAGTGGAATGCAAACCAACACAATGATGGTTGGCACTTCTTTCCCCAAAGCACAAACAAACAAAATTCTCAGGAACTCAATCATGAAAGCATTTAAATCCAAATGTCAAAACCACCCATTTCTCTATGTGTGGCTATTATAACATACATGAATCTAAAAAAAGAAAAAGACAAAGATTTTAGGTGATACACTCCAACACTCTTTACTGCTCTAGAACCCTCACTGAAAATTAACACATCAGCAGGAAAATTAATCAAACCTGAACAGGAAGAATTTGAGTAAAAATATTGGATATTTTTTGTTTTAATCTTCAGTTTAAGCATGATTTCCGCTCAACATTATAACCGAAGAGAAGTTATGATCATTTCCTTGGTATTTTACATGCTTAAAATTTAGCCCAGTCTTTGAAAACTCTCTCCAGCTTCTGGCCAAGCAGAACTTTGCCGCTCACTTTGAACTTGCCAGCAAGGAAAGCCTTCTGAGGGTTCATTTTGCCCAAAACCAACTCCATGAAGATAGGTTCCGGGATTGTGAAGACAGTGTCTGCTGGAAGCCTGGCGGATCCGGGATACATGTCCCCAGAGCCATTCTTCAGATCAATGGTCCACTGCAGAATGGTCTTCCCATCTTTGGTGATGTCCAGCTGAAAGATGGCATTGACTTTCTTTACCAGTTGGGCCCCCACCTCTTTGATGTGATGGCTAATATCCTCAAACACAGGGAAGCTCTGGAATTCTGACAGCTCTAGAGGGTGTGGCATGGCAGGTTCCCGAGCTGCACCCAGTTCCTTGAACTGGCCTGCCTGAGGTCCATCCACTGCTTTGATCTTGGGTTGATGGTCGATTCTCTTCCACATCTTACTGTGCTGGTCCTCTTGACCTTGCCGTCTGGTTTGTGAGCAGCTGTGGCCAGATTAATATCCACAAGTCAGATTGTGACATCAAAGGTAAGGCCCAAGCAGGGAATGAGGCTGGTGTGTGTGCTGCAGTCTTATTGGCCAAACAGATACTAAAATGTGACATGGAGTGAGGCCTCAGATAGCTAATTGTGAGGCAGATCCACACCACCACCCCCCAAACCAATGAGGGCTGTTGGTCTCACAGGCCCAGAAAGTTCTGGACCCCATGTTGGGAATAAGAGAAAGTGGCCCCAGAAGGTTCTTTGGTGATATGAGCTCTGTCTTTCCAATGCAGACCTCTCCCGGTAACAACCCTAATTCAGAGCAGTTATTCTGATTCCTCAGTGGTGTTTAATCCTTAAGGCACAGATACTGATGCTAGATTTGGCATTACCTAGCTGCTGGTGGAAGGGGAAATGCTTTTAAAGAAAAATGGCTGGTTGGAGAAAGAATCAGTACCGGGATTTGCATCAGAAAGCTTCAGAGGCACAGTGAGAAAACGGGGAAGGGGCGGGGGGAGGAATATCCCTAAGATCAATAGAAGATGCTGCTGGATGTCCACAATAGCCAAACTATGGAAAGAGCCTAGATGTCCATCAACAGATGAATGGATAAAGAAGATGTGGTATATATATACAATGGGATATTATGCAGCCATCAAAAAATGAAATCTTGCCATTTGCAATGACGTGGATGGAACTAGAGGGTATTATGCTAAGCAAAATAAGTCAATCAGAGAAAGACAATTATCATATGATCTCACTGATATGAGGAATTTGAGAAACAAGATGGAGGACCATAGGGGAAGGGAGGGAAAAATGAAACAAGATGAAACCAGAGAGGGAGGCAAACCATAAGAGATTCTTAATCTCAGGAAACAAACTGAGGGTTGCTGGAGAGGTGGGGGGTGGGAGGGATGGGGTGGCTGGGTGGTGGACACTGGGGAGGGTATGTGCTATGGTAAGTGCTGTGAATTGTGTAAGACTGATGAATCACAGACCTGTACCCCTGAAACAAATAATACATTATATGTTAATAAAAAAAAAATAGAAGATGCTGCTGGCCTCAAATGATCATGGCATATAATAACACATCCCTCACTCTGAGCCAAGGCACTGTTGTAGGCATTGCACATGTATTAACACTTTTAATCTTCATTAGAACCCTCTGAGATAGGTACTCTTTTTATTCCCATTTTACAGATGGGGAAACTGAGGCAAAGAGAAATGAAGTGACTTACCCGAAGTCACACAGATAATAAGTAGGGTAGCCAGGTTTAAACAGAGGTAGAATGACTCTAGAACCCATATGTATATATATATATATATATATTCCTTTTATTTTTAAATAATGTCAGATTTACAAAAAGGTTATAAAAACAGTAGAGTTCCTGTATCACCTGCACCCCACTTCCCCAAATGTTAATATTTTACATGGCACAGTACAATGATCTACACCAGGAAAGAAATATGGGTACAATACTATTGTACCCATATTTACAATATTCTACAGATCATACTCAAATTTTGCCAACTGTTCCACTAATGTCCCTTTTCTGGTCCAGAATCCACCTTCTGGTCCAAAGTCCTGCACTGAATTTAGTTTTTATGTCGCCCTAGTGCCCTCTAGTCTGGGAGTTCTTCAGTCTTTGTCTATCATGACCTTGATACTTTTGAATACTGGCTAGTTCCTCTGACCTCATTGGGGTCAGTCTGATGTTTTTTCATGATTGGGTTAAGGTTATGCATTTTGGTCCAAATACCACAAAGATGATCTTATGCCCTTCTTGGTGCATCATATCAGGGGCTACATAGTATCAATGTGTCCCATTACTGGTGATGTTGACCTTGATCAAAGTGTTGTCTATCAGTTTGCTCCACTGTAGTTACTATTTCTCCCTCTGTAATTAGTAACTTATAGGAGATACTGAGACTTTGCCAATATTCTGTTTCATATCATACTTCAGCCCTCTCTTTGCATCCATCAGAGGTTCATCAATGTGATGTGTACCAAATGGCCATTTTCCATCCCCATCACTCGCTTTAGATTTAACGATTGAAATTTTGCTGTAAGAAGAGCTGCTCCTTCTCCCCCATTTTTTTTATTTGTTCAAATATGTCTTTATCTCAGTAGGGACTTGTGGATATTTATTTTATTCTGTGGGTCATAATCTATTATTATCATTAGGTATTTGCTTGCTCAAACTGTCCCAGGTTTGGCCATTGGGAGCTCCATCAAGTGAGTACCTATGCCCTTTCCTAACCATGTTGTTCTTACACACAAGTGAAGCTACATTAAATGGAGTTGCTGGTAGCTTTGTTCTCTCAGGGAAGAATGCAGAAAATTAAAAAAAAAAAAAAAGATTTGGCATATTTTCTTTGGTACATGATGGATGAGCTGGTATGATCAACATGGAGCAGTTAAACAAAATCCAGTGGCTTCCAAAACCAAGACTTTACCCTGAGGCCACCTGGTATGGACATCTGCATAGAGGATTTTAAATGAAGAGGTGAGCAATCCTCAGTAAGATTGCTGTGAGCCACCAACAGTAAACCGAGCCCCCATCACCACCCATCACCCTTATCTGCTTTTCCTCAGGGCAGGGTTGTTCCTTCTGAATTATTCAGACAGGTCCCCAACTAGGCTGCCACTCCTGCCTCTGCATGTCAGAGGGGAACACAATTCCAAGCCCATATTTGTCCCCTTCATGAGTTCCTATCTTTTATAAATATTTCTACCATTAAAGGAATTCCAGTATGAATGGCCAAGATGCACCTGGAAAGGTGCTCAACATCATGAGTCCCCAAGGACACGCAAATTAAAACTACAGTGAGATGCCTCTTCCCACCCACTAAAATCATGAATATTGGAAAGACTGACAATGGCAAGCGTTGGCAAGGCTGTGGAGCAACTGGGGCTCCTGCGCAGGGTTGGTGGGAGTGCACACACTGCTGCTGCTGCTATGGAAGACTGCTTGGTAGGTTGGTAAAAGTCCAACATACACTCAGCACACAACCTATAGATTCTCCTCTTTCATTTCTCCTCAGAGAAATGAAAACACGTCTACAGAAGGACATAGAATGAGTGTTCCCAGAAGCATCGTCCATTAAAGCAAAACACTAGGAGACAATCCAAATCTTTTATGTCCTTCATCTTCTGTTCGTCAACAGAAGATCAGATAAGCAAAATGGCATAATTATAGAATGGAATACTACTTGGCAACAAAAAGGAACAATCTCTTGATTCACTCCACAACACAGATGAACCTCAGATGCATTATGCTGAGAGGAAGAAGCCAGATTCAAAGGATGACATATTATATGATTCTATTCATACAGCATTCTAAAAATGGCAAAACTGCAAAAAGAAAAAAGAAATGACCAGTGCATTAGGGGAAGAAAGTGAGTTTGTCTATAAAGGGACACAAAGAATTTCTTTTTGGTGGGGGTGGGGGACAGTGATTGAACTTTTCTTGATTGTGCTTGTGGTTACACAATTGTATGTATTTGTCAAAATCCAGAACTGTATACTAAAAGGGATGCATTTAAGTATGTAAATTATACCTCAATAAGCCTGGCTTTAAAAACAAAAAGAGGCACGGACAGATCCACATTGCCACTGGTATGAGCTCTGTCTAAAGTAGAGGCACAAGCCAAAACTGGAACACTGGATCCTTTTTTTTTTTTTTAGTTCCTATATCTGTCAGTTGCTATTATTACACTATGATGCATAATTTTAACTTCTTATTAATTCTTGTATCAGTTAACTCTTGCTATATTATGTGGCAAAACAAACAACCTCAAAATTTTAGAAGCATATAACATTAAATGGTTATTTCTCACATGTCTTTTGGGTGGCTGGGGTCTGCTGCTCTGGGCTGAGATGGGCTTGGCTGCTCTTCTAGACACACATGTCTCTCACCTTCTGTCTGCAACCAATGGGCCAGCCAGGGATGTCCCTCCTGTGGTAACGGCAGAAGTACAAGGTCAGCAAGTAGAAAGGCCCAGGCTCGGCCCTGGCTCAATGCCATTCCTGCCCATGGACCAGCAGCAAAAGCAACTCTCAGACCCAGGTGCAAAGTACAAGGTTGTGGAGGCACACTGTACCCATGAAGGGGCCATGACAGGGCAAGGGGCAGGGAGAAGAGAAAAACAGACCGGCAATGCAATCTGCCACAGCTACTGACACACAAAAGGAGAGATTTCACATTTTAAGATCCAGATTTGTGGCTTTTCTTATTCATGGAAGGATCCATAACCTTGGACCCACATCTTTATCTGGCAATAATTAGCCAGCACTGAAGAAGGAAAGGCAGCTCACTTCAGGCAGGAAGGGCTCCCCACAACTCACCGTCATCATTGTCATCAGGACGACCCCTTTCTAAAGGTCAGGTGTTCTGAGGAAATGTTCCAGAATTCCTGAGATTTTTTCCTCACTAAATTTCATCAAAAGTTCTACAAGAATTTGGACAATGTGAGAATTCAGGGGTCATCAGGTTTGCCACTATATCCATCCCCTCAACATATTTGCTGCACACTGACTGTGGAAAGCCCTGGGCTGGTACTGTTAGGAATACACACAGATGGAAGACGGGGGCTGGCGAGGCTGTGAAGAGATCCGAACCCTGTGTACTGCTGGTGGGGATGGAGAATGGCGCAGCACTATGGGAAACAGTATGGCGGCTCCTCAGAAAATTAACCATAGAATTACTATATGATCCAGGGTTCCACTCCTGGTACATAGGTGAAAGCAGGCACTTTACAGATATTAGTACATTCGTGTTCATAGCAACATTCTTCACAACAGCCAAGAGATGGAAACAACTCAAGTGTCCATTGATGTATGAATGGATAAACAAAATATGGTATAAAATGAGCAAAGGAAAAAAGAGACCAATCAAGAAACAGACTCTTAACTATAGAGAACAAATTGATGGTAACCAGAGGGTAGGTGGGTGGGGGGATGGGGGAAATAGGTGATGGGGACTAAGGAATGCACTTGTCATTGTGAGTACTGAGTGATACATAGACTTGTTGAATTACTATATTGTACACCTGAAACTAATATAACACTGTATGTTAACTATCTTGGAATTAAATTCTTTAAAATGAGAAAAAATAATAAAAACACATATCTTTTCAAAAATGTGATAGACACATGATGGAATATTATTCAGTCTTAGAAAGGAATGAAATTCCTACACACGCTACAACTTGGAAGAAACTTGAAGACACTATGCTAAGTGAAATCAGCTAGACACAAAAGACAAGTGGTGTATCATTCCACTTATATTAAGTACCTAGAATAGTCAAATCCACAGAAACGGAAAAAAGAACAGTGGTTCTTCCTGAAAGGAGGAAAGAAAAGGAGAATTCCTGTTTAATGGGCACATCGTTTCAGTATAGGAAGATAAAAAAGTTTTCTCTCTCTTTTTTTAAGATTTATTTATTTATTTTAGAGACAGAGGGAGTGTGCGGGAGGGGCAGAGGGAGAGAATCTTCAAGCAGACTCCCCATGGAGCGCAGAGCCCAACGCAGAGCTTGATCCCAGGACCCATGAGAGCACGACCTATGAGATCACAACCTGAGCTGAAACCAAGAGTCAGATGCTTAACCAACTGAGCCACCCAGGTGCCCCAGAAGATAAAAAGTTCTAAAGATGAATGGTGGTGATGGTTGCAGAACAATGTGAATGTACTTAATGCCACCTAACTGCACACTTAAAAATGGGCAAAATGGTAAATTTTATGTCATGTATTTTTTACCACAAGAAAAAAAGAATACACAAAGAAAAATAAATATGTCCAAAAAGCAGTTTAGCTTAGGAGAGAAAAACATACATATACATATCTAATATATAATGCAAACTATTACAAGTGCCACAAGAAAGATACATGTGGTGGTCTTACAATATGTTCACACAGTCTGAAGGCATTGTGGCTTCCTATCTGCTCTCCCTGGAACTGCTCACTCTAGGTGAAATCACCTGCCACGTTGTGAGGACACCCCAGTGGCCCTATGGACAGGTCTGCGTGCTGAGGGACTAAGGCCTCCTGCCCACAACCACATGAGTGAGCCGTCTTGTAAGCAGTTCTTCCAGACTCACTCAAACCTTCAGATGACTGGACCTTGGCCAACATCTCAATTGCAATCTCAAGACAGACTCTAAGATGGAATGGAAGGAAGAGGAATGGTTGAAACAGTCTGAAACTTCAAAACAACTGCAAAAGTGGGAATCGAGACAAAAGCCATTAATGAGTGTTACACCTTTGGGAGCAAAGTGGCAGTGATGGTGGTGAAGCACTGACCTTAAGAAGAGCCCTCAAGAATTCTTAATCGCAGGAAACAAACTGAGGGTTGCTGGAGTGGAGGTGGGGTGGGAGGGATGGGGTGACTGGGTGATAGACACTGGGGAGGGTATGTGCTCTGGTAAGCGCTGTGAATTGTGCAAGACTGTTGAATCTCAGATCTGTACCTCTGAAACAAATAATGCAATATATGTTAAGGAAAAAAAAAGAAGAAGAAGAAGAAGGTAGCAGGAGGGGAAGAATGAAGGGGGGGAAATCGGAGGGGTAGACGAACCATGAGAGACGATGGACTC
>NW_023270374.1:6882861-7236663 GCF_011800145.1 Mirounga leonina
CTGTACCCCTGAAACAAATAATGCAATATATTTTAAGAAAAAAAAAAGAAGAAGAAGAAGAAGGTAGCAGGAGGGGAAGAATGAAGGGGGGGAAATCGGAGGGGTAGACGAACCATGAGAGACGATGGACTCTGAAAAACAAACTGAGGGTTCTAGAGGGGAGGGGGGTGGGAGGATGGGTTAGCCTGGTGGTGGGTATTGAGGAGGGCACATTCTGCATGGAGCACTGGGTGTTATGCACAAACAATGAATCATGGAACACTACATCTAAAACTAATGATGCAATGTATGGGGATAATATAAGAATAAAAAAAAAAAGAGCCCTCAAAATGTTTGGCTGGAAAGGGAGGGAGAGAAGCAGGAGGGAAGGCTGAGGAGACAGGACAATGGAGAGAAGTGTTTCTTAGGAGAAGGGAGACATGAACACATTTATACGCAGAAGGGAAGTAGAAAAGGAGCAGAAAATGCAAAGGAAATGGGAGGAAGCTATAGTGCTATAGGAGCTTCACCCCAGCCTGGGTTTCGATTCCAGCAGTAGGACCCTGGGCAAGCTGCCCATCCATGTGGTGTTTCTGTTTCTCCACCACAAAGTGAGGATAACAGCATACACAAGTGCCAAAGCTTTTGTGGTAAGGATGAAATGAGAGCATCCTCAGAAAGTGGCACAGATAAATGCTCTGTAAGGTTAGCTCTTCTCATAAGATGGGACACAAAAGGAAACAAGATCCTGCAGGAGGTGACGGGGAAGAGGAGGGTGGGCCTCAAAGGGGCATGAAGGATCCCTCTTCCTGTCCAACACAGAGCAAGCAAAGGAAGGTGAGCAAAGATGCTGATGACTTTGAGGTGAAGAGAAATATCACCAGTTGATGATCCCTGTCTATCTCTCCAGACTATCTCTCATCATGTACCTGCAGGAGCCCTGTAGACCAAATGGTTTTACACTTCCCTCCTGAACAGTCTTTGAACTTCCTGCCTCTAGGTTTGTGCATCCTGCCCTCTAATTCTATCCAAACTCTGTCCTTCCCTCACACCTCAGTTTAAACCACATCGGCCTCTATCAAGCCCCACCCCCACCCCATGCAGTAAAATCTGCACAAACAACTAGCTGAATACACTTCAGGTTTTGGGGGTCAGACACATGCTAAACTGGAGATGGGTGCACAGGTGTAGCCCAAATCAAGCATGGGCAGAAAACACTTTACCAAGACTACGGGGTCACTGGGAACATCTAGTAAACAGCATTTCTCTTCCTCATCTAAATTCTAAAGAAATTGAGAACTAAGACAAGGAATGGCAGATGGAAACCAAAAGTTTACCTTTAAGTGATAACTGAGGGAGTGGGGCACCTGGTTGGCTCAGCTAAAAAGCATCTGACTCTTGATCTTGGGGTTGTGAGTTCAAGCCCCATGTTGGGTGTAGAGATTACTTAAATAAATAAAACTTAAGTGATAACTGAGGGAAGCATAGTTGAAGGAAAGTACTTAATATGAGGCTCTAGTGGACTTGCCAACTACATCCCACAATGCAAGGCAGAGCTATCCAACTACCTATCAGTCCCCATCCTGGGAGGCCTCTGCCTGTGAGGCTAGCAGTAAGGGGCCCACCAAGGGAAAGTTCTGGACATGGAGGAGCTCAGTCTATACTTCCCAGATCAAGCATACAAAAAAGTCATCACAAACATCATGATAAAAACCCCCAACAAAGTAGGTTAAGAGGGAAGATACTTCAACATAATAAAGGCCCTACATGAAAAACCCACAGTGAACACATACTCAATGGGAAAAAACTGAAAGCTTTCCCCCTTTGTTTAAGGTCAGGAACAAGACAAGGATATCGACTCTCACCATTTCTATTCAACATAGTACTGGAAGTCCTAACCACAGGAGTCAAACAACAAAAAGAAATAAAAGGCATCCAAATTGGTAAGGAAAGAGTAAAACTTTCATTATTTGCAGATGACATGATACTAAATAGAGAAAAACCTTAGACTCCACCAAAAAACTGCTAGAATTGATAAATGAATTCAGCAGTTGCAGGATATAAAATCAATGTACAGAAATCTGTTGCATTTCTATACATTAATACTGAAGCAGCAGAAAGAGAAATTAAGAAAACAATCCCATTTATAGTTGCACCAAAAATAATAAAATACCTAGGAATAAAATTAATCAAAGAGATGAAAGACCTGTACTCCAAAAACTATAAAACACCAATGAAAGAAACTGAAGACAACGCAAAGAAATGGAAAGACATTTCATGCCCATGAATTGGGAGAACAAGTATTGTTAAAATATCTATACTACCCAAAGCAACTACACATTTAATGCAACCCCTATCAAAATACCAACAGCATTTTTCACAGAACTAGAACAAACAATCCTAAAATTTGTATGGAACCACAAAGATCTCAAATAGCCAAAGCAGTCTTTAAGAAGAAAAGCATTGCTGGAGGCATCACAATTCCAGGCTTCAAGTTATATTACAAAGCTGTAGTAATCAAAACAGTATGGTACTAGCAAAAAAAAAAAAAAAAGACACATAAATCGATGGAAAAGAATAGAAAACCCAGAAATAAACCCACAATTATATGGTCAGTTAATCTTCAATAAAGCAGGAAAGAATACTGAAAGGGAAAAAGATAGTCTCTTCAACAAATGATGTTGGGAAAACTGGACAACTACATGCAAAAGAATGAAAACCGGACCACTTTCTTACACCAAACACAAATATAAACTCAAAATGGATTGAAGACCTAAATGTGAAACCTGAAATCACAAAAATCCTAGAAGAGAGCACAGGAAGTAATTTCTCTAACATCGGCTGTAACATCATCTTTCTAGACATGGCTCCTAAGGCAAGGGAAATAAAAACAAAAATAAACTATTGGGACTTCATCAAAATAAAAGGCTTCTGCACAGTGAAGGAAACAATCAACAAAACTAAAAGGCAACCTACTCAATGGGAGAATATATTTGCAAATGACATATCTGATAAAAGGTTAGTATCTAAAATATATAAAGAATTGATACAACTCAACACCCAAAAAATGAATAATCCAATTAAAAAATGGGCAGAAGACATGACAGACATTTTTCCAAATAAGATATGCAGATAGCCAACAGACACATGAAAAGATGCTCCACATCACTCATCATCAAGAAAATGCAAATCAAAACCACAATGAGCTACCACCTCTCACCATGGCTATTCAAAAACACAAAAAACAATGGGATTGGTGAGGATGTGGAGAAAAAGGAACCCTCGTGCACTGTTGGTGGGAATGCAAACTGGTACAGCCACTGTGGAAAACAATATGGAAGTTCCTCAAAAAGTTAAAAATAAAACTACCCTATGATCCAGTAATCACTCTACTTGGTATTTACTCAAAAAATACAAAAACACTAATTCAAAGGGATACATGCACCCCTATGTTCACAGCAGCATTATTTACAATAACCAAATTATGGAAGCAGCTCAAGTGTCCATCGATAGATGAATGGATAAAGAAGTGGTATACATATACAGTGGAATATTATTCACCCATAAAAAATGAAATCTTGCCATTTGCAACAACATGGATGGAGCTAGAGAATACAATGCTAAGTGAAATAAATCAGTCAGAGAAAGACAAATACCATATGGTTTCATCCATACATGGAACTTAAGAAACAAAACAGATGAGCAAAGGAAAGAGAGACAGAAAGAGAGAGAGAAACCAAGAAACAGACTCTTAACTATAGAGAAAAACAGATGGTTAACACTGGGGACGTGGTGGGAGATAATAAGTGAAGGAGATGAAGAGTACACTTATCATAATGAGCACCAGGTGATGTATGGAACTGTTGAATCACTATATTGTACACCTGAAACCAATATAACACTGTATGATAACTATACTGGAATTAAAATAAAAAATCTCTAAAAACTATTCAGGAAATTAGGGTACTTGTAAATTTTTTGTAACTGAGATTGTTTAAAATAAAAATAAAATAAAAACAAGTAAAACAAAAAAAAGTCATCCCATCCAGTGAGTAAAGAGGTGAAGAGAGGCCAGGAGTGATCTGGGGAGAAGTTGCTTTGGGGGAAAATTTCTCCTTGAAAGCAGAGAATGGAGACAAGCTGTGAGCTCTGTCCTCTAGCAAATGCTAGCTCAGCTGGCGTGGGCGTGGAGAGGGCAAGTTCAGAAGCGCCTGACCAGTGAAACACAATTTTGTCCAATAGTCTCTCTTCATGCTTCATTTTCTTCTCTGTCCCCCTCAAGTTTTGTTGGACAACTCAAGTTTACAACTCAAACTGGGGGATCCCCTCAGCTGCCCTCACTCCTCCCCAAGCCTCCCTGCTCTGGCAGCATGGATACTCTGTCAGTTAGCTTTGTGACCTGTAAACGAAGAGAACGTTGGATGTTGTAAATGTCAAAACAGGCTAGCTTGAGTTTTATTAAATAATCTAGAAAACAGTAATTCATTTTTCCCAAAGGGTACAGACTGAGGGGCTGTCAGAATCAAGTGGTCAGCAGAAACTAGAGGTTTAGACAGAAAAGAAGTTGTAAGTAAGAAATGTGAACATAAGCACTGAGTCCAGCACTGTCCAATAAAATTTTCTGAGATAATGAAAATGTTCTGTGTCTGTGCCATCCAAAGCAGTAGCCGCCAGCCCTCTGTGGCTGTGGAACTATCGACTTATGGCCGGTATGACTGAAGAACTGGATTAATTTTATTTAGTTACAATGAATTTAAATATTTTTTAAGATTTTACTTATTCATTTATTTGAGAGAGAAGGGGCAGAGGGAGAGGAAGAGAGAATCTCAAGCCGACTCCATGCTGATCTTGCAGAGCCCCACTAGAGATTCAATCTCACCACTCTGAGCCAAAACCAAGAGTCAGATGTTTAACTGCCCGAGCCACCCAGGTGCCCCTACAATGAATTTAAATTTAAATGATCACGTATGATTTCGCATCAGCACCCTGGAAAACCACCTCAATATTGTCCTAACCAGCATAAGAAAGTTACATGGGCATCTAGTGGTTGCTGCCCCTGATTTTAATTGCTGAATTACACCAAACTCATAAAAATCCCCAATAACTCACTCGAGGCTATCATACATGCGAAATAGAGACCAGCGCCCATTGGTGGGATCTGGTCCATGTGAAGGCACCCCATTTTTTGAGCAAAGCTAAAGGCCTGAAGACACACACATATGTATACTTAAAATGGTACTGTTATATTTACCTTTGAATAGGACATAAGCATGTCTAAGTGGGTGATTCCTGGGCAACTTCTGAGTTAAATTCTATCAGGTATGACTGTCTGTAAAGCCAATACACTTAGCCCCTTCTCACAACCCATCCAAATTGTCCCTGATGGATAAAAAGATACCTTAGTTATCCATTGCTGCAATAATGCTGTGTAACAAACCAACCCCAAACTCCCTGGCTTAAAGCAGTAAGCATTGATGTAGCTTGTGAGTTAATGGACCAGCAATTTAGGCTGTGTTCAGTTGAGTGATTCTTCTGTCACCTCTGGGCTCACTCCCATCTGGCAGTCTGTCTATCAACTGGTGTGCTTGTGCCATGTGACCCTCATTCTCCAACAGGCTAACCTTGGCACACAGTCATAGGCAAGGCAGAGCATGAACAATCCCAACTATGTGACTACTTTTCCAGCCTCTGCTTGCACCTGTTGGCCAAAGAACAACACATGAGCAAACCCAGAGTCATAGTGGGAGGGCACATGCCATGTGGCAAAGGGTGTTATTATGGACGCAATGTTTGTGTACCCCCAGAATTCATATGGTGAAACTTCCCCCCATAATATGATAGTATTAAGAAGTGGTGCCTTTGGGCGCTAATGAAGATTGGATGAGGTCATGAGGGGGGAGCCCTCATAAATGGGATTAGTGCCCTTATAATTAGAGTCACAAGACAGCTTGCTTCCCCTCTCTGCTCTCCACCGTATGAGGCTGAAAGGACAACCTGGCAGTCTGCAACCCAGAAAAGGGCTATTACCAGAGCCGGCACCTTGCTGCCATCCTGGCCTTGGGACCTCTGGCCTCCAGAACAGTGAAAAATAAATTCGTTTATTTGTTATGTATAAGCCATCCAGGATGGTATTTTTGTTACAGCAGCCCAAGCTAGGACAGGTGTAGACACAGGAAAGGGTAAAGATCAATAATACAATTAATTTACCACACCCACAGGAGGACAGTGTCAAGCCCTGGAAGCCTTTCTTTCCGGGAAAAAGTCAACTAAATGACATCAAACTCATCTAAAAATATTTTCTTAAAGTCCCAGTAACTTATTTAAGGCTTTTAAACATAAAGAACAGAGATCACCCCCTCCCTCCATATCCCCTCCCTCCATAGCCATCACTTTAAGGGCACTCCTATTTTAAGAGGAAGCTAAAAAAAGGCCCAAAGACATACAAAGACTAAAACAGAATGTTATATTTATATTTTAATATATCATATGCATGCCTAAGTGGTAACTTTTTTTTAATTAGGTAAAATGTACTAAGTTATACCTGCCCATAGATTAGTGAAACTGATTTGAAGAAACAAAATGACACAGTTTCTGAGATAAACGAAGCACTTTTCCACTGACGTTGACATTACACAAAATATTTTTTAGAGTACCTCTTTTACAACTGCTATCAGAAAACAAGAGGCACATTCTTGTACTGCCCCATACCATTCAGAATCCTTTCAGCTACTTGCACCCAAAAGAGCCACAACTCACAGGGCTTAAAGAGTAAAGGGAATTATCACCTCACATTAAAGTCCTGAGGCAGGGCAAGAGGGACCACCCATCGGGCATGCTCAGGACTGAGGGGCTTCCCAGGACACTGGACCTTCATTCATTCAGGGCTGAAACTGGGACCAGGCAACCGGGGATAAGGGTTGGTTTCTTGAGCAGCTCAGTGAGCTTTCACGGGCCAAGGTACTTCCTTCCATCTTCCTGCAACATGTTCTCCTAAGGCCAGTGTCCCTTGTGGAAGCATTAGTTTTGGGCAACATCTAGTAGAATAACAACAAAAAGCCATGTCCTTCCATACTTACCTCTTTATCCAAAGGGCCTATTCTTTAGAAGTCCTTCAGTGACTTCTCCCCCATCTCACGGGCTAGGACTGGGTCCTTTACCCTTAGCAAAACTGCCTTAGGTTCATCAAGTCACCCCTGAGGCTGGACTCAGCCAGCTCTCCCTGAATCTCAGCTGCGGAGAGGACTGTGAATCTTGGAACCAAACCCGGGTGTTAAGGGGGAAAAGAGAGAAGAACCAGCAGTGAACGCTGCACATCCTCTGTGGTGGGAAATCCACTCAGGATTCGACCAGTGAGGCAGGAGCGTCAAGAATAACACGGAATACGGGATGTGTGATAAAACTGTGGGTGGGAGCTGGTTGCACAGCTTATGCACAGCTGCTGCTTCTGTGTCTGGTGCCCACGTGTGGGCAGCGCGGCTGGCAGCCTGGCCCAGAAGTCAGGGAAGTCGACGGCGGCCCCAGGGAGCTGACGTGGCTGCAGGCCCGCCCCCTGCCCAGTTGGCAGAAGGGCCGCAGGAGGGCTACCACCGCCGCTGTGCCCCGCCCAGTGGTGAGCCGAGGGTGGGCGCCAATCCCAAGGCCTGCGACAGCACGTGAGCCCCCAAGCCCGCCTTTCAAGGGTGGAAAGACTACAGTGTTGCGTCACTTCCGTCTTCCCAGGCGAGCGAGGGTCGGTTGTCCCGCTAACCGTGGAAGACCGCAGGGAAGGGAATTCTGGGAAGTGTAGTTCCAGCTTAGCTAAATTGGCACGGAACAAAGTCAGGAGCCAGGCCACACTAAGTGAGGCTTTAATTCTTAGTTAAATTAGTTAAATCTTCACACTAAGTCTAAGGGATAAAGTGGTCGAATAGGCTGAGCACTGGCTTTTAGCTACGGTGGAGGAAAATTGTCATTTTATTCTCATTTTCTTTCATTTTTTTCCCCACTCACTGCTATGGAACCAGAGTACAGCAAAGTGAGAAAGACAACTCTCCAAGTCTTTCAATCATTCCCACTAACCCACAGTTTGGACATACTGTTGTGAGTCCTGGGAAGGATAAACTGCTGAGGACCCCTTTGGGGAAAAGTCAGATGCCAATTAATCCTAAGAGCTCAGTCAGCCCCTACATTTTACTCAAGTCAGTAAATCAAAAGCACTGTGCCCATGGGACAAACCTCAATAAATTCCCTCAGCAGTTTTGAAAGATTTATCAACCTTCAAGGGGGGCGGGGCGGGGGTGAATACCAAAGGGCCAGATCTCTGACAGACAGCAGGAGAGATGCCTGTTTCAGAAGGATGTTTGGTTCAAGTGTATTACTTAACAGTGGTTACTATAACTGTATACATGTCACAGAAGCCCCAAACCTTAAGGTAAAGAGAGTCTCCAAATATCTTGTCTAATTATTCATTTTTTAAAACGATGACCATTACTGATAGTTACAACAACATGTGTGAATATCAAAAATATTATGCTAAATAGAAGCTGGACACAGAGGATTACATAGTGTATAATTCCATTTATACACTAACCCAGACAAAACTAATCTACAGTAGGGGAAAAAAAAAACACACAAAATAGTCTTTATCCTGGGGTGTGAGGGTGGGATTAACTGGGAAGGGACATGAAGAAACTTTCATGGGTGATGGGTACATGCCTTTGTCAAAATTCACCATCAGGGTGATGTGTACTGATGTCTGCAACTTATTTCAAAATGCATCAAAAAAATAAGATGAACTGATGGATGGAAAAAAGGATAGACAGACAGACATGCAACAAAACAAATACAGCAAAATGTTAGTTGTAGAATCTAGGCAGTGGTTATATGGGTATTCATGGTTCAGCCCAGGATTGAGTCATAAAGAGATGTCAACATACTGACTAGGGAAGAGATGGGAATGAAGCCAGTAGAAAAGGATTCATAAAAGTTACAATTAAGAGGAAGATATCAACAGGCAGGCCAGACATTCAGAACAAATAGTGTGGTTCACTCTTCTTTCTCAGATATATAAAATACAATCACCCCCACTGGATTCAGATCCTCTCACAGTTACAAGGTACTTGCTATATGACTACCCCAAGCTCAGCACTTCTGCAAATTTTGTCACTAAGAGTCTCTCTCTACCATTCCTTCTTTCAATGGGCCTGTATCAGTCAGCTATAACATAATGTGCTACACAGCAAACCACCACAAAACTCAGTGGCTCACAATAATAAGCAGTTGTCTCTAGCTTACATGTTTGCCGAGAGGTTAGAGATTGACTGGTCTAGGCTGGGCTCAGTTGGGCTAGGCTCCAGGTTCTCATCCACGTGTCTCAGCCTCCTTGACCAGCAGGCTCCCTGAGGCATGTTCTTCTCATGATGATGACTGAAATACAAGAAGGCAAGACCTCCTGCGCAAGTACATTTTAAGACTTTGCTCACATGATCTCTGTTAAAATTCCATTAGGCTAAGGCAAGTAACACAATTAATCTAAATAATCATAGGTCCCCGTACACCCAGATCTGGAAATGAAGGGTTCACCTCTAGCTCCTTACTTATCACTGCAAGAGATTCCGGGGCTTCTTTGGTCCCAGGGCCTAGTGACATGAGCTACAACCCTCTTCCTGAAACCTCTCTTTACTTGGGTGGGGTCTCCATGTCTTCCACCACGCAGCAAAACAAGTCTTGAGTCTATAACGATACTAATTCCCATGAACTGTTCTATTTTGCCTCTTCAGCTTCCCTCAAGGTAGAATCCCAAGGGAACAATTACAAACATCTGGCCAAGAGAAGGAATACAGGGCGCTTGTTTTTCTGTTTTAAGAGAAGTCAATTAGAGTTTCAATTTCCACTGTTAAATGTCACCTTTTTACAACATCCTGGAGGGAGAGTTGGCAGCCCTATCGTTAGGGGAATAAAAACTCTTTCAAGGAAAGGCTTATTGTCTAAAAAGACACGGAAGGGTCGAGATTAAAGGACCCTCTCAGGCTGTCTGAATTTCCCAGAGCTCTCAGTTTCTATTTTGAGCTGAACATTTGGCTTCCCTTGTAGACTTGAGTGAGCCTTTTTAGCCTCCTCGAACCACTTTTCTATAGTTTGCAAAAAGGGATAATAAGACTTGCTGCTGGGTAATGCATATAAAGTGCGCTGAGGAGCTCAGAGGGAAGGTAGGCTTCTCGAGGGGAAAGTTGTCAGCCTGTTTCTCCTCATCTCTGGATATTTTCAGTGTCTGGTACCCCTCATTAGAACATCTGGTCCTTTCTCAGAGAAGTTAGACGAAAGCCAGAATAAGTGGAGCAGAGAGGATTCCTTCTCTTGCCTCTGTTGCAAAGGAGATATGTCAAGTTGAGTGATGAACGATTACTATTCTTCACTTGCTAACACTTTGTACCCTATTTTCAAATTAAGGAGCACATTGTTGGCACGCCTGAAAGGTTAAACACTCCCACTTCATTGCTGCAGTCACTAATTGGTGTTTTATCACAATTTCTGCGGGGGGAACATTTTGTCTGCAAACCCTTCCTCCACAGAGCTGGGTGAGACTTTAAGAGCATCTCAAGTTTCTAAAGTTAGATCATAAATCACTCTCCTGCTTGTAGGGTAGTGCTTTGCACCTATCTGTTAATTGTCTGCAACTTGGTTTGAAATGCATCAAAAAATAAGATGGATTGACATGTTTTTTAAAATTCTTTTTAAAAAATCCTTTGCAAAATTCTTCCCTTTTCATTCTTATTTTATTGAGGGACTCATTTTCTCCCTCTCCCGGTATTTCACCCTCATCTGTAGAACAGAAACTTGTGCGTCTTCCAAAGTATTAGGAGGCAAGGAGGTGGGCAACTGGAACTCTCATAATGCTGCTAGCAGGAGTGCCAAATAGTTCCTCTTTGGAAAACAGTTTCACTATCTAAAATTGCTAGGCATTTTTGTTGGATATAACTCTAGAAGTGGAATCACTGGGCCCCAGGGGATATTTCTAGGGATATATCAACCAGAAATAACTGCATATTTTCACAAAAGGCACATATTACAATGTTTCAAATCAGCTAAATCTGGCACCTACACATATGCCCACCATGGGCATAGAATGGAAATAAATTACACTATACTCACAGAGTAGGATACTACAGCAATAAAAATTAACAATATAAATCTATACACAACACGGTGAACCTTAGAGTCCTAATTGTGAGCAAAAGAAGCCAGACCAAAAAAGATTCCATAGAGCTTCTAGGGAGCTGGTAATTTTCTAATTCTTGATCCAGATGCTGATTACATGGATGTTTTCAATTTGTGAAAATGTATTGAGCCATACACTTATGATATGTGCTCTTCTCTATATGTGCTCTTCTCTTTATGCTTCAAAACAAAGTTAAGAAATATATGCATAAAGGAAAATTGCAAAAAAGTCAGAATAGAAAGTACTGGGGAAAGCTCCCACCTAATCTTCTTTCCACTCCCTCCTCACTCCTCACTGACTGCTGGTGAGGAGGGAGGAGCCAGAGCTACCCACAGCCTGGGTGGCCCTTCATCCCCTGTTCCCGAGCCCTGCTCTGATCCCTCTGTCTTGACTGCCATGACCTGAAAGTAAGAGGCAACAATTCTCCTTTTGTCTGGCCAGGCCAGTTAACTGCTCTGCAGACCCATGGGCAACCCAGGTCTGTCCTGAAGGGAAGAAGCAGGAAGCCCTGTCTGGCCATATAGTCCAAACCACATTCTCTGGTCCAGTGCTGCCAGCGAAGAGGTGCTCTTCTGACCTCCAATTCCCACGCTTGCATCTATTTCTCAACTATTCCAAAGATGGAAGGGGAAGAGGCATGATTAATTATCAGCCCTTAAACCTCAACAACCTTTTTCCCAGCAGTTAAGAAATGAAGCCAAGAATAAATGTGTTGCTTTTCTTGTATGGGACACTAGGACCAGAGGTTGTGAGCTCCTTCCTAATGCTGGGGTCTCAGGAAATGATGACTGCCCCTTTGGAACAATACCAACTGGGTAATTAGAAAAGAAGAATGAGAGTATCTAATCTCCTTTCCATAATGTTGCCCGGCATAACTGAAGAAACTGATTTTCTAGGTGCCACCTGCGGTGGGGATTTAGAGTGATTTAAAGAAATGATTCCTTTGCTGAGTTAGACAACACAGTCACCAACTGCTGTGGATTGGAAAATGTGGTCACCATAAGTTTCCTCCTCCCAGCTCCTCCCAGCAAGAAGTGGGGGTCATTTTTGCATCCCTACAATCTGGGCCTGGCCACGCGACCTGCTTTAGACAATGGGATGTACCAAACATAAGAAAGCAGAGGCTTCGAAAGTGCTGCACACCTGGACATGCCCTCTTTTGCTATCAGAACCTTCCACCATCATGTGAGGAAGGCTGGGCTAGCCCACTGGGGGATGAGAGACCACATGGAGTGAGGTCTCCTATCATTCCAGCCAAGGCCCCAGAAATAAAAGTGAGAACACCCTAGACTATCCAGCGCCAGCTGGGTTGCCCATGTGAGAAGAGCTACCTAGACAACCCACAGAATCTCGAGAAGTTAAAAAATATGTGTCACCACCACACACCTAATAAAATGACCAAAATCCCAAACACTGACAACAGCAAATGCTAGCAATGATGTGGAGCAACAGGAACTCTCATTCACTAATGGTGGAAATGCAAAATAGTATAGCTACTTTGGATAACAGTTTGGCAGTTTCTTTTAAAACTAAACATATTCTTACCATATGATCCAGCAATCGTGCTCCTTGGTATTTACTCAAATGAGTTGAAAACTTATGTCCACACAAAAACCTACATATGGATGTTTATAGCAGCTTTATTCATAATTGTCGTAACTTGGAAGCAACCAAGATGTGGGTGAGTGGACAAATAAACTGTGGTACTAGGCAGTAAAATACTACTCAGGGATATAAAGAAATGAGCTTTCAAGCCATGAAAAGATATTGAGGAAACTTAAATACATATTACTAAGTGAAAGAAGCCAACCTGAAAAGGTGAACTACTGTACGATGATACCAACTATATGACATTCTGGGAAAGGTAAAACTTTGGACATAGTGAAAAGACCGGTGGTTGTCAGGGGGTAGGGGTGGGAGGGAGGGATGAATAAGTGGAACATGGAATTTTAGGGCAGCAAAACTACTCTGTATGATACTATAATGGCATGGCGGACACATGTCATTGTACATTTTTCCAACCTCTCAGAATGTACAACACCAAGAGTAAACCCTAAGGTAAACTATGGACTTTGGATGGTAATGATGTCTCAGTGTAGGTTTATCAATTGCAACATATGCACTCATTTGGGGGAAGATACTGATAGTGGGGAAGGCTGTGCATGAGGGAGTGGGTTAGGAGTACGTGGGAAATCTTTTTACCTTCCATGTAATTTTTCTGTGAACCTAAAACTGCTCTAAAAAATAAAGTCTATTAAAAATATGTGTCGGGGCGCCCGGGTGGCTCAGTCGTTAAGCGTCTGCCTTCGGCTCAGGTCATGATCCCAGGGTCCTGGGATCGAGCCCCGCATCGGGCTCCCTGCTTGGCGGGAAGCCTGCTTCTCCCTCTCCCACTCCCCCTGCTTGTGTTCCTTCTCTCGCTGTGTCTCTCTCTGTCAAATAAATAAATAAATCTTAAAATAAATAAATAAATAAATAAATAAATAAATAAATAAATAAATAAAAATATGTGTCATTTGATGCCACTAGGTTTTGGGGGTGGCTCATTACATAGCAAAAGCTAAGGGATACACTGGGTCAAATCTCAGGTGGGGAGGGGAATCAAAGGGAAATCAAATCTGTCACCTCAAAATCACATACAAAAATAAAAAACAATAATACAGCAGTCGTAAAATTCAGGAGTGAGTTATAGAGTTATACCTACAGTTATACCTATAGTATGGCACATTAGTTAAAACCAGACAACAGGCTGGGTCTGATATTTTACAAGAACAATACACTTTACAGGCCCCACTGTGTGCTGTTTTAGTTTCCTCCTTATTGTTAAGGGAAGGGATTCCCTGCCCTGAGGCCTGATAGCAAAATTCCTATTTCTAGAAGGCTCAAAACTGGAGCACAAGATAATGAACGCAATTCCTGTATCTACTTCCCAAGAGGCAAAGAGTAGGAGATGCTTCAGCCTGAGCAGTTCAGCACATGCCTGCCCTTCTCCAGTCACTGGATCCCATAGAGTCCAGTCATCAGCACCAAGGAGGAAAGAAAAGGCAACAGGAAATTTTGAAATGATGGACTATGCAGAAACAATTTATTTGGTTCTCTGTAATGAGTGAACTCACCACCCCTCTGCCACCTCCCTCCCTACCCACCTTGCTCTCTATCTTCCCCCCCAACACACACACACACCCACGAGCACAACACAGCATTGGGCCCTAGTCTCTCTATAAAAGACCCTGATGCTGATAACCAAGGATTTCTATGGATGTCAGGGATTATGTATCATGAACTTTGCCTTAGAAGGTGAAACAAGAAAATTTCCTGCAGATGCAAAACTGAAGTTGGGGTCCTGAGGTCATATCTGACCTCAGCAAGACTTGGATCGTGGCTGGCATGCAAGTGGAAATCCTCACCCAGCTCTGCAACCAACTTGAGGAGTCAGGGAGGATGCCTGGAGAAGGGGTGGGGGAAACAGGGCACAGCTTATGAACAGAGGAAGCCAGCAACGGTTTCAAATGAGCACAGCCTCCTGAATTGATAAGAATTCCCTCAAGGCCGTTAATTAGCTGCTAACTATAGGCCTCTTGTCTTTGAATGTGCCTCCTAATTCAACATGAAGGTAACGACTAAATTACAGACTGGTCCTGAGACTGAACCTGAGCCATTTTATTCATCGTCTCCCCTCCCCACACACACACCCATTCAAAAGACAATTCAGGGTGTGAAGAAACCTGTCCTGGGCTGATGAGGAGACAGCTCTGTCCCCAGTCCATCCACCCACCTGGGATGACAGCCATCAGACAGGAACAATTAGGGAATCTGTTTCTAAATCTGGAGAGGTATTTCTGGTTTAAATCAAACAATACCTTGAAGACTTGCCTTAATTCTTGATCTGCGACAATGTAAGTCAATAAAGGAAAGAAGCTGTACTCTAAAGACCTAGCCAGTGTTAATAAGAAACACGCTTTCCTAACTGCAATGGAAGGAGTGAGTGAGTGTGTGTGTGTGTGTGTGTGTGTGATCTTACCTTCTCTCCAAAGTCATGTGATGATACTGGAACATTTTTTAAGAATTACGCTGTTTCTTTTACCAATATCAATCAAGTGCTGGCAAAAGCAGGCACTGGCAAGAAGAGCGAGCAGTTGAGACCCTCACACACACTGCTGGTGGAAATACAAAATGGTCCAGGGCTCTTTTTTCTTTTTAAGGATTTTATTTGTTTACTTTAGAGACAGAGAGTACAAGGTGGGGGAGGGGAGGCAGAGGCAGAGGGAGAGGCAGAGAATTTCAAGCAGATTCTGTGCTGAGTGTAGAGCCCGACACGCACCAAGGCTCGTTCTCATGACCCTGAGATCATGACCTGAGCTGAAACCAAGAGTTGGGACGCTCAACTGACGGAGCCCCCCAGGCACCCCTGTTCAGGGCTTTTCCCCCAAAGAGCCTGTTGTTCAATATCTATACTACAGCACTGGTGGAGATAGGGAGTGTTTATATCAGGCAGGGTTCTTAGCTGCGGACGACAGAATCCACTTTAACAAGCAGGAAAATGTTTATTCCATTAGGTATTGCACAAAATTTCCAATTCCAAGAACCAAGCTTGGGTGCTACATGGCCAGGAGATATGTACAAACCTCCCCGGAGGAATGTTCCAGCAGAAACCCCACTGCTGCCCCAAGCACAGCCTGTGACTCTAGAGGACTGAACAGAAGAAGCTCCTGTGCTGCCCTTGAAGAACCAAATGCCTCTGACACAAGATGGGGCACCACGTGGCCATCCATGTGGCTTCCAGAGAGCCCCATCACTCACATCACCCCTTCTGCCCCCCACGTCTCACGAGGAAGGGCCTGTTTGGTGGAAGTCAATCAAGCATGGCTCCCCAGCTGCACAGGAGTTTGAGAAATGTCATTTATAACTTTCCAGACTCTACGAGGGAGACATGCATAAGGGGATTGAAGGGGATGCTGAGCGAGCCACAATGTCGTATCTGCCACAGCATGTTTTGGGAGGAAGAGCAGGCTGAGGCCAGTGGATTTGGGTGGAGGATTCCCACAGGAAATTGAAAATGGGCAATAGGGAAGGCTTAGATCAAGGAGTCACCTACAGGGAAATGGGGACTAAAATGGTTCAGAGAGGACGCTGAGAACAAAGGAGAGTGAATGATAGAACCTTAGGGAACACTTGCATTTAAGAAGTCAGGTGCAGTGGGACAAAAGTTAATCTAAGATGACATTTTGTATGAAGGAAGAAAAAAGGTTTTTTCCTTCTTGGGTGCAGGAGGGGGAGGGGGAAGCAGAGGCACTGACACAGAATGATGTCGTTCATACACAAGTCACTGTCAGGCCCAACAGATCCGAATAAGCACCCATAGGGAATGGCCAGGAAGCAGCAGACGGCTGACACTTCTGCCTGCCTAGGTCCTCTCCCACTTTTCACACAGTTCCTCCAAATGGCACAGAGACCAGAAAAATAAAATCAGCTGGAACTAAGTTATTCCAGTGGTGGTTCCCGACAAAGGCTGTCCATCAATCCCTGCTTCAGAGACTCCCCAACCCCCACCCAGAGCAGCTCTCTTCCTATCACTTTTGAGGTCTCATTGTACAACTCTTGAGTTGGTGAGCTTCCTGATGCCCATCTGTTCTTTTTAAATTAACTAGTCTGTTTCTGTTTGCTACCAAAGAACCCTAGTTGCTGATATGCAAATGCTGTAGTAGAGAGTAGCTTGCTTTTTTCCTACTGGGGCATGTTTTGGTTAATCCTCATTCAGCAGATCATGGAGTATGGTAGATCATTATAATAATGGCCCCCAGTTAGTCCGTGCCCCTTTGCAATGGGACACTGCTATCCCTCCCATCAAGACTCCATCCTTGGAGTCTATTTCTCTATCCCTCTTGAATCGAGGCTGGCTCTATGACTTATTTTGACCAAGAGAATATGGCTGATGTCAAGTTGTATGGTTTCATGAGTCTAGGCTTTAGGGGGGCCTTGAAGCCTCCACCTTCACCTACTTGGAACCCTGAAACCACCATGCTGTGAGGAAGCCCAGACTGGCCTACTGAAGGATTACAGGCCACTTGGAGGAGAACCAAGGCGTCTTGCCGACATCCAGAGAATGAGGGCATCTTGGGCTCTTCAGGCCTGGCCTAGTCATCAGATGATCTCTGCTACATACGTGAGCCCAAGTGAGACCAGCAGAAAAACTGCCCAGATTTATGACCCATAGAAATATGAGAAATAATAAATGGTACTGTTTTAAGCCACTAGGGTTTGGAGTGGTTTATAACACAGCAGTAGACAACTGATCAATGGGGACAGAAAAGGAGCACAGGACTCTGAAGCCTTTGAAACACTCTGGCACCTGTAAAAGCAACATCATGTGTGGGGCTCAAAGTGGGTGTATATGCACATAGGGAAGGAAGGCTGAAGTTGAAATGGACTCCAGCTACAAGAAGCAGTCAAACATTACTGCTCGCATCTGCCCCAGGAAGAGGCCAGCTGACAGCACAACTGACCTCCTGGCCCAGCATGGGAGGTGGCAAGAGAGAGGCCAGAGGCCCTGGCAATACCAGGAGGCATGAGACTTGGATTCTAGTCCTGGTCCTGCTGCTGCCTGGCTTGGAGAAGCCACTTAACCTTCCAGTTTCTTCATCCTCCAAATGGGCATGATAATACTTTCCCTGCCTACTTCACAAGCTTATAAGAGTAAATGAGATAATGAATATAAAAGCCCTAAATAAACTTAAGAGCCAACTTGCTATGGCCAGCTAGTCATGCAACATCCAGAAATCACTGGATCCTAATTTATTCTCAGAATATTAGCAGACATGCAAACAATTGCCAACCACACCATTAGTAGGGATTCTGCCAGTAGGTGGGAGGCCAACTCTTTCTCTTGGGGATGTTCTGTGTCAAAAGTATGACCTTGTTGATATATATTTATAACCAGCTTCCTCCCTTAGAGTACCTGAAAACATCTAACGTCCATGCTGGTCACCCTTGAAATTTCTTCTATTTTGCTTCTCAAAAACCAAGAGCAACACTCTAGCCCCATTGTTCATGGGACTGTACTGAGTATCTCTAAATCTTTTCCTCATTTAACTGTTAGTCATGGCCTCCATTAAATTAATTCCTCTCCCTTCCTGCCCCCAAATCCGTAGTTTCCCTTTATGACCTCTTGTTAGCTATTGATAGATCTGATTTTCTCTTTCAATCCATTCTAAGTTCCCCTCAGTCTCCTTTGAATGTTGTCTTTTCCTGCTCCTGGCTTCATGGTTTGCTCAGCCTGATGGCAGCCCCATCTCCTTTAGGAACCAGCAAATGGCCACACCTTATTCAGAACCTTATCCTTCTTCTTCAGCTCTTCCATCTACCCTACCCTTGACAGGATGCCATTATATGATCTCCTAAGTTTCTCCTGTCAGGGTTGCATAGACATCTTAACAAATCTCTTCTTCCAACCCATGAGCATGGAATGTTTTTCCATTTCTTTGTGTCTTCCTCAATTTCTTTCATAAGCGTTCTTCAGTTTGCAGAGTACAGATCTTTTACCTATTTGATTAGGTTTATTCCTAGGTATTCTTATGGTTTTTGGTGCAATTGTAAATGGGATCAACTATTTGATTTCTCTTTCTGCTGCTTCATTGTTGGTGTATAGAAATGAAACAGACTTCTGGGCATCGATTTTATATCCTGCAACTTTGCTGAATTCCTGTATCAATTCTAGTAATTTTTTTGGTGGAGTCTTTCAGATTTTCTACATAGAGTATCATGTCATCTGCAAAGAATGGAAGGTTAACTTCTTCTTTGCTGATTTGGATGCCTTTTATTTGTTGTTGTCAGATTGCTGAGGCTAGAACTTCCACTACTATGTCGAACAACAGTGGTAAGAGTGGACATCCCTGTTGTGTTCTTGACCTAAGGGGAAAACTCAGTTTTTCCCCACTGAGAATATTAGCTGTGGGTCTGTCATACATGGCCTTTATGATGTTGAGGTATGTTCCCTCTATCCCTCCTTTGTTGAGGGTTTCTGTCAAGAAAGGATGCTATATTTTGTCAAATGCTTTTTCTGCATCTATTGAGAGGATCATATAGTTCTTACCCTTTCTTTTATTAATACAACCCACAGTTCTTTAATAACACTCCACCACACCACCACCATCACTGCCATGCATCCATTATTGGGAATTTAAAGTTCTGGCCTCTGCAGTCCAGTTAAATTTATTTAACTCAGCCTGGCCTGTGCATGGGGTGGGGTTTCTCCAACCTCCAGATGAGAAAATGTTACATTTAACTTGATGTCACTTTCTACCAAGCAAATGAAGCTGCTCCTCCATTTGCAAATGTGGTGGTTTTAAAACATGGCTCTAAAATTCTTTGATATTCCTTCATGGAGAGTGGGTGGGAGAGTATTTCTCCTTTCTTTGAATTTGGTGGGCTTGTGACTGCTTAGAGCAATAAACAAAAGCAGAAATGATGCTGTGTGACTTCCAAAACTGGATCCCAAAAAGACCATGCAGCTTCCACCTTGTTCACTGGAACACCAGCACTTGGAGCCTAAGCTGCCATATAAAAAGCTCAACGATGTCAAGCTGCCATGTTGTGAGGAAGCCCAGTCACATGGAGAAGCTGTGGGTGAAGGTGCTAGTCCTGGACTTCAACAAGTCTTTCATCTCAGGCAGTAGACGTGAGAGCAAGGGAGCCTTTGGATGATTCCAACCTCCAAATGTTGAGTCACCACCAGCACCGAAATCTTCCCAGGTAAGACCTTAGAAATCCCAGAGCAGGGAGAAGTCATCCTTGGCATGCTCTGCCTGAATCCTTGATCAACTGAATCCATTAAGTATAATAAAATGGCTGTTTTAAGCAGCTAAGTTTATGGGTTATTTGTTAAACAGCAATCATAACTGGCATGGCAAGTTATAGTACAAACAAGCATGTATATAGCAGAGTGGTATTTTGAAGTTCCTTTTGTAATGCAGGCAGAGTCCTTGGGGGCACCTTAAGGGAAGAAATCTATGGTCCCTCTTTTGAAACATCTGAACTGTGGTGGGGATTGGGCTTGGGACTTAGCACCTAAAAAGGAAGATGGCTGTCCTGCCTAGCATGTACTGCCTGGTAAGACCATTGATACACCCAAAATAAGAATCAGCGTGGCAATGTTTTCAAATCACAAGGTGGTATCACTTTGAGAGTTTGGCTCTGACCCACTTGGGAAGGCAATGGGAGAAGACCCTGTCTGGTTCTGTTTTTCAAGGCCTCTTTTATTCTGACTTATCAAACATAAAATTCAAAAATCTCTAGAGAAGAGACTATTTTATACTTTGGAGAGAATTTGAACATTCTGAGCCTCTCTTGGGCTGAAAAATGCCACAAGAACTCACAGATTCCCCTTTATTTTTTATTATGTTATGTTGGTCACCATACAGTACTTCATTAGTTTTTTTTTTTCTGAGCCATTTCTTTCTTTTTTTTTAAATTTTTTTATTCTTATATTATCCCCATACATTGCATCATTAGTTTTTGATGTAGTGTCCCATGATTCATTGTTTGCGTATAACACCCAGTGCTCATTGCAATGCAATTCCCCTTTAATTATAGATAATATTCATGGCTAAAAAAAAATCTGGTAAAAAAATGACAACTTTAAAAAATGACAAATAAAACATGGTTTGGGCATTTGTGGTAAGACAGAAAAATCAGTTTATCAATGAAAATCAAGTAAAGAGGCAATAATTGTACAGACTGATGAGGCCACAAGCTACTCTGCACAATTACTCAGATGGTAGACTTAGAGTAAAGAGGGATCCCAGAGGCTGCCTCTTCTGGGTAATTGTTCTAGCACCCAATTTTGTTTCAACATGGCTGGTTCAAATGGGTTCTGAATTCTTAGAGTAGTTTGAACCATAATCATTACTTGATTCTAACATATCAGTGGGATTCACGGGTACCCAAGAGGCTCTGATAAAACCACTTCCTCCCTCTTCCCCTAGAGGTCTGCAGGAGGCAATGGCTTCCCACTGTCACAGTTTCTGGGTGCCCCGATATCTTGTGTTTCTCCCTTGACCCTCCCTCACCTCTTAATAAGTCCTTTCATTAAAGTTTAAATCAGTTAAGATGGATTCCAATTCCTGACTGATACTATTGATGAGCTAAACCTTTGGACAGTGTAGAGCTTAGAAAACCAGATAGTCTTTCTGACAAGATTCTCCATGAGCTTCCACATCATTAAAGTCACCTGGTTATTCAAGAACAAACGTCCTGTGGACTGGACATAATATAGATATTATGTTCAGCTGCTGGTAGGAAGAAAATAAAAAGCAATGGCTTAAAGGGTTGGCAAACTTTTTCTCAAAGGGCCAAAAAATAGTAAATATTTCAGTCTATGGGACACACAGTCTCTGGTCACAACTACTCATCTCTGTCACTGTAATGTGAAAGCAGCCATAGACAATACATTTAAAAAATGCACGTGGCTGTGTTCCAATAAAAACTTTATTTACAAAATCAGGCAATCAGCCCATGGGGTGTAGTTTGCCAATCCCTGGCTTAGACAGATTAGTGGTTTATTTATTTTTTTCACGTAATAAGAAGGCCTGAGTTGGGGGCGCCTGGGTGGCTCAGTTGGTTAAGCGACTGCCTTCAGCTCAGGTCATGATCCTGGAGTCCCGGGATCGAGTCCCACATCGGGCTCCCTGCTCGGCAAGGAGTCTGCTTCTCCCTCTGACCCTCCCCCCTCTCATGCTCTCTCTCTCTCATTCTCGCTCTCAAATAAATAAATAAAATCTTAAAAAAATAAAATAAAAAGAAGGCCTGAGGTGTGTGGTTTTGGTGACAGTTCAGCAAGTTACTAGCTGATGCAGCAGTCATCTGAAGGCTCAACTGGGAGTGGAAGGATTTATGTCCAAGGTTCATTCACATACCTGGCAAGTTAGTGCTATAGTCAATTCCTGTCCTTGTGGGGATCTCCATGGGGCTGCTTGAGTGTCCTCATAACACGGTGTGGTGCCTGGCTTCCCCTCAGAGCAAGCAATATAAGAAAACAAGGTTGGAGCTGCAATGCCTTTTCTGACCTACTCCTGCACTCCCACATCATTAATTTTGCTGTGTTCTACTGCTCACATAGGTCAACCCTGATTCAATGAAAGAGGGGACTACACAAGAGGCTGAATACCAGGAGGTGATGATACTGAAGGGCCATCACTGAAGTTCACTATCACCCCACTTGAAAAGGCTGCATCGCTACAGTGCATGCCTCACACCTGGACAGCAAATGAAAGGAAAGGCAGACAGGGCTCCAAGGGGAGGATCTTCTGTGTGCCAGGCTCCCCTTAAGAGACTTTCTAATCACACTTGTGCCCCAAGCCTACAGTCTCATGACATCTCTGATGAAAGCTAGGAAAACCCAGAACTAAGGAAGGACCCTCTAGCTTGTGGAGTTGACTAAGGTTAAGAGTGCTTTGAAGGCCCAAGACTGAAGTGAAGTAACAGCTTTGAGAGGCATCTTTGGACACACACTGCTAATGCCTGTGTGGCCTCCAGCCTCTACCATGAACCAGGCTGACACTGGAAGGCCTGGCTCTTCATACTTCCCCCACTTGGATGCTCAGAACCACCTTGACTTCATTTCTGGAACAACTATTATGCAATTAACAACTATTAGACCTGTGAGACCAGTAGTTGTCAATCCCACTGCCATTCCAAACACCTTGAAAGCTCTTAAACATTCTCAGTACAGACCTATCGAGTCAGCATCTCTGGGAGTAGGGCCCAAGCATCTAAAATTTTTAGATGATTCCGATACACTGTCCAGCTTAAGAGTCCCCAGCACAAACACCACATCCCTTTCAGTGAAGCTAGAGACAGAACCAGATGCTTGGGCAGCTACATCACACTTCCAACTCATTTGTAGCTGTGGTTTGCTAAACCCCAAATTCATTTTCACAGAAACTCCTCTTCACCTAGGTCCTGCCTAGTCTATATTCTGCAAGGTCTGTTTTACCCAAATATCATTTAATTGTACTGAATTCAAAGTGGATGCTGGCATCACTGCATCACTTAAGGCTCTCTTTTCAACTCTGGAATCTGCCACTTGATGAGCTTGACTTCATCCAAGACATTGATAAATGTGCTGTTTGGAGTACAGCCCTGTGGGGCATTCCCCAGACAAATTCCTCTGGAGAATTTATCTGCCGCAAACCTCCCAGCAGCATTCCTATCCTCTGTTGAGTTCTCAGACATTAATAAGTTTTCCTAGGGTCATAACTGCATCTGTATTTCTTGTACACCCCCATGATAGCATCTTAGGCCTCCCCTTCTATACTTTACATATTCCCAGTCTACATAAATTGTTCTAGAAGACTAGTCATTGTCCCTATGGAGAAGATAGACACGGAACAGGAACTGAGTGGTTCTGCCTTTTCTGGAGCCAGGCTGCCTCATTCAAATCCTGCTTCCTCCCCTCAGTAGCTGTGTGTCCTTGGGCAAGTTACCTACTGGCTCTTTGCCTCAGTTTCTCATCTGTGAAATGGGGATTCTAATAGTAATTTCCTCCTAGGGTTACCGTAAGTAATAAACGTGTGAGTACATGAGAACTGCTTACAAGAGAAGCTGGGAGGGCGGAGCAAGATGGCGGAGGAGTAGGAGACCTGGATTTCGTCTGGTCCCAGGAATTCAGCTGGACAGGGATCAAACCATTCGGAACACCTACAAACTCAACAGGAGATCGAAGAAAAGAAGAGCAACAACTCTCTGAACAGAAAAGCGACCACATTCTGGAAGGTAGGACGTGCGGAGAAGTGAATCCGAGGCGATATTCGGGAGGATAGACGGCGGGGGAGGGGTCTCCATCGGCCGCTTCTGGCAAGTGATAGAACCACGGAGCACAAAATCGGAACTTTTAAAAGTCTGCTCCGCTGAGGGACGTCACTCTGGTGGCTAAGCGGGGGGTGGAACCCTCCGGGACAGTGTGGTCTCAGGACCCTCACGGTCACAGAAAGACCGGGGATGCCTGAGTGTGGCAGAGCTCCCAGGTAACGGAGCAGGGAAGCCGGCTGCAGAGGCAGAGCCCAGGCGCGGGCTCTCAGCTCGGGGTTGCCATAAACCGTGATCCGCGGCACATTCGGGCCCCTGCTCCTCCAGCAGGAACCCAACAAGCGGCAGATTCGGGGAGACTCACCTTCCTCCACCGGGAGGAGCCGCACGGGAGTGCACCGCAGGGATCTGCTGGGTTTGGAGACTCCACATGGGGTCGGGTGCCAGAGATAGAAATGCGCGGTCACAGGCCGGGTGAGTACGGAGTGCGGCCAGAGACCGGGGAGACGAGAGTGACAGACGGCTTTTCTCTGGGGACTCACTGAGGAGCGGGGCCCCGAGTTCTCGGCTCCTCCGGGGAGGAGATTGGGAGGTCGCCATTTTCACTCTCCGCCTCCAAAGCTGTATGGACACCTCACAGGGAACAAAAGCCCCAGAGAGCAAACCCGAGCAGATTACTTAGCCGGGAGGGGGCAAGGGCGGGGCAATTCTGCCTCCGGCAGAGACATTTGGAAACCACGGCAACAGGCCCCTCCCCAGAAGATCAGCGAGAACAGCCAGCCAAGACCAAGTTTACCGATCAATGAGAACGGCAGAACTCCAGCGCTAGGGGACTACTGCACATAGAATTCATGGCTTTTTTACCATGATTCTTTAGTCTTTCAAAGTTAATTTTTTTTAACTGTCTTTTTTTCTTTTTTTCTTTTTGAATTTTTCTTTTTCCCTTTTTCAACCAACATCTTATCAATCCCTTTTTTGTTAAAAAAAAAAAATTTATTTTTCATTTTTAGAGTCATATTCTATCCCTTCATAGTAGTTACCCGTATTTTTGGCTTATATATATAAGTTGTTCTCTCTTTAAAATCTTGAGATAGTTTCTTCTAACAGATTAAAATATACCCTAAATCTCTAGTATATGGTGTTTTCTATTCCCCTGCCTGATCACATCCTCTCCCTTTTTTTCTTTTTCTTTTTTTAAATCCTCTTCTTCCTTTTTTCAAACAACTTCTTATCAATTCCTTTTATAAAATTTTTTATAATTTCCATCTTTACAGTCATATTCCATCCCTTCATCATATCAACCCTTATTTTTGTACATATATAAGTTTTTCTTTCTTTAAAATTTTGGGAGGCACTTTCTTCTAAAAGACCAAAATACACCCCAAATCTAGTGTGTGGCACTGATCTATATACCAGCCTGATCATATTTGATCACATTCTGGGTTTTTTTTGTTGTTGTTGTTGTTTTGTTTTGTTTGTTTTTGTTTTTATCTTTATCTTTTTCTTTTTTTCTTTTTCCTTTTTCTCTCTTTCCCTTTCTTTTCCCACTGCTTCAGGTCTTTTCTGATTTGTTTAGAGTATATTTTCTGGGGACGTGGTTACTCTGCTAGCATTTTGTTCTCTCATTCACCTATTCTCCTCTGCACAAAATGACAAGATGGAAAAAATCACCTCAACAAAAAGAACAAGAGGTAGTACCGACTGCCAGGGACCTACTCAATACAGACATTAGTAGGATGTCAGATGTAGAGTTCAGAATCATCACTTTAAAGATACTAGCTGGGCTTGAAAAAAAATATGGAAGTTATTAGAGAAACCCTTTCTGGAGAAGTAAAAGAACTAAAATGCAACCAAGTAGAAATCAAAGAGGCTATTAATGAGGTGCAATCAAATATGGGGGCACTAACTGCTAGAATAAATGAGGCAGAAGAGAGAATCAGTAATATAGAAGATGAAATGATGGAAAATAAAGAAGCTGAGAAAAAGAGAGATAAACAACTACTGGATCATGAGGGCAGAATTCGAGAGATAAGCAATACCATAAGATGAAACAACATTAGAATAATTGGGATCCCAGAAGAAGAAGAAAGAGAGAGAGGGGCAGAAGGTATAATGGAGCAAATTATAGCAGAGAACTTCCCTAATTTGGGAAAGGAAACAGGCATGAAAATCCAGGAAACACAGAGAACCCCCCTCAAAATCAATAAAAATAGGTCAACACCCCGACATCTAATAGTAAAACTTATGAGTCTCATAGACAAAGAGAAAATCCTGAAAGCAGCTCGGGAGAAGAGATATGTAACCTACAAGGGTAGAAACATTAGATTGGCAACAGACCTATCCACAGAGACCTGGCAGGCCGGAAAGGACTGGCATGATATATTCAGAGCACTAAATGAGAAAAATATGCAGCCAAGAATACTCTATCCAGCCAGGCTGTCATTGAAAATTGAAGGAGAGATAAAAAGCTTCCAGGACAAACAAAAACTAAAGGAATTTGCAAACACAAAACCAGCCCTACAGGAAATCTTGAAAGGGGTCCTCTAAGCAAAGAGAGAGCCTAAAAGCAGCATAGACCAGAAAGGAACACAGACAATATACGGTAACAGTCACCTTACAGGCAATACAATGGCACTAAATTCCTATCTTTCAATAGTTACCCTGAATGTAAATGGGCTAAATGCCCCAATCAAAAGACACAGGCTATCAGACTGGATTAAAAAACAAGACCCATCGATATGCTGTCTGCAAGAGACTCATTTTAGAACCAAAGACACCCCCAGATTGAAAGTGAAGGGGTGGAAAACCATTTACCATGCTAATGGACACCAAAAAAAAGCTGGGGTGGCAATCCTTATATCAGACAAATTAGATTTTAAACCAAAGACTGTAATAAGAGATGAGGAAGGACACTATATCATACTTAAAGGATCTATCCAACAAGAAGATCTAACAATTGTAAATATCTATGCCCCTAACATGGGAGCAGCCAATTATATAAGGCAATTAATAACAAAAGCAAAGAAACACATTGACAACAATACAATAATAGTGGGGGACTTTAACACCCCCCTCACTGAAATGGACAGATCGTCTAAGCAAAAGATCAACAAGGAAATAAAGACTTTAAATGACACACTGGACCAAATGGACTTCACAGACATATTCAGAACATTCCACCCCAAAGCAACGGAATACACATTCTTCTCTAGTGCCCATGGAACATTCTCCAGAATAGATCACATCCTAGGTCATAAATCAGGTCTCAACCGGTACCAAAAGATTGGGATCATTCCCTGCCTATTTTCAGACCACAATGCTTTGAAACTAGAACTCAATCACAAGAGGAAAGTCGGAAAGAACTCAAATACATGGAGGCTAAAGAGCATCCTACTGAAGAGTGAATGGGTCAACCAGGAAGTTAAAGAAGAATTAAAAAAATACATGGAAACCAATGAAAGTGAAAACACAACTATTCAAAATCTTTGGGATGCAGCAAAGGCAGTCCTAAGAGGAAAGTATATAGCAATACAAGCCTTTCTCAAGAAACAAGAAAGGTCTCAAGTACACAACCTAACCCTACACCTAAAGGAGCTGGAGAAAGAACAGCAAATAAAGCCTAAACCCAGCAGGAGAAGAGAAATAATAAAGATCAGAGCAGAAATCAATGAAATAGAAACTAAAAGAACAGTAGAACCGATCAACGAAACCAGGAGCTGATTCTTTGAAAGAATTAACAAGATTGATAAACCCCTGGCCAGACTTATCAAAAAGAGAAGAGAAATGACCCAAATCAATAAAATCATGAATGAAAGAGGAGAGACCACAACCAACACCAAAGAAATACAAACAATTATAAGAACATATTATAAGCAACTCTATGCCAGCAAATTAGATATGTATCAACTACCAAAACTGAACCAGGATGAAATAGAAAACCTGAACAGACCTATAACCACTAAGGAAATTGAAGCAGTCATCAAAAATCTCCCAACAAACAAAAGCCCAGGGCCAGATGGCTTCCCGGGGGAATTCTACCAAACTTTTCAAGAAGAATTAATACCTATTCTTCTGAAACTGTTCCAAAAAATAGAAATGGAAGGAAAACTTCCAAACTCATTTTATGAGGCCAGCATTACCTTGATCCCCAAACCAGACAAAGACCCCATCAAAAAGGAGAATTACAGACCAATATCCCTGATGAACATGGATGCAAAAATTCTCACCAAAATACTAGCCAATAGGATCCAACAGTACATTAAAAGGATTATTCACCATGACCAAGTGGGATTTATCCCTGGGCTGCAAGGTTGGTTCAACATCCGCAAATCAATCAATGTGATACAATACATTAACAAAAGAAAGAACAAGACCCATATGATCCTCTCAATAGATGCAGAAAAAGCATTTGACAAAGTACAGCATCCTTTCTTGATCAAAACTCTTCAGAGTATAGGGATAGAGGGTACATACCTCAATATCATAAAAGCCATCTATGAAAAACCTACAGCGAATATCATTCTCAATGGGGAAAAACTGAGAGCTTTCCCCCTAAGGTCGGGAACGCGGCAAGGATGTCCACTATCACCACTGCTATTCAACATAGTATTGGAAGTCCTAGCCACAGCAATCAGACAACAAAAAGATATCAAAGGCATCCAAATCGGCAAAGAAGAAGTCAAACTCTCACTCTTTGCAGATGATATGATATTTTATGTGGAAAACCCAAAAGACTCCACCCCAAAACTGCTAGAACTCATACAGGAATTCAGTCAAGTGGCAGGATATAAAATCAATGCACAGAAGTCAGTGGCATTCCTATACACCAACAACAAGACAGAAGAAAGAGAAATTAAGGAGTCGATCCCATTTACAATTGCACCCAAAACCATAAGCTACCTAGGAATAAATCTAACCAAAGAGGCAAAGGATCTGTACTCAGAAAACTATAAAATACTCATGAAAGAAATTGAGGAAGACACAAAGAAATGGAAAAACGTTCCATGCTCATGGATTGGAAGAACAAATATTGTGAAGATGTCAATGCTACCTAGAACAATCTACACATTCAATGCAATCCCCATCAAAATACCATCCACTTTTTTCAAAGAAATGGAACAAATAATCCTAAAATTTGTATGGAACCAGAAAAGACCCCACATAGCCAGAGGAATGTTGAAAAAGAAAAGCAAAGCCGGCGGCATCACAATTCCGGATTTCCAGCTCTATTACAAAGCTGTCATCATCAAGACAGCATGGTACTGGCACAAAAACAGACACATAGATCAATGGAACAGAATAGAGAGCCCAGAAATGGACCCTCAACTCTATGGTCAACTAATCTTCGACAAAGCAGGAAAGAATGTCCAATGGAACAAAGACAGTCTCTTCAACAAATGGTGTTGGGAAAATTGGATAGCCACATGCAGAAGAATGAAACTGGACCATTTCCTTACACCACACACAAAAATAGACTCCGAATGTTTGAAAGACCTCAATGTGAGACAGGAGTCCATCCAAATCCTAAAGGAGAACACAGGCAGCAACCTTTTGACCTCAGCCAAAGCAACTTCTTCCTAGAAACATCGCCAAAGGCAAGGGAAGCAAGGGCAAAAATGAACTATTGGGACTTCATCAAGATAAAAAGCTTTTGCAAAGCAAAGGAAACAGTCAACAAAACCAAAAGACAACCGACAGAATGGGAGAAGATATTTGCAAATGACATATCAGATAAAGGGCTAGTATCCAAAATCTATAAAGAACTCATCAAACTCAACACCAAAGAACAAATAGTCCAATCAAGAAATGGGCAGAAGACATGAACAGACATTTCTCCAAAGAAGACATCCAAATGACCAACAGACACATGAAAAAGTGCTCAATATCACTCGGCATCAGGGAAATCCAAATCAAAACCTCAATGAGATACCACCTCACACCAGTCAGAATGGCTACAATTAACAAGTCAGGAAACGATAGATGTTGGCGGGGATGTGGAGAAAGGGGAACCCTCCTACACTGTTGGTGGGAATGCAAGCTGGTGCAGCCACTCTGGAAAACTGTATGGAGGTTCCTCAAAAAGTTGAAAATAGAGCTACCATATGATCCAGCAATTGAACTACTGGGTATTTACCCCAAAGATACAAAAGTAGGGATCCGAAGGGGTACGTGCACCCCGATGTTTATAGCAGCAATGTCCACAATAGCCAAACTGTGGAAAGAGCCAAGATGTCCATCGACAGATGAATGGATAAAGAAGAAGTGGTATATATATATACAATGGAATATTATGCAGCCATCAAAAGGAATGAGATCTTGCCATTTGCAACGACGTGGATGGAACTGGAGCATATTATGTTGAGTGAAATAAGTCAAACAGAGAAAGACATGTATCATATGATCTCACTGATATGAGGAATTCTTAATTGCAGGAAACAAACTGAGGGTTGCTGGAGTGGGGGGTGGGGTGGGAGGGATGCGGTGACTGGGTGATGGACACTGGGGAGGTTGTGTGCTCTGGTAAGCGCTGTGAATTGTGCAAGACTGTTGAATCTCAGATCTGTACCTCTGAAACAAATAATGCAATATATGTTAAGAAAAAAAAAAAGAAGAAGAAGAAGGTAGCGGGAGGGGAAGAATGAAGCGGGGGAAATCGGAGGGGTAGACGAACCATGAGAGATGATGGACTCTGAAAAACAAACTGAGGGTCTAGAGGGGAGGGGGGTGGGGGGAGGGGTTAGCCTGGTGGTGGGTATTGAGGAGTGCACATTCTGCATGGAGCACTGGGTGTTATGCACAAACAATGAATCATGGAACACTTCATCTAAAACTAATGATGTAATGTATGGGGATTAACATAAGAATAAAAAAAAAAAAAGAAGAGAAGCTGGTACATAAAGGGCACTATGTTGTATTACCCATCATCATTGTTGATGTCATTATTACTATTAATACAACAATTATTCCCACAAGCAGTGGAGGTACCTCTGTCATGTGGGGAGGTGGGATACTGAATATGTTTTTAAATTTCTTTTCTACTCCTTGCCTTAGGTTTTAATTACTCTTCCTTCTTTACTTTCCTAAGATGGAAGCTTAGGTCATTCATTTTAACTTTCTTCTGTTCTATTATATGCATTTAATGCTATAAATTTCCCTCTGAGCACTGCTTTTGCTTCATCCCACTAATTTTAATAAGCTGTATGTTCATTTTCATTTAATTATAAATATTTTCAAATTTCTGTTAAGACTCTTTTTGACCAATGAATTCTTTAGAAGTGTGTTGTTTAATCTCCAGATATTTAGGGATTTCCTAAATATTATTCTGTTACTGGGTTCTAGTTTAATGCCATTGTGGTCTGACAAATAATTGTGTATGATTGCTAATCCTTTAAAATTGTTAGAGGGTGTTCCATGACCCAAATGTGTGTTCATATGAGCTTGAGAAAAATATGTCCTCTGCGGCTGGTAGATGGAGTGTTCTAAAAATGTCAATTAGATCAAGTTGATTGATAGTGCTGTTCAAGTCAACTCTATCTTTATTGATTTTCTGCCTGTTTGACCTATCAATTACTAACAGGGGGATACTGAAGTGCCCAACTACAATAGTGGATTTGTCTATTTCTCTTTTTAGCTCTATCAATTTTTGCTTGACAAATTTTGACAATCTGTTGTTAGGCACATACATTGTTATGTCTTCCTGGAAAACTGACCCATTTATTATGATATAGTGCCTCTCTTTATCCTTGTTAGTAATTTTCCTTGTTTTGATGTCTTCTCTGTCTGAAATTAATATAGCCGCCCTAGCTTTCTCTTGATTACTCTTAGAATGGTACATCTTTCTCTATCCCTTTACTTCTAACCTATCAATCTTTATTTTTAAAATGGGTTTCTTGTAGGGGCATGTGGTGGCTCAGTCAGTTAAGTGTCTGACTCTTGATTTCACCTCAGGTCATGATCTCGGGGTCGTGAGATCAAGCCCTGCATTGGCTTCTGCACTGGGCATGCAGCCTGCTTGGGATTCTCTCCCTCTGCCCCTCCCCCACTCATGTTTGTTCTCTCTCTTTCTCTCTCTCTCTCTCTCTCTCTCTCTCTCTCTCTCTCTCTCTCTCAAAAGAAAAAAAAATAAGTTTCTTGTAGAAAACATAGTAGTTGCCCTAGAGTTTAAAATATACATTTTAGAGCTTCCTGGTTGGTGAACTTGTGGCAGTGTGGGGGACAGGGGGGCATGGATGCTCTGTGTCCTTTCTCCATACCTGCCCTATGCATTCTGCCATTGCCAAATGTTCCTAGGTTATATCCTTTTATAACAAACCGGCAATCTAGTTAAGTAAACAAGTAAGCAAATAAGTAATAAAATATACATTTTAATGAATCTAAGTCCACTTTCAAAAAACACTATTCCACTTCACATGTAGTTCAGGTACATTGTAACAGAGTATTCTCCCTCCCATGCCTCATGACACTGCTGTTTTTCATTTCACTTATCCATATGCTACAATCACCAAATACGTTGTTACCATTATTATTTTAAATAGTTACTTTTATAATCTTTCAGAGACCAGGACAGAGCCTTTAGATTTGTTTCCAGTCTTGTTTTAGAAAGGGATGGGAGACAAAAGCTTCCTCAAATAGAAAGGTAGTCCCAGTCCTTCTGGAAAGCAGGACTTCCATTAAACATCTAAAGACACCTATCATGTAAAGCATTGTGCGGGGCACCCCAGGCCATCAAATAATCACAGAATGCAGATGTCAGCCTCTCTGGCCCCCATATCTTACAGATGAGGAAACTATGGCCCACAGTGGGGAAGTGCTCTGCTTGTGAGCTACTCCGGAGTAAAAAGAAGCTACAGAAAGGCAGCCTGATCTTAGACTGAATCTAGTACTAAAAGACAAAATGTAGCAACAAAGAACATTATTGGGCCATTCAACAAAATTAGAATAAGGACAATAAATTAGAGAAAATAGCATTAAACTGAGGTATGTATACACACACACACACACACACATACATATATGGATGGGGGGATGATAAAGCAAAAGGGGCAAAATGTTAACAGCAGGCAAATCTGCATAAAGGGTATAAGGGTGTTTTTTGCACTATTCTTGCAACTTTTCTGTAAGTTTGAAATTATTTCCAAATAAAAGGCTTAAAAAGTAATCCTTTAAACCCCATAATAGGTTGTAATTCTACATTCCTGGCAACCTAAGGATTTTTTTTCTCCATATTTCTAGTGTCTTCACATAACTGGCCCCAAAATGCCAAAATATTGTTTATTTTTTGTTAATATAGACTGCTTTTCAGAGGGGTGAGCTTACTAAAATGGGTTATTGCCCTCTTGGGGAAGGAGGAGCATCTGGAATATGGTGTGTCAAGGGGACCAACCCCACTCTATTCAGAGGCAAATGGTTGCTGGAGTTGAAGGATCACAATTATGCCGGAGGCCTTGCTCTCAAGCAAAGTACAGCTTGGTTTGGCTCTCTCTGGGACTCTCCCACTGGGCAGGGAGGGCCTCCTCTTTCCCTGTCCTTATTTGGAAGCATCCCTTCTTCAGAAAGTAGTGAGAAATACGGAGAGAACATTCTTTGCTGTCAGTTATCCATGTGGAATTTGTTTTCCTGTTGAGCAGCAACACTTACATTAGTGTGCGCCAAAAAGTAACCCAAAAATGGAAGATAGCAGGATGCCCATGGAGACCCAGCAGGCCTCTCTTATGCCCTCTCGCTCCCTGACCTGATCCCAGCCCACAACTTTTAGAACCCAAGTCTGGGGCCCAGAGTTTGCAGGGAAAGCAGGCATAAGGATCAGTCCCTGACTCCCAACCCCGTCCTTCCCCTCTGCTGCCGACCCAGCATTGGCTGAGCAGCTGCCTTCTTGCCGTACCTGTCTTCAGGTATAACAGCCTTGAGTCTCACATGCAGGAGGCACAGCCAATGTTCAGACAAGAAAGAGACTCAGAGGTCAAGCTGGGATTCTAAGAACTTGCATAGGATGATAAGCCAGACCTGGGGCTTCTGGCCAGATGCATATAGCCCTTTCTGTTCTATTTGCTTCAAATGCCAAGCCCTGAGCCACCACTGGCTTTTCCCATCTCCCATATAGAGCCTCAGGAGGTGAGGGGGTGGAGGGAGCACCCATTAATTATACCACAAAGAAGGCAGAGCCTGCCTCTGTGCCTGGCTCAGATGAGAGACAAGGCCCTTGAGACCGAAGCCCATTTCCTCTGAACACCATACTAAATGGTCCAGAACTTGGGAGTATTGGTGTTGCCCTCAGAATACCACCCCAGTTTTACTGAATAACCTGCTAATGGACAACAAGAAGACTCAGATGGAAAAGACTTGTGAGGTCTTGAATGGGCATCATATACAGGTATTAAATCTTCCTTGAGGTTCCCAGAAATACTCCATATTCCTCCATGTTTGTTCTCTAGATACACTGCTCTATAATCTGTCTGACTGTTGCTTTAGAATCCCCTACATGTCCCAGACCACTGACCAACCTGCCCTGGAAGTCCCCCTCCAAAGTCATTTCTCGGGATGCTCTGGAATACTTGCTCAGCCATCCTGTAAGGCCCTTGTTGTGCCCTGTACTGAAGCCCTCGCCACTGTGCTCTGTCTCCATCTGCCTGTCTGTCTCCTCAGCAGTTACATTTGTCTGCGTGTGCCCAGCAACTAGCACAGTAGTTGACACAGACTGCTGAGTGAATGAACGAATGAAATGAATGAATGAACAAATGAATGAGCAAATGAACAAACTAATTTATAAGGCCCAAGAGTCAGGAGCCATAGGTTTAAGCCGTGGCCCTGTCACTCTTTCTTTGCTCTCAAGCAAGTCAGTTTCCTCTCGGTGACCTCATCTACACAATGGAGATTCTTCTCTGGTTATAGCACAGAATTGTTCCAGCACAAGGGTCATATCTGCAGAAACATCAAAGAGATGTGGATCCTACTAACTGCTTCACCAACGGGCCACTAAAGATATCTCACCTGTAGATCCCCCCAACTGGTCCAGGGGTGCCCTAATGCTCTACACACCTCATTTGCAGACCCTTCCCCTGTGACCAGCTCCCTGTGTGTGTTACCAAGAGCAACAAGTGCAAGCCTCTGCAGATAGCCAGTGATCATGCACAGAAGGCTGGCCAATTCTGTGGGATCAGGAGAAATCACCCAAACTCAGTGTTCAGCACTACCCTCAGAAAGCAGATGGGAGGCTCTCAGAACCTGGTCTGGTTATCTGGTTTGTTGGGATACAACTGTTCATAGATGTCTTTTATCATCCTTTGTATTTCTGTGGTATCCGTTGCAAGGTCTCCTCTTTCATTTCTGATTTTATTTATTTGAATCCTCTTGTTTTTTTTTAAGTTTAAAGATTTGTCAATATTGTTTATCTTTCAAAAAACCAGCTCTTAGTTTCACTGATCTTTTCCATTGTTTTTCTGGTCTCTATTTCATTTATTTCTGTTCTGATCTTTGCTATTTCCTTTGTTTCTGCTAACTTTGGGCTTAGTTTGTTCTTTTTCTACCAAGACTGAATCATGAAGAAATAAAAAATCTGAATAGACCAATTACTAGTAAGGAGATTTAATCAGTAATCAAAGATCTCCCCCCAAAAAAGGCCCAGGACCTGATGGCTTTACTGGTGAATTCTACCAAACATTTAAAGAAGAATTCATAACAATCCTTCTCATACTCTTCCAAAAATTGAAGAGGAGGGAGTCATACTATGAGGCCAGCATTACCCTGATAACAAAGCCAGACAAGGACACTACAAGAAAAGAAAATTACAGGCCAATGTCCCTGATGAATATAGGGGCACCTGGGTGGCTTAGTCGTTTTGGTGCCCGGCTCTTGATTTCGGTTCAGGTCATAATCTCGGGGTTGTGGGATTGAGCCCCTCATTGGGCTCTGCACTCAGCAAGGTGTCTGCTAGAGATTCTCTCTCTCCCTCTCCCACTGCCCCTTCCCACCATGCTCAGACGCTTTCTCTCGCTCTCAAATAAATAAATAAATCTTTAAAAGAAAGAAAGGTGCTCAACATCACTAGTCATCAAGGAAATGCAAATCAAAACCACAATGCGATATCACCTCATACCTGTTAGTGTCGCTGTTACCCAAAAATACAAGATATAGCAAGTGTTGGTGAGGATGTGGAGGAAAGGGAACCCTGGTGCACTATTGGCAGGGATATAAATTGGATCAGCCATTATAGAAAACAGTATGGAGGTTCCTCAAAAAATTAAAAATAGAACTACCACGTGATCCACCAATCGTACTTCTGGATATATAAACGAAGGAAACAGAATCAGTATCTTAAAGAGATACCAGCACTCCCATATTCATGGCAGCATAATTCACAATAGCCAAGATATGGAAACTACCTAGGTGTCTACTGATTGACAAATGGATAAATAAAATGTAGTATTTGAAATTTATTTAATTTCAATTAATTTAGTCACATGTGACGAGGTGGCTACTGTACTGGACAGCGTTAAGTCTAAAAGTTCTGATACCCTGGATAGAAACCAAGAGACTTGAGGACACATGGGATGCCGTCATCACTTCCTCTAAGGTGAGCTTTAGAAGAGGAAGAAGGTCCAGTCCTTCTCTGGCCTGCAACACCAGGACAGTGAGCACTTGAAACGCAGAACCTCACTGGGGACTTCAAAGTAAAAGGGGAGAAGAGTGCTCAGGTTAAACTATTAAATAACATACATGACATAGGAAGGACTAGGAGAGAAAAGTCCCCATAATTTTCCAAAGAAATTCACTCCAAGCTGGCAACAGCCCCCATGACTTCAATCTCAGCACACAGGGGCAGTTGAGGGGGCTGCACATTTCACTAGGAAGGAAACCCTGACATGGGTGGCTGGGCCATGGCAGTGGGCCCTGGGAGCGGGGCGGGGGTGGGGGGGGGCTGGAAGACTTAGAAACAGCTGTGGGAGAAGACCTCCTGGAGGGAAGGAGCTAGGGAACCCACACCCAGCCCTCATTCTCTCAGTCCCCAGAGCACCTGCAGATGCCTCCCTTGCTCCAAACCCGACAAGAAGCCAGAAGCAAGCACCCAAGGGTCAGCTTCGAGGAAGAGCGGAGAAGGGCAGAGGAGGGGTCTGGACAAGCTAACAGGAAGTAATGCATCAGAGATGGAATGAGTGGCAAGGAGAGGGGGGTGACGACGACGTGAGACCCCCAGGGTGTGAGGAGGGTGCCTTTACGATGTCACGGCAGCAGCAGTCCAGTGGGGCCTGCCGGCCTGGCTCTGAACCCGGACTCCACTAGCTGCTGACAGACTGATTTGGGTTAAGTTCCTGTTGGGCGACAATTCTCATGGTCTCTGGTGTTTCTGTACAACTTGTGAGCACAGGTGTTGACTGCCTCTTCTTGGGGACTATACTTCTGAGGATGTTTAAGTAGCAAAGAGCCTTGGAAGAGACAGAGTGTCTCTCTCTCCCGAGGCATTATAAAAGATTTGAGTTTTCTGGATCCTTTTGTAGCATGACCCACCGTGTGGGAGGCGTCACCTGGCCCTCTGTGTCACCTGTGGAAGCTGGGGCGCAGGAACTGACGCAAATGCTGACACCAGCTCCCACTAGTGCTGTGAGCAAGGAAGCTCAGCCCTGTCGCAGACTGGGGTCTCGCGGGTGCTGCCGGCCCCCAGGAGACTGTGTGGCGGGCCAGCCCGGTTACTCTGGAAATAGGGCAAGGTCTGAAACTCTTCACAGCCCTTGACAGCTCACTTTCCTGAGTCTCAATTTCCTCAATTGTAAAATGGGAACAACAGACTGTGGGGACAACAAGCATTGATACACATAAAAGGCTTAGAATAGCTTTCAGCCCTGGATACATGCTCAAATTAAGATAGTTATTTTAGGGGCGCCTGGGTGGCTCAGTCAGTTAAGCAGCTGCCTTCAGTTCAGGTCATGATCCCGGGGTCCTGGGATCAAGCCCTGCATCAGGTTCCTTGCTCAGCGGGAAGTCTGTTTCTCCCTCTCCCTGCTGCTCCCCGTTTGTGCTCTCTCACTCTCTCCCACCATCTCTGTCAAATAAGTAAATAAAATCTTTAAAAAAAAATAGTTATTTTATCTACTCTTGTAGGCCGAATGTTTCAAACCTCAAAAAAGCAAAAGAAACATCATAAAAGGGGACTTGAAGCCCACGGTGGATGAAGAGACAGACTTACTAGGGTCTCTGAATGAACTGAAGCTTCAGAAGTCCAGAAATAATTTACAGATGCGATTATAGAACAGACTACTCATAACTCCGAAAAATAATCTTCTGAAAAGAGGGGAGAGAAAACCAAAAATGCCAAAAATCCCAGTTTTAAGAGATGGATTCTGGACACAGCAGACAGGCCAGTGAGATGCGGATTCCTGAAAACATTCTAGAATCGATGATGAAACAGATGGTCTGTAAGCCTGTGGTAAAGAGCACAGCAAATACTGGAAGCCTGCACGAGCTCACAAGAAACATGCTGTGCTGTACTAACATTTTTTTCTGACAGGATTATCAGGTTAACCACCAAAATACCATGAAAATAGTACAGCATGATTTCCGCAAGAAAGGGCGATGTGGGATGGAGGAACGGGGGTTGAATGAGACTATAAAGAAGGCAGCTACTGACCTAAAAGATTTCTAATGGAGTGCCAACTCTATCCTGTGCATCGGGGTAAGCCTAGACTTGGGCAAAGGTGCAGAAAACATGTCTGGAGATGGCATAAAGCTGAGAGGAAGAGCCAGCATACCATTTGAAATATTTCCACAGTCCAGAAGCACGACCTAGCCCAACAGAAACAGAATTCAGTTCTTCGTTTGGGTTCTTCACAAGCCAGGCAGTGGCTAAGGGAAGTAAACCTGGGATTTCAGTCGCCTGGAGGCCTGGGGAGCGCCAGGCCAGAGCTAGGATGCAGCTCCTGAAAAAAAGCAGTTTCGGCCACACTGAGCCGCATCAGCACAGGGCTGTGGCCTGACACCCCGAGCAGATGCCACCATGAGCCACCATGTCCAGTACCTTGTGTACATCTCTTGCTTAACCCTTACAACCCAGGGGTACAGACAGAGGACGAAGTTCAAAGAGCTGAAGGAACAGACACACTGTGCCAAGATCATGGGACACCTCCGCCGCATAGCCAGGATGCAACCCCAAGTCTGGGCCACCCCTTGGCCTGTTGAGACCTCCACACCACTGTCCAGTGGCCTCGGTCACCCCACACCAGCAGAGCTGCACCCAGTCCCCCAGGTCACTCTCAAGGCCAGGTCACATGAGAAACTGCAGAACTAGAGCAAATCGAGCTGGAGAAGAAGGAGAAAGACGTGATGAAGCCTAAATGCATGATCACGCCTTACCACACTTTTGCGGGGCCTGTCCCCGCTCCTCACTCCCCACTTGCGTCGGTCCACGTCCCTCCATGTGCCCCATCTGCCTGAATCCGGCCCCACCGGCCTGCTGGCAGGTGTCTGAGCCCTTCCTTCGCTCACACCTTGAGGCGCTGCACCTGAAGGCTTGCCCTCCTCCATGGCATGCCACTTTCAATTGGCCAACTCTGCCTCGTCTGTCCTTCAGACCTCAGCTCCCTCCAGGAGACCGCTGCGTTAGACTGGGGCCTGGGCCGAGCCCACCCCCTGCTGCAGGGTGACCATCTGCTGAATGTCCTTCAATAGACACCCCAGTACATCTCCTGCTTGATGACAGAGTCTCTCATGCACTAACCCTTGGGGAAGATTAAAAAACAAGCAAAGTTATTTTAAGGGCCCCTACAAATATGAATGATCTTATCAAAAATTAATTTAACAAATCTAAAATACCATTACTAATACTTTTGAAGGAATTTATTAGGTTTTGGTTTCCAGACCTTTACAAAGTTAATGCACAAGTGTCTGAACCCCAGAAGAGAATAAAGACATCAGCAGCAAAGGAGAGAGGCAATCTCACCTCAAAACCCGGATTTTCCACCTTCTTCTCAGGTATGATCGACGGGAGGCTCTACCTTTGATATTATTCCATGTCTTCTGAAATGAGGTTAACTCTACTCCTAAAAGATCCGAATCAGTAATGAATTGCAAATTAAGAATTCTGACAGTGCCTGGCTGAAAAAGGGAAGGGAATCTGACAATCCAGTTTGACAGAAAAGATCACCTCTCTGGCTTTGAAGTGACTAAAATGACAACATGTCAGAGGAAAGGGTGTGTTGGTGGAACCGTTTGTTCCCTACAATCAAACTACTACTTTATCTGGAGGCGTGCACCCAGCTCTTCAGGATGCAGCTTGGTAGAGAAAATGCCTTCCCGAGGACCACCAACCATGAAGTGATGCTATGCCTAGCCCCAGAAGGTGCCTTTCTTTGGTCTATGTTTTGTATCTCCCAAGAGCTTGGTCTCCTATAAAGTAAACCATGAAGGGCAAATGAAACAGACCCTGTTGCCCAGTGTTATTGGACATTGCTCTGTTTAAAGTACAGGCCTGCAGTCTGCCAAACCTTCTCAGAGAAGCCATACATGCGATGATTCTCCTCTCCCATTCCAACGATGTTTTAATGGACAATAAAGAGCAAGCTTAAAAATAAACAGCAAGCAGCAGCTGGAGATGTTAGGAGGATGTAAAGACCGAGTTTTATACTCTGCAAGTGGAACTGCACCCCAAATCTACTTTTAGCCATGAGTCCCACAGTAAGGGTTAGAAATGATCTTCCATAAGATAGCGAAGGGGTAGAAGGCAGAATTAACTACCTCTTGGATGCAGCTGTGGATGTCATGGGGTTTCTTCTTGAGCTTTCATTTTTATTTCACAACCTTGCCCCGTGGTTAGATCTGACCCTGTTGAGCCAGTCTTTAGTGTACATGCTGCTGCTTCTGTTTCTAGGAGTTTCTAGGCCTTCAATATGATGGAAAAGCTTTCTTCAATCCAATGCTACAAAAGTAGCAACCATATTCTGACATTTACCAGGTTTACTGCAAACCGTGAGGAAGCATTTTTAAATTAATTAAATAAAATTCTCCACACACATAAGTAAGCTCAGAACTTCTGCCCAAACGCTAAATGCTCCTAACATTGCCATCCACTTTTCAATCACATTGGAAAGCTTTACCTTGTATCAAGCCAGCATCTGTGTTCATGCAACTTATACCCATGGCTCCTCTTTTGTTCCTGACCCAAGTGTCTTGTCCATATCTTTCAAATATTCAGTTTTGTTTCTCCCCTTCAGTCCTTCATGGTTTTCAGATCCTTTAGCCAACTGTCCACATGACTCTGCTCATTCCCCAATTTGTCTATGTCCCTTTAAAAATGGGATTCAGGAACTGGACTGTGGGCTATGAGGGTCTTTTTCATTTTACCACTATGCAGATATCAAGCACATTAGCTCTTCTTTCTATGCCATCCTCGTGACCAATTAGCACAAGGGCAGGCTGCAGCTGTTCAGTAAGCATTAATTGGTGGCGATAAAATGTTGTGGCAGAGCAATGTCTGACAAATGTGTTCAGCAAGTCCATGACCCTACAGCCAAGTTTACAAAACTGTAGTATGGAGTAACTTTACAGTGAATTTCAATTCATCCTATAAAAGCCTACACAGATCATTCAAACAGGAGAGCCTCTTGGACCTCGCTGCCCATACAGCTGGGGAAGCTGACTGGGGATTCGCATCTGGAATGTAATGATTTCAAATCCAGAGGTTCATGCTATCATGGATTATCCCAAACCATCTGTATTGGTTCAGAGAAAGGCTGTCTGGCAAACCCCTTTCCAATTCCATGTTCCAAGTACTTGAATGTACATTGGAGGTATAATTTGAGCTTTTTTTCTTTTCCTCATATTTTCTATGTTTTTATTTGAAGTAGACAACTGGGTCAGATGAGACAGACTCAGAAGTTATTATAAAGGTCACAGATAGAGTTTCAGCATTACAAAAATGCCAAATAAAGATGTCTCCTTTATACTTAGGCAAGAAGTATTTCAAGAGAGGATAATTCTGTTTGTATAAGCATTAAAATATTATAGATGTTATAGAAGTATATATTATATATGGTAACACATATGTAACTACTAACATCATATAATGTCTAAAAATGACCACTATGGTTGTGCCACTAATAGATTAAAATTAACTGAGAAACTCTTTGGCAGAATGTGGTTCCTTCTTCACATAACTGTGAAGATATTGGTTGGATATATGGACAACCATTCAGCTCCTGGAAAAGGGGCGTCTATATGGTCCAACATGCTGAGACCTTTTTTGAACCTCCCAAAGGTAAATAAATCAGGGATGGCAGCCACACTCGGTCTCGATCATTGGGCCACTCCAAAATTGGATTACCTTCCCATGTACACTCCCCTTTCCTGCCATCTCATGTCCAAATAAAATGTCATCAACTATAAATTACCAGTGATAGGCTCTCACCACTGAATCAGAGATCTGTGTAGGCCACTGAGGGAAGGCCTCTTGCAAGAGGGTTATTTGAGAAGAAGTATAGATTATACACAGAGTGGGGTCAGACACATTGTATTTCTACAGACAAAATCATTAAGCAGAAACACAGCAGGATTTGTTTAATAATAAAGTGGTTTGTTGGGGTTTAGGATTTTATTATTTCTTTTTAGAAAAATGAGAAAATTTACAAGATGCAAAGGTCTTACACAATACATTATCACCAATGTTTGTTCTCTTTACACCTTAACCCGGGCCCTGGCTTAGCCAGTGTTGGGAAGAACATGGACAGCATGAATGCAGTTGAGACCCATCATGGACACATGTGAAGGGAGGACTCGGTGACAAATGATGTTGGGCCAACCTGTTTCAAAAGCAAGCCAAGAAATCACAGGAACCAGCAGTCTTTGCATGGGGGAAGCATGGGTGTATGCCCTGCTGCCATGTGCATGGGGTGCAGGCCCCTGCACTGCCAGCATCCACTTTTGCTATTAGACCACAGCAACAACAGAAAACGGTATCGTTCCTTTGGTGGTGGTGTTTTGTTCTGCTTTGTTTCTGCAGGGCTACTCGGGGTCCCAGTTTCTTATTTCTGTCTTCCTTTTCATGATTCAGTTCCAAATTCTTAAAGCAGTGTAGGTACTCAGCATCTTTCATGAATTTTTCAGGATCCAGTTCTGCCCAATGCACTACAAAGAACAAAGATAAGACACATTACAGGAGAAGGTCCCAAAATATGCATTCGAATCTTATTTTAAAAATATAACCAAGCCTAAAGAAACAGCTAAAGATACCCTTTCAGTTCAGACAGTGACAACAGCATGACAGTATTTCACTTTACTATGAACAATCTGCCATGTTGTCATGTATAAATCCAAACACCTTCTCACCCAAGTCTCCAATTTATTAGAACCTCATTCTTAGAGCTCAAAGAGACACTAGATATCTGGGAATTAACTCACTTCTTAATGGCCTTTGGATCAAAGAGAAATGAGAAAATATTTTAAAGTGAATGTAAATGAAAAGGCAACATATCACCATCTGTGATATGCACCTAAGGCAGTATGTAGAGGGAAATTCATAGCATTCAAAGCTTATATTAGGGGAAAAAAAGCTATCACATCAATAATCTGAGTTTCCACATTAAGAAACTAAAAGAATAAAAGCAGAATAAAACCCAAAGCAAGAAGAAGAAGAAAAAAAAAAAAGATTAGAGCAGAAACTAATGAAATTTCAAACAAAAGCAAAAAATAAATGGAAAGACCAATACACTTGATAAACCTCTTGCTGGACTTACCAAGAAAAAAGAAGACGTAAGTTATGAATATCAGGAATCAAAGAGGCAACATCAGTATGTTTTATAGACATTAAAAGGATAAAAAAGGATATGTCACAAACAACTTTATTCCCACAAATTAGACAACACAAAAGAAATGGACAAATTCCTTGAAAAAAGATATAAAAGTCTCATTTCCAAATCCTTTCAACCAAGAGGGAGGCAGAGGGGAACTTAAATAAAGCATAGGAACAGGGAATAAACTAAACACTTGCTTTTGAGGTATTTTTAATATTGCTCAAAGGATGGTAGGTTCTTCAGTATAAAATCTCCCAAGTGTCTCAAGTTTCCCTCTGTAATTCTGAGGCTACAAGAAAAACCAGCTAGTCTTGCCAAGATTTGTGAGGCAGGCAATTGACATCCAAGGATTTAACTAAACCCCAAACTTAATACAGCAGTTTCTATTCCCTCAGATCTAAATTCTAATTGGGTGAACTTCAGTAAAAGCAAAAGATTCTGATAATAGTAGGCTGCAAAGTGATACCACATCTGTGAATATGCTTCTGGATGCACCCAGCACGGGTCGCATTTTTAGAAAAGGGTTGTATTATGAGCAGATGTCTCAACAGAATTAACAGCCTTCCATTCCTGCACCCAGCTTGATATGGAGGTCCATGGGCCCACACTAGAAAGGCTAATTATAACTACAGCTATGTTCTCCAGTCCTATACGGACCCACACAAGGGACTGAAATTTTCCCCAAGGCCTACCCTCATGCTCTAAAACCCACCAGTCACAGTCCTGTACTGCTTCTTAAGAGAGATCTCAAAGACCACAAAGCGATAGGGATTCTACAACATAATTCCTGGGGACCATATTACTTCCATTTTTAAGTCAGGAAAAGCAATTCATATGCTCCTATATTTTAATCATGATGTTAACCCAAATCTAGGCGCCTGGGCTGTATTAATGCCTCTTTCCTCATCTGCAATATTAATAACTAAGATCCTGAAACTGGATCTCACATTGACCTTTGGGGAACTTCATTTTCTTGGTGCAGATTAAAACCTTTGTTTTTGAACTTAAAATGAGCTTTGGGATCCTGCTGTAATATATTATTCTTTTACATTTACTTCAAATAAGTATTCTACATGTTTCAAAGCTTTGAGATAATAAATTGATGCTTCCAATGTTTGATGTGCAGATGGAAATGATAAGGTTTGCTGAAGAAGAATAAATGACCTGGAAAATGTTCACAATATTCCATTAGATGATAAAAGCAGTGACATTATATACACAGTCTGACTTTAACTATGTAAAATTAGAGAAAGAGATATAGAATTATCTGATTAGAGAAAATGTTACAAAAGCATTATGTTAATGATTATCCTCGATTAAATGGCAGGTGACTTTTATTTTCTTTGAACATTTTGGCATTTTAAACAAATTTCTGTGATGAATGAGCATTAATTCTGTAATACAAAATAGCTGTCAAAAGAAATTTTATGAGAAAGACAATTTAGAAATTCCAATTCCCTACCAGAGAATTACAGAACTAGAAGGGACCCTGAGAGTTTTCATCCCAGGAGTTCTCAGAGTTTACAGTAAACCACTCAGGCCTAGGGACTTCATAAAGCACTTAACCTGAAGGGTTTAAACTAAGAATTCCTTCAGAATTAACTGTTCTAATACTGGGATATGCAGTAGGCACACCTCATCATAATATCAAACAGTAACAACATGAGTATATGCAAACAATGAATCATGGAACACTACATCAAAAACTAATGATGTAATGTATGGTGATTAACATAATAATAAAAAAAAAAGAAAAAGAAAAATAACATGAGTGATGAGCTCTGAAACTGCATGCAAGAGCCTTGTGGCCAACAGTAAACACTGTTCCACCTGAAAGCCAGTGCCTCACCATAATACATGGATTGGTCAAATAGATGCTGCTTTTTATTTCCAACCTCACTTGTAACAAACGTTCCTTCTCATTTTCTTAAACATAACCGTGGAAAAACCTAGGGGCCAGGATGCTGGCTGTCAGGTGGGTGTGGCTGGAGATCATAACACTCACACGGCCTAAAGCAGGAAAGGCGAGAGGGAGCTATCTGTGAGGTCCACCTGCCAGGTCACAAGCACTGAGCAGAAGTCACGTGCAAGCGGACAAACACAGGATACTACACAAAAGGGTGTCGAAATTTAGAAACCCTGGAGGAAGGGTAATGTGGCTTCCTGTGAGGGCTACTGAGAGGATGGCATCTACTTCCAAGTGTCTTTTTCTGATGTCCCTGTGAGTCAGGTGAGCCATCTGAGGATGGACATGACACGCAGCCTGGACGCACCTGACAGGCAGCAGTAAGTGCCCGAGATAACAAAGCACCACAATTTCATAGCCTTATGGAAAGAAGTTTCTGGAGTGGATCCCTTTTATTGCCTGCAAATATCAGGGGCAGGAGGGAATAGTCCAGCACCAGAAGAAAGGAATAACTCAACAGCCTGTTTGAGTCTCTCAAAGATGCTGACTTCCAGCTGATCTGCTTCTGGCTTCAGGCCATTCGAGCAACCACAAGATGTAAGTGCTTGAGTTAAGATACACAGACCACAGACCTGCTCTCCAAACCACTGTCAAAAGAACCTAGCTTTTATGTATTTACTTCAGGCCACAGCTAGGAATCTAATCTGAATTCACTTACTTAGAAAGAAAGGCTGTTCTATGAGAAAACGTGAGTGTCTGAGAAGTCCACGTTATCAGAGAAGGATTCTCCCTGACTTAGCATTTGTAGAGATTCCAGTGAACTGAACTGTCAAGTGAAGACTCTATGCCTTTACACAAGGGCAGATGGGCCTGACTTGGTGATGAGAACATGGGGACAGTGATTCAACTTCCTGATTAAGACAGAAAATTTTAGGCACCTGGGTGGCTCAGTCGGTTAAGCATCTGAGTCTTGATTTCAGCTCAGGTCTCGATCTCAGGATTGTGAGTTCAAGCCCCAGCATGGAGCCTACTTAAAAAGAGAAGAGAATGAGAGAAGAGAAAAGAGGGAGGGAGGGAGGGAAGGAAGGAAGGAAGGAAGGAAAGAAGGGAGGGAGGGAGGGAGCGAGGAGAGAGACAGGAAAGCTTGGTGTGGTGTGCTAAAGGAAGAAACTCCAACAGCAATTAATTTTTATTTTTGGCTTAACTTCTACGCTATCTATTGCTCACGTATATTTGTACGTATTTAATCAAGCCAGTCTTACAGAACTGAACTTTTTTTGTCCAACTGAACTTTCTGCAATGACAGGCTTCTTCTGTGTCAGCACCATCCAATATGACAACTACTAGCCAAATGTGGCTACTGTGACTACGGAAATGAATTTTAAATTTTGTTTAATTTTAATTAATTTATGCTTAAATATCCACACACAGGTAGCACCTACTGTATTAAATGGCATACTTCTAGGTTATCTGTAAGCTTAGCTCAATGCTTCAGCAATAAGGAGAATCACTAACTATGGCCAGCTTCTTGCCAATTTATTTTCTAATAAATGAAACTGAGGTAGAAGCCTAGGTGCTTGGAAATCCAACCCTACTGCTGGCAAAGTAACATAATGTACCTACTCTGTATCAGCCTCCTGTATAATATCAAAACCCAGAACATTAAGGTTTGGGAACAGTAACCTCCTCCAGATTAGAAGAGAGAATGGGGCAGAAAATAATTTTTGAAGAAATACTGCTTAAAATCTCCCAAATGTATCAAAAGACAAACATTTACAGGTTCAAGAAGCCCAGAAGACCCAAAGCAGTCATCAGAGTGAAACTCAAGATGTGATACAGATGTTGAAATTATCAGACAAGGGAAAATAAATGTGATTAATATGTTAAGGGCTCTACTGGGTAAAGTAGACAATACGTAAGAACAGATGGGTAATACAGCAGAGAGATGGAAACTCCAAGAAAGAATCAAAAGAAAATGCTAGAAATAAAAAACACCATAACAGAAAGAAAGAATGCCTTTGATAGGCTCATCAGTAGAACTGAACACAGCCAAAGAATCAGTGGGCTTGAAAACTGGTTATTACAAACTTCCAAACTGAAATGCAAAGAGAGAAAAGAATGGGGGGAAAAGGGATGTGGGGCAATTGCAAAAGGTGTAACATACACATAATTGGAATACCAGGAAGAGAGAGGTAACAGAGCAGAAGTATTTGAAGTAGTAACAATGGCCAAGAATGTTCCAAACTGCAAAAAAACAAAATCTTGAAAGAAGCTGAAGGGGAGGGGAGGACAGGCGGAAGGGGTAAGAATGGGGGACAGCTGTGAACCCACCTTACCCACAGCGGAACAAGTATGAAAACTGCAAAGGGCTTCTCAGAAGAAACTATGCAAGCAAGAAGAGAGTGCAATAAAATATTTAAACTACTGAAAGAAAAAAACCACCAACCCAAAATTCTGTGCCACTGAAATTATCCTCCAAAAGTGCGGGAAATAGACTTCCTTAGATCTGCATTTCAAGAAACATTAAGAGAAGTTTTTCAGGCAGAAGAAACATGATATAGGTCAGAAACTTGGATTTGCAGGGTGCCTGGGTGGCTCAGTCTGTTAAGCGTCCAACTCTTGATCTCAGTTCAGGTCCTGATCTCAGGGTCATGAGTTCAAACCCCACATTGGGCTCTGTGCTCAGCAGGGAGTCTGCTTGAGAATTCTCTCTCTCCCTCTGCCCCTCCTCCCACTTGCTCGCAAGCTCGCTCTCTGAAAAAAAAAAATAAATCTTTTTTTAAAATGTGTATTGCAACATCTAGGGCAACCACTAAAAAAATTTTAAGTTTAAAAAAATAAAAACCGCACCTCAGAGGCATAGTTTTATACATGAAGCAACAGCACCTGAACTGGGAATAAATGTTGACATAGGGAAGCAAAATGAAAGCTGTGGAAATGAAAGAGATTCTATTTTCTACAGGGGAAAAAAACAAAAAACAACAAAACAAAACAAAACAAGAAAACCAGTGAAAACATGACTATCCTTGAATACACACACATAACTGCTCTAGCTCATTAGGAAGAAATGTGCTCAGCCAGATACATCTTGTTATTCAGACAAAGGTCAAGTTGAAAAAGCAAACAGATGGCAGCTTCCAAAACACTTTCCTTGCTTGGTTTCAAGTGTGTTGACATTTGAGGACAGAAATGTGGGGTGCTGCCCAGGAGCACACTCCTCTCACACCCTAATGATGGCAGCGAAGTAAATACTCAAATGAGGCCATACTTGACCTTGCAATCAAAGGCAGAGGGCATACGGTCCTCGTGAGAGGCTGCCATGCGCCTTTGGCTATGGCCAGAAAGGGAGGAAAAGGAAGTTGCAGCCTCATAGGAAACCTTGAACCCTCCCAGCAAGGTGAGTGAGCCTGAAGGAATGAGACCAAGTACAAAAACAGAAGTGCATTTTAGCACTTCCATGTCCAGATGATAAAATAAGAAACATCTGCAATGTGATAGAGAAATGTCAGCACCCTGGGAGTGTCCTCTGAAGGTTTCTGACTCACTTTCAAAGAAAACTATGCCCAAGCTCATGCAGTCTCTCACCCCATTTTCTTTTGCCTTTTCTTTCTCTCTCATGCCTTGGAAACTCAAAGCTGCTCCCTTAGGTCCTGTGAGGCTCCCTAGGGCTGTTTCTGTTGGTAAAGAAAAGCAAATAAAAACTGCAGCTCCCCTCACTGAGGCCAGGGCGGGGCTGCTGCTTTTCTGCGCAGCACAGTCAATGCCAAGGTCACCTTCTGTCACTACCGATTTCAGCTCTTAGAGATATCTGAATATTTGGTGGTGATTTCGTGGGTCTACTGGGATGACAAATTTCAGCAGATGGGACAACAAAAGCCCATGGGCAACAAAAAACCCAAATACATAATTGGAGGACCAGCTGTCATTTACTCCTGGCCTCCTTTAGGGTCTTCAAATCTGAGAACATGTCTATAATTCCAGAGGTCGGGGGGGAATCCAGCTCCTCCCTGGCCCTTGGCTGGCTGCGGCAGTGGGCTCTCAGAGGACCCCTCACATCTGTCCATGCCGGGATGTCAGCACCAGCCACCGGGCCTCCGCTGCCATCTCAGGTTAGAATTCCAACTGTACACCCACCTTCAACTGCCAATAAGTAAATGGTTTGCCTCACGCACTCAGTCAAAAAGCCAGACAGTGCTCCATAAATATGCAAAGAAAATGTGGCTTCTGCATTTTCATGGGCCCATCCAAATGTCCTCACGGGACTCCATCCCGCTGAGTAGCAGCAGGGGCAACCTTGAACCCCTAGTAATTCTGCTCACCTGGGTGTCAGAACATCTGAGTCCTCAAATGGTCTCTATGCCTGGGTGGCTGGTGTGATTCCGCACCTGGTGCTGAGCCCCGGGGACACCACTGAGCAGCACTTGATAGCTCAGGGGCCAGAGCCCCTGCCCCTGCCTGACCTGACCTCATTCCTGCCCTCACTAGCACTACAGACCCCTCACACCCCACCCTGGGAGCCACATGGAGATGGTGGTTGAGACCTGCAGGGTCTGAGAGCAGCAGTGCTATCAAGAGCTGAGGTCATGACCCTCCTGGCTCTCTTAGACTCTGAGCCAGGCTCACCTCACTCCTTCCACCGGGACCCACGGTCAGCCCAACGGACCCCCAACACACCTCTCTTCGACACCCCTCATGGGGCAGGTGAGACCCTCTACCGACTCCTGCTGCATCTTGTTGCCTAACCATGTCTTGCTGCCCCTTCTACTCAGCTGCAGCAGCCTCGCAGAGACCTACAGCTGTCCTACACAGCAGTCTCCTGCCCGGACTCCCACCAGGGACCAGAGCACAGGCCCCCAGGCCTCCACCTTTCCTATCAACCTAACCAGCAGCCCGAGGACTCTAGCCTGGAGCCACAACACGACGTGTGGCCTTGGGCTTCTCCACCGGCTGTCCCTCTTCTCTCTCCCACTGCCTCTCCTAAGCTGAAGCTTTCCTTCACCTTCCCTCCTGCCAGACAGGGGATCCTCTCTACATCATTCCTGCTCATTCACCTTCTCCTCATCTCCCCACCACAGGGCCATAATGATGACAGGGCCGCAATGCCCTTGATTTACAGGGAAAAGGAAAAACACATCTACTGTTTTCAAAACACTGTGCCCTTGAGTTTGCTTCCCCCACTACTGTGTCCCTTCTCTGGCTAGTTTTTGTTTGTTTGTTTGTTTGACTCTTGAACAACATGGAAGTTAGGGACACCAACCCCTACACAGGTGAAAAATCCATAGAACCTCTGACTCCCCAAAAACTTAACTACTAATAGCTTACTGCTGACCAAAGCCTTACTGCTGACATAAACCACGCATTTTCTGTATGCCACACATATCACGTACTGTGTTCTTACAATAAAGTAAGCAAGAGAAAAGACGATGTTATTAAGAAAATCATGAGGAGAAAACACATGCACAGTCCTGTCCTGTATCTATCGGCACCAGACGCTTTCATCTGTTCACAAGATGAATTGTCTGTCCTACAGGACACAAAACACTGTCACTGTACACGTTATCCACATCACTAACTGCAGACACCAAAAACGAAAAGAGAGTGTGAAAAATAAATTCATATTTATTTACAGGTGTAATACTAAGTGCGTTGAGAACGAAGAGGCAGCGGTAGGATTGCTTTATGGGAGCCTAGCCCATAGGCTAATGAATGAATCGTTATACAATGTTTCTGGCATATGGTATCACAGTCGTATTCATAATACAGTACTGTAAATACTGTTGTTTTAAGAACCACTTACCTGTGATGATAGGCCAGTGTGCACTTTGTCCAGTTATAAGACAGAGAGGCACACTGTATGGTAATTCTTTGAAGGCAAGGTTATAAGACAGTAAGAGAACAAACGTGTCATCAATTTCATATTAGTATCGCTCACCTTCCGCTCTCTGCTTCCACATGCGCCTTGCACATGATGAATACGTGGGCGATGATGACGATGACACACATCAGTCCTTGCTGCACGGCTGCCAGGTTTTCACACGAGGACACACACATACACAACCCATCAGTTTACTAACTGTACAGCACGATGATTATTTACTATTCAGTAAGTAGAAGTGGATCATCCCTAAGGTCTCCATCCTCGCAGTCCTCACGAAGAGCAGGCAGCGGAGGAAGAAGAGAGGCTGGTCTTGCTGTCCCAGGGTGGCAGAGCAGAGGGGGTGCAGGAGGTGGAAGGGGAGGCAGGAGAGGCACGCACACTCGGTATAACCATGGAAACACCAAATCTCATCATTTCTGACATTTTTGCTTCTTCTTTTCTCTAAAAATATTTCTATATGGCACCAATCCTTCCTCTATCTTTGCTTTAGTTTCAGTGTCCATCTCATAAAAGAAGCCGAAAGCAGTCAGGAATGCCTGGAACCCTTCTGCCAGACTAACACAGTTTGTTTTCTGCCACTGCTGCTTCTAGGTCTTCCTCCCCATCGCCTGACACTCATCTCCCTCAAGACGTCTTCTGGTAATTCCTCTGTGGTGCCCATTAGCTCTTGAATTTCTCCAAGATCTGTATCATGAAACCCTTCACCCCCTCAACTCACCTTTTTTTTTTTTTAAACCATATCCACAATCTCTTTCATGATTCCCATGACTGGCTCTGTTGTACATGCTGTGAAGTCATGCACAACATCTGGACACAATTTTCTCCAGCAGGGATTTATTGTTTCAGGCTTGATGGCTTTCACAGCATTTTCTATAATAACAGTGGCATCTTCAATGGAGTAATCCTTCCAGACCTTCTTGATGTTCTATTGGGGTTCTCTTCCAGAGCACAGACAATGCTTTCCATACAGTCCCGTGTGTGATGAGCCTTCAAGGTCCTCATGATCCCCTGATCTAGAGCCTGAATTAGAGACCAGGTGTTTGGAGACCACAGGGCCACTTTGACACCTTCAGTGTTGAACTCATGGGGTTCTGTAGCCAGGGGCATTGACCAACATCAAAAAGACTTTAAAAGGCAGTCCCTTCCTGGCAAGGTACTCCCTGACTTCAGGAACAAAGCATCAACGGAACCAATCCAGCAAAAGGGTTCTCACGGTCCAGGCCTTCTTGTTATGTAACCAAAAAGATAGCAGCTGGTGTTCATCTTTTCCTTTCAAGGCTAGGGGTTCGCAGCTTTATAGATAAGAGCAATCCTGATCATAAACCCAACTGCATTTGCACAAAACAGCAGTTAGCCTCTCCCTTCCTGCCTTAAATCCTGATACCTGCTTCTCTTACTAATAAATGTCCTCTGGGACATTTTCTTCCAGAATAGGGTACTTTGTCTGCATTAAAAACCTGTTCAGACAGATATCCTTTTTCCTCAGTGATCTTCTCAATGGTGTTTGGGAACTTGTCTGCTACCTCTTGGTCAGCAAAAGCTGCTTCTCCTGTTACCTTGGTATTTGTAAAGCCAAACCTCTTTCTAAAATTATCAAACCATCCTTTGCTGGCATTCAATACTCTAGTTTTAGATCCTTCACCTTCCTTTTGCTTTAAGTCGTCGCATAACGATTTCACCTTTTCTTTTCTCAAATCATCTTTGAGTCTACCGGTATGCCTTTCTTATAGCAATCCTGCACCCACATAAAAGCTGCATTTCCAATATGAGATAAAAGGGTATTTTGCAAAAAGTGCAAGGCTTCTGTGCCTGCTGGCATAGCTGCAGCAACGGCTTCATGAATTTCCTTTTCTTACAATGTTCCTTACGCTGGATTCATTGATCCTGAGATGGTGTGCCCTGCAGCTTCAGACCTTAATCTATGGTACACATCAAGCAATTCAGCTTTTTCTTGTGGCGTCATGACTTTTCTCTGCTTCTTGGGAGCAATCCCAGCATCACTAGTGGCACTTCGATGGGTCCCACAGTGTTACTCAAGGGTTAGAATACTGCACTAAACATGATGAAAAATATGCAAGAACTGTGAGAGGTCACTTTTTACTACGACCTGCAATTTACTGCAGAGACAAACTGCTCACGGGGAGATGATAAGCGTCACACATTTGAAGCGGGTGCGCACAACACCTGAGCTCACCGCACTAGCAACAGGAGGTGGCTAGGAAATTATTATGGTAGTATATAGCATGCGCTATAGTTAATTTTATGCAGTTACCATTTAATACTGCATCTTCACACTTGTTTACATTTCTCTCCACTGTAAATGGTGCCACATATGGTCTGTTAAGTATTTGTGTGTGTAAGTTTTGATAAATTTTAACTTTTTATAATAGATTTATGTGTATTTTATGGTAGTAACTGATACAACAGACTAGTACCTACATATATTTTATGCATTCATGACATGCCTAACTTTTTCTTAATTTTTTTTTTATATTTCTAGGCTACAGGGTTGTCTGTGGACTTTTTCAAATTGTTGCAAATCTCCAAAAAAATTTTTAATACATATACTGAAAAAATCCATAAGAGGGGATCCATAGAATTCAAACCCATGTTGTTTCAAGGGTCAACCGTAGCATGATTTACCCCAAGTTCTATACTATCCAATCTGTAATACCTTGAGAATAAACATGATTACAGGTTTTTAATTTTTCCACCGATTTTAGAAAAGCAAAAAATAAATACCTACAAGTCTATGAGAAATTTTGCCTCTTAAGCTTTGGGAGATGTTGGAAAGAAACGCCCACTTTCACCTCTTCCCCGTTTTACTGTGTGCTGTTTTCTATTGTGAACATGTCCTCCAGGATGTTCTTTGATACATAGTTAGTGTCTCTTCCTCTATGCATGGGGCTTTCGGGTGTTTTTCTTGCCTACAGAAATGGCAAAATCATTCCCAAGCTGCCCACTGGCCACAGGATACTAATGTCCAGGACACCTTTCTACCGGAATTATTCTAATCTAACTAACTAGACTAATTTACTGGAATTATTCTGAGGCCAAAATTTAACACAAGTAGAAAGTTATGTTTTGCACTGATATAAAAAGTAGAATTCAGTACCCCTCAATAAATAAAACAAAGATTCAAAGTAATGTAACAGAAACAGTTACATCAAAAATCAAAACATTAAATTTCTAAAATACATTAGCAAGTAGATAACATAGTCAAGAAAGAAATCAACTAGGTGGCATAGGAATTTTTTAAAACCATTTTGAAAATACAAGGTCCAAGACACATTTGAATTTGTGTGTGTATGTTTACATTGTTAAGCTGGGTTTGGTTACTGGGAGATGAGTGATTATATATTTATTCCTTATCTATTCATTGAGTTCATCATGGGAGTCTGAAAATCCAATTTTTTAAAATTTATTGTAAAGTCCCAAGACTCACTGGGGAAGAAGCTATTATTTATATAATCTTAAAACTAAAGGGAAAACACATGGTGCCGTGTCAGAGTAGGGCCAAGAGAGCAAAACACCGTGCAGGCTGGGCAGCTGCCCTTGGTCCAAGGAGGAGAAATAGAAAATGTCGGGTCTGGATTTTGCTTCTGAACCAAGGAACCACCCACTATAATGACTGTCACTCCCTGGCCATCAGATTGGCCAGTCCTTCATCCTTGGTCCAGGGGGCAGGAGTGAGTGCCAGGGCGGTCTCTCTAACAGGATCCCCAGGGGGCAGGGGAGGCTTAAGAAGAAGCACCACAGACACATGGGGAGACTTGCCCCTCCTGCCCCAGCCTGCTAGGACGGTCACCCAGCATTATGGCTTTACCTGCCTACCTTTCACAACATCACTGGTGAAGGGAGGAGGTTTAGTCTTTTAGTTAATGAAGAAAAACCAAGGAAGCAAAAATGACACAACTTATTGTCACACAGAAATTGGCAGGATGAAAATAAAAACTCAGTGAGTTTCTGAGTTATTGCTGGACTAACTTAACGAGCATACTTGTAAAACAAACTTCAAGAGCCTCTCTGTGCTTCACCCCTCAGACTGAAAGTTTCTGTTCAGACTATAAGTCAGAAGCACCAGCAGTATTTGTGATGACAAAACTGACCACTGGTATGAGCAAATCATCACAAAGTTCTGAAGGGGTGGGAATGGAAGTTTTATGTGATCTAAAGGCCACAAATTACACATGTAAATGTTACTGTGTATTCGTGAATATTTAACATTATTTAGACACCACACAGCACTTTTCAGAAGACTCTCCCTAACTGACACCAACTGTTCCAGTTCATGAATAAAAACCCATGTCTTGAGGTCCAGACCAAGAAAAGGGGGTGGGGGAGGCTTGTGATTGTGACGAATGAGGCTGAGTGTGAAAAAAACCTCCCTCTGATTCCTGCTTCACTTTCACGTGAGTGTGAGAAAAATCAGCCAAGACCAGTGACCACGGCTCTGTCATGCCCCATAGTTACAGGGAAGGAAACGGGGTGATTAGGGGAAAAGTCAAGGGGACATGACAGGATTGATTATCCAGTGCTTCCTTCCCTGTAAAACTATTAGTGAGTCCACAACGCAATCTTTCTGAGCTCTTTGGTCTGTCTGTGTTTGTAAACCAGCTCCACTGCACCCAAGTATCACTGCGGACTCTGTAACACAGCTCAGTGTCTGGCAGTGTGCATCCTAAAGGTCATTTCACAGATGGACTTCCCTTTCAGAAGGGAAAGAGAAGGCAGAAAACCATCTTATGAATGTTCTCCTCTATTGCCAGTCAACACCTGTACGCTGACTTGGTTTGAAACCACAGACTATATATAAGCTGAAGGCTCCGAGATGGATGGCCAGACCTCGCTCCTCTCTGATTTCTGCTACCCCCTCCCAACTGGCCTATTGGTTCTAGCCTCACTCCCCTCGGCTGCTAGCGTGATCTCCTTAAACTCTGGAGCTGATTATGTCACTTGTATATTCAAACCGTTTCAGAGGTTTCCCGCCATCCCAGAATGAAATCCAAATTTCCCAGTTGCACGCCAGACCCTTATGACCCAGAACTCTCCTACTTCTTTAATTTTACAGAAGTTCCCCAGACAACCCCACCCCAAATTGTACCTAGCACTTTAGCCATTCTTCTCCACCTCTGTTCCAAAACTCTGTCCTTGTCCCACACCCAACAGTGTTTGCAGCTACTCTTCTCCTGGCTTAGGCAGCTCCCACCCTCGCCCCTCATCTGCCCATTTCCATATGTCCTCTGAGGTCTGGTTCTGGGATCCTCCCCTCCAAGGAGCCTCCCCGACTTCCCTCTCCACCGCCTCACATTCCCACCACACCTCCACAATAAACCACACTGCTAATTAGTTCTATGCTTCTCCCTGAACTTGTGAACTCTGACAAGAGGCTCTCCAAAATGTGCTCGCTGGGGGAATGAACTTGAGCAAAGGCAAGGAGGTGGACTTAAGACACATTCCTGGGTGTGGAAGTGACGAGAATGAAGCCCAATTTTAGGAAAGGGACACTGGGAGTGCAGTAGGTGCCAGGCAGGATGAACTGAAGGATGGAAGAACAGGAGACGGGCAGCTCTGAGAGGAGCAGGCTGCAGGTGACCACGGTCCCGCTGGAGCTGCTGAGAGCAAGAGTGGAGAGGAGGGAGCAGGGGTGAGACTCCCAGTCTGGATCGCACATCTGCGAACACTCTGGAAACGCTCCCAGTAGCAGCAGTTGTCGGCCAACACAGGCAAGTGAGGAAGGAGAACACCCCAGGCCCACGGATTCCCCACCCGCACCTCCACTCTTCTCTCCACCCGGGAAGGCGGCAGATCCCAGGAGCCATGGGTGAATGCCCACAAGATGAATTCTGCCTCAAAAGCCATTCTGTTCTCCATTTGTTACCATTTGCTCAAAATGTGAGAAGACGGAGCTATGCAGGGAGGGGAGGCTCCTACCTGAGTTCCATCCCTAAGTCTACGGCTCCCGCTCGGAAGACACGTCACCTTCCGCCCCACTGCTGGCACTGCGGTCTTCTTTTCGGGGGGCATTTCTCTCTTTGCTTGACTCAGAAGGCCCCTTGGCTCTGGTCTTTTCTTTCCTCTGCTGCTGTTTTTCAAGCTTTGACAGCTAATTATAAAAAGTAAAAAGACTTGTTTTACAAACGTAAACATGTGCCTGTATATCCAAAACACCGATTACTTCACACACAGCAACCACTGAACACGCTTCTGTCTGATAACCCGGTGTGCCTCAGGGTTTCAGATGTGCCAAATGGGCTGCAAAATGTCTGTCAGTCAGGCACCCGAAATGTTAACACACATTAGTCACATGCGGGACCTCTCCGGACTTTCCCCACCCGTAACTCATCTTGCCATGTGCTTTTTAAAAATGGTCAATAGGCTTCATTGATGACTGAGAAGAGCCCAAAAGTGAGAAAGCTTCTATTCTGTTATTTTTTTTTCCTCTGACATCTCTAAAGCTTTTTTTAACCAAGTTGTCTTCCCACTTACCATTTTCTAAAGAGTGATCAACACACTCCTCTCTTTGCTGAAGGTAAGAGAGAAGGCTCTGAAGAAAGGACGTTAAGCAATTTTAGACATCATCTCAGTTCTGTTTGTTGAGACTGAAAGTACCCACAGCCAAAACCCTAAGTGCTCCTAGTAGGCCGCATGGTGGCTACACAGGGATGCTGGCCCTGGGAGCCTTCTCAGACCTCCTCTGGGCCAGCTGGGGGACATGCCTCTGGCATCTGACTCCAGAGGAACCTGGGTCCACTTCTCCCCTGGATATTCTCCCCAATTTGTTCAAGGAAACCACAGACTAGACAGTCGAAAGAAACAGATCATCTGACACTCTGAGCAACAGCAAGGACACTCCAGAAAGGCCTGCTGAGAAACTTGTCAGAGCACACTGGCTAAGTCTGGGCCCACAGGATTTTCTTAGACCAAAAAAGCCATCTGTAACGAGAGACAGCAACACCCAGTTTCATCTGCCTCCCAGATCAGGACTGCAAACATTTTATAGTTCACATGGAAAAGAGGGAAACTTAATGAAGAGCTGGCTTCTCCCTGTCAGTCACTGTCCCACATCCAAGCACACAAAGAAAACACTATAACTAACCTGCCATGTCATCTCTTGATTATAGACAGACTTTGAACTAAATCTTTAGATAGATCAACAATCAGCAGCTCTCAATTTGGTCCAGAAAACCAAATTTATTAATGGTTGACTTATAATATTATCTTTCCCACTCCCCATTTACCTGAAAAGCTGTAGTAAACAATGAGGTTAGTGAACATGCTAATTAGACTTTGTGAATGAAGACATCACTTCACCTTTGACCCATCAACTCTCCTCCCAAATAACTCCCCTGGACAAATTCCCATTCGTGTGCATAGGAAAGGCTCACAGGAATGAGCACGGCACTGTTGTTTGTATCAGCAAAAACCCAGAAACAACCTAAATGTCCACTGACAGAAGGATAGATAAATGTAATGTGGTATATAGTCAAATAAAGCAATACTGTAAAGCAGATCTACATATATCAAAATAGATCACATTATGCAAACCAAATTAAGTTTCAAAAGGCTATATGCAGCAGGATTCCATTTACACAAAAAAACACTATACACTGATAACGGGCTTATGCTGATTTGGTATGACTAGGAGAATACAAACCAACTTCAGTACAGTAGTTAAGTTTGAGGAGACACAGAAGAGAATGGGATCATAGTGGAATGAATATATATGGGCTTCCACCATCCTGTCAACTTTTACTTTCATTAAAACATAACCAGATAGAGAACAGGGCTGCTGACCAGTGCCAGTATGTGAACTGCTTGCTACCGGCACTTGAACCACTAACAATAAAATGCTTGCACCAGGATGTAAACCAACACATAGCTTCCTTCATCAACAAACTCTTATGAAAATAGCAACTACTGAACTGTGTGCTTGGTGGCATTTTTCTCTGTACTATTCTGCCACAGATAAGAAAGGAATTTCTTGCATCTAAGACAACAGCCTTCCATCCTCATTCCCCTTTTGGTGTTAAAATGCTCCTTTTCTTGGGCACCTGGGTGGCTCAGTTGGTTAAGCGACTGCCTTCAGCTCAGGTCATGATCCTGGAGTCCCGGGATCGAGTCCCGCATCGGGCTCCCTGCTCAGCAGGGAGTCTGCTTCTCCCTCTCCCGCTCCCTGCTCTTGTTCTCTCTCTCTCATTCTCTCGCTCAAATAAATAAATAAAATCTTTAAAAAAAAAAATGCTCCTTTTCTTCATGAAATGAGGAGGATAGTAGATGGGGGTCCTTCTGTCTTGCTCTTTTTTTTTTTTTCAAAAATAATCTTGGATTGCACAGTGTGAATGTACTTAACATTACTGAACTGCACACTTAAAAATAGCTAGGATTGGTAAATTTCATCTGTATTTTACTACAATTTAAAAAAAACTTTATTGAGCTATATATAATCATCATATATTATAGGAGTTTCAGGTGTACACATAAATGATTTGATATTTGTATATATTGCAAACTGATCACCCACACGTCTAGCTAACAGCCATCACTAAAGAAATTTGTTAATGATCTTAGAAAACATAGAGTTGGCACTCCATGCTGGACACCGCCCCCATTTCTTTTTTATTTTTTATATTCCTAGTTCATGAAATCCAAACATCTGGAAATCAATGTTCTCAGTGAACTGTATAAGCCACCTTCGGCTGCCAGCAGCTTACATTTACATCAGTGTCTGTGTCTGTGTTTACGTGTGTATCTACAGACAAGTTACACACACACACACACATAAAATCATGAACATGTTCCAAGTTAGGCACTAAGAAAGCATGATCTTTATTTTAAAAAGAAACCCTCTCCAGGGGCGCCTGAGTGGCTCAGTTGGTTAAGCGGCTGCCTTCGGCTCAGGTCATGATCCTGGAGTCCCTGGATCGAGTCCCGTATCGGGCTCCCTGCTCGGCGGGGAGTCTGCTTCGCCCTCTGACCCTATCCCCTCTCATGTGTTCTTTCTCTCTCATTCTCTCTTCTCAAATAAATAAAATCTTAAAAAAAAAAAAAAGAAAAGAAACCCTCTCCATTTTGTGTCCCCTCTTTAGAGGTAAATATAGAAAATGTGAGTACCACCACTGACTTAGCCAAACCAAGCCTCCCCCCGCTGCTAAGATTCAATCTCATGAGAAGGCCTGTTTGTCAACCGACCTGTTCTTTACTTTCTACTCTTAAATGCTGGTGAGAAGCCAGACTCTGGGAGGGTGACAGGGAATAATTCCCAATTAAAGCAGGCTTCTCAGAGGTTTCTCCGGTGCCCACAGTGCCCATCTGATTCTGCAATGACTCGGAGGTGCCACCAACAGAGTGTGAAACTGTGGAAACATCAATTTGACCTTTCACCCCAACCCTGTCCCCTCCCACCACGGACCACACTTGTAAAGCATGTGTGATAATTATTGAAGTGACAGGCATAGCCTGAGTTTCTGTGAACAATGTAATGCTGATTCTCTTACGTTATTTATCTTAATACAACCCCAACCACATATGGTTCCATGCCTCTAAGTTCTCTGTGAGAACACTGAACTAACCTAATAAATTTAAGCCTTTTCTCAGAAAACTTGGAATCCAAGGCAGCCAAAACTTGGAATTTACATCTCAAGGCAAGAAAGCAGTTGGATTTTTTCTTTTTAAAGGAAACAAATGAGAAAGAAAGAAAAAGAAGAAAAGAAAACAGTAATGCATATGGAATCATGTAGGATGTCAACAGCTTTCAAATTAACAGGGAGACGCATGTCAAGGAGAATGTAAACCACTACAGTCCTGTGAACACATGATCTACAAACACTGAAATGGAGTACTTTTCGTTTGTTCTTTGTTTTTTAATTAACTGATGAGGATGTCCACAATGTAAAGGAAACACTGTCCAAGCCATACAGGCTCTAGTATCACAGGAAGAAATCCAACCTTCCAAAGGCAGCTCTGGGCACCCAGACGCGGCCAGGGGCCAGTAACCGTTTTATGGCCAGCCTGTACTTCTCGTGGTGGATCCTGGAAAGTTCTGAGGGGGCTAAGGCAGGGGGGATGGAAATACCTAGACCCCCAAACTCCCCAACTCATGATTAAATCCAGAGCAAATAAAGGATTTTCCTTGTCATAAAGAGGTCCATGCTCAAACAGCATAATGTAAGAATAAACCAGTTGCACATGCGTACTACTGCACGGATTGCAAACCTAAACGCCTTAAAGGGCGAGACGGCTAGCAAACTGAGGGAAGTAACAAAGTACCAGACAACAGGGCACGGTAGGGACCGCAACCACACTGGAGAGGACAAGTCCCACCTAAGGACAGTCACGTTTCTTCTTCAACATCTGACAGATGTCCTGTCAATGGGACAGATATGGGCCCCCTGTTGGGGCCTTCCACTTTGCACTCCCTCCCACCCCCTTGTGATCCCGCTGGCTCTGAACAAGCCAGTGACAGCTGTATCATCATCAGCGTCCCACAGAGAAACCACTGCCAGCTGCCGGCACCACAGGTACAGTCATCTTCCCAGCTTCTCCCTCCCTCTCTGCTGACCCGAGCCACTTGCTACTTCCGAAGTGGCCCTGTCTGGCCCTGCTATCACATTCGCGTGCGATGGAAATCACAGCCGACAGGACCTGAGGGGGTACAGGGGCTACAGAGCAAGGTTTCCCTCCCTGATAAACACAGGTTTATCAGCCAGCCTTGTTCCCAGCTAATTAAGGCTGAGTTATTGTTGTGTTGGAGCCTTCCGACTTCCTTAACCATCAAGGCAGAAATGTACAGGCAGCTTGCTGCTAAACCACCAAGGAGCCGGACCCGTGTCGGAACCAGTTTCTCTTTAATTTGGCAAACAGAGATGGCCTCGAGGTCCCTGCGTATCTTCTAGCAATGAAGACGAGGGCAAAGAAGGATCACAGCCTGGCCTGCTGTATGCTACAGGCAGAGTGGCAGGGGTTGCCAGTACCCCCAGCTTCCTCTGCTTTAAAATGGGGATTACAGGGGTGCCTGGGTGGCTCAGTTGGTTAAGTGTCCAACTCTTAATCTCTGCTCAAGTCACGATCTCAGGGTTGTGAGATTGAGCCCCACATCGGGATCTGCACTGAGCATGGAGTCTGATTAAGATGGTCTCTCTCCCTCTCCCGGCACCATTCACACTCCGCTCTCTCTCTCCCTCTCTCAAAAAAAAAAAAAAAATGGGGATTATAATATTACCCTTCATACATGCCAAATGCTTAGAACAGGGCCTGGCTCATAGTAAGTGGAGATCACCAACTATATACCTGGTAGACAGTCAGCAATGGGTCAGCTGGGCTTGCCTCTGTATCCCTGGCACCTAGCACAGGGCATGACTTACAGCTGGGGCTCAATATACATCTTAAATGAAGTTCATCAATTAAGCAAAAGAGAGTGTGTGGCTCCCTGAAAACAATGTGGAGTTTGGTGTCTACAGGCCTAGAGTTTGGTCCCATGCCAGCCACTTGCATGCTGTGAAACTGTATGCAAGTTACATGACCTATTGAACATCCACGTTCTCATTTAGTTCAGCAGGTATTTTATGAGATATTTTGCTTTTAGCTGCAAGAGCTATAAACCTACCTGAGTATGGCTTAAACAGGAAGGAGCTGGAGGACCTCCCCTCCAGGACAGTGGATTCCTCCAGCTCAGCCCTGCCACAGCTCCCCAGAGGCCTCTGGGTACCTCCAGACATCCCCTCCTCATTCTGAGAGCCACCATTCCAAAACTCCCCAAAGCAACAAGGGCCTAGAGTTAGCATTCTAATGTCCCCAGCACTTGTCCTCAGGAAAAGACCCTGTGTGGCCTGTCAACAGCAGTTGGAGAGGCAGACCAGGGTGAGAGAGGAGTCTGGCCCCAGGCCCATCCACTGGCACAAGGCTGACACAGTGCGGGGAACAGTTCAGCTACCAGCATCAAGAGAATGCAGGCAGGACAGGGACACTCAAGGCCCAGCCACAGAGCAGGGGGACCAAAGCAAGCAGTCAGCACCAGAGCATCGAGCATCACAGTAAGAAACAGAGTGGCCAGGGTGTGGTGGGTCTTAAGAGGGGAGGTTGGGAAGAAACTGGCAGACATAGGTCAGGGAGGGCCAATGGAAGCCAGGGCTGAGGGTGGGCTGGGAGTCAATGTCCTGCAGGAGGGCCGAGAAGGCATGTGAATTGCAGAGACCAGCATCATCCTGTGTATTTATTCTTCACGGCCAGACACATGGAGGCAGAGAGCACGGGCAGTGCAGACCTCCTGAGCAGAAAAGGACGGGCAGATGACAGAAGACAAGGAGAGGCTGCACAGCAAGAGGCCAAGGTGAAGGCGGGTGCACCACCAGGAGCAACTGAAGTGTCACCATCTGGGAATGGCAGGTGAGTCGACACATTGCTGGTGGTAACTACGGCCAGAGACTTGGGGGATAGACCAGATGGGGCAAAGCAGCACAGCAGGCGGGGGTGCTGGTGGTGTGGGGGAGCCCTGGGAACACATTTTCCTGAGCTCCCCATTAATTCAGACAACCACGGTAACGTGACTGGTACGGGGTGGCGCACACTGAACACTGCATGAGTGAGTGCACTGAAGAGCGAGTGGGCCCTGTTCTGTTTGAAGAGGGACACCCTCAGAGGGAAGGGAGTCTTGAACTGTTGTCACGTCAGCTGTGTGCCTGCACAGCTCTCGGGAGAGGCAACCACATAGGACTCACCCAGCCGAGTGACGCCGAGTGTCAGCCCTACGGGTGAGTCCTGGCTTCCAGTGTGGGCACAGCTGTCTCATAGGCAGACAGCAGCTCCTGGGCAGGCCATTCAATCCTCCACGCCTCCGTCTGTCCTTCTGTAAATGCTACCCCATCCCCCGCCCGGTCTGCCAGCCCAGGGCCCGAGTGGGGACAGAGTGCGGCATGGGCATGGGCGCTGGTGCGGGGAGAGCACCAAACAAACAGGGCATCGTTCTTACCTGCCCCATCCTTTCACCCACAAAACAGCACTTCAGAGGGCTCCTCGAAGGCTGATCACTGCACCCTGTGCAATGCTCCAGTGTGACAATGACATCAAACACCCCGTGAGTCACTTCAGCCTTTGGTGGACACTAATGAGCTGCCAGGAGCACCCTGATGAAAGAGCTTGAGCACTGGGCACTGTGTGTACGGTCAGACTCCAAGCTCCCCTGGACTCTGCTCACTCCAGGAAAAGCTCAGGCGGGGTGGAAGGCTGTAAGCAGAGCTGGCAGAGCTGACCCATGTCTGCCGCTGCTGTCCCTTCTGCCTGCCTCTCTGGGGAACCCTGGAGCCCGCTGGGCCCCTAGGTACTGGGTGCAGGTTTGAAGGGGCCCTAGAAAACGGACTTCTTTGCCAGTCATTTCAGAGCAAAACAGGTGCCGAGGAATTCCTCATGGAAGGATCAGTCTTAGAGTGAGATGGTGTCTTAAACTTGCTTCCAACGTTGTCTGGGGGAATGATGGCAAAAAACTACAGCTTCTTGTCGATGTCCTCATAAGTTCCCATACGTCTCCTGAAAACCATGTCAAGGTCTTTCTCTTTTCCTTTTTTTTTTTTTCATTTTTTTAAGATTATTTACTTACTTACCCCCTAAGGTCAGGAACGCGGCAGGGATGTCCACTAACACCACTGCTATTCAAAATAGTATTAGAAGTCCTAGCCACAGCAATCAGACAACAAAAAGAAATCAAAGGCATCCAAATCGGCAAAGAAGAAGTCAAACTCTCACCCTTTGCAGATGATATGATACTGTATGTGGAAAACCCAAAAGACTCCACCCCAAAACTGCTAGAACTCATACAGGAATTCAGTCAAGTGGCAGGATATAAAATCAATGCACAGAAATCAGTGGCATTCCTATACACCAACAACAAGACAGAAGAAAGAGAAATTAAAGAGTCGATCCCATTTACAATTGCACCCAAAACCATAAGCTACCTAGGAATAAATCTAACCAAAGAGGCAAAGGATCTTTACTCAGAAAACTATAAAATACTCATGAAAGAAATTGAGGAAGACACAAAGATATGGAAAAACATTCCATGCTCATGGATTGGAAGAACCAATATTGTGAAGATGTCAATGCTACCTAGAACAATCTACACATTCAATGCAATCCCCATCAAAATACCATCCACTTTTTTCAAAGAAATGGAACAAATAATCCTAAAATTTGTATGGAACCAGAAAAGACCCTGAACAGCCAGAGGAATGTTGAAAAAGAAAAGCAAAGCTGGTGGCATCACAATTCCGGACTTCCGGCTCTATTACAAAGCTGTCATCATCAAGACAGTATGGTACTGGCACAAAAACAGACACACAGATCAGTGGAACAGAGAGCCCAGAAATGGACCCTCAACTCTATGGTCAACTCATCTTTGACAAAGCAGGAAAGAATGTCCAATGGAACAAAGACAGTCTCTTTAACAAATGGTGCTGGGAAAATTGGACAGCCACATGCAGAAGAATGAAACTGGACCACTTCCTTACACCACACACAAAAATAGACTCCAAATGGTTGAAAGACCTCAATGTGAGACAGGAGTCCATCAAAATCCTAAAGGAGAACACAGGCAGCAACCTCTTCGACCTCAGCCGCAGCAACGTCTTCCTAGAAACATCACCAAAGGCAAGGGAAGCAAGGGCGAAAATGAACTATTGGCACTTCATCAAGATAAAAAGCTTTTGCACAGCAAAAGTTCAGTCAATAAAACAAACAGTCAACAAAACCAAAAGACAACCGACAGAATGGGAGAAGATATTTGCAAATGACATATCAGATAAAGGGCTAGTATCTAATATCTATAAAGAAATTATCAAACTCAACACCCAAAGAACAAATAGTCCAATCAAGAAATGGGCAGAAGACATGAACAGACATTTTTCCAAAGAAGACATCCAAATGACCAACAGACACATGAAAAAGTGCTCCACATCGCTCAGCATCAGGGAAATCCAAGTCAAAACCTCAATGAGATACCACCTCACACCAGTCAGAATGGCTAAAATTAACAAGGCAGGAAACGACAGATATTGGCGGGGAAAGGGGAAAGGGGAACCCTCCTACACTGCTGGTGCAAATGCAAGCTGGTGCAACCACTCTGGAAAACAGTATGGAGGTTCCTCAAAAAGTTGAAAATAGAGCTACCATATGATCCAGCAATTGCACTACTGGGTATTTACCCCAAGGATACAAATGTAGGGATCTGAAGGGCTATGTGCACCCTGATGTTTATAGCAGCAATGTCCACAATAGCCAAACTGTGGAAAGAGCCAAGATGTCCATCAACAGATGAATGGATAAAGAAGATATGGTCTATATATACAATGGAATATTATGCAGCCATCAAAAGGAATGAGATCTTGCCATTTGCAAGGACATGAATGGAACTGGAGGGTGTTATGCTGAGCGAAATAAGTCAGTCAGAGAAAGACATGTTATCATATGACCTCACTGATATGAGGAATTCTTAATCTCAGGAAACAAACTGAGGGTTGCTGGAGTGGGGGGTGGGAGGGTGGGAGGGATGGGGTGGCTGGGTGATAGACACTGGGGAGGTTAGGTGCTATGGTGAGCACTGTGAATTGTGCAAGACTGTTGAATCACAGATCTGTACCTCTGAAACAAATAATGCAATATATGTTAAGAAAAAAAAGAAAAGATAGCAGGAGGGGAAGAATGAAGGGGGGAAATCGGAGGGGGAGACGAACCATGAGAGACGATGGACTCTGAAAAACAAACTGAGGGTTCTAGAGGGGAGGGGGGTGGGAGGATGGGTCAGCCTGGTGATGGGTATTAAAGAGGGCACGTTCTGCATGGAGCAGAACAATGAGACAGACAGACAATGTGTCAATGCACAAACAATGAATCATGGAACACTACATCAAAAACTAATGATGTAATGTATGGTGATTAACATAACAAAAAAATTTTTTAAAAGATTATTTACTTATTTATTTGAGGGAGAGAGAAAGAGAGCACGAGCAAGGGGGAGGAACAGAAGGAGAGGGAGAAGCAGACTTCCCACTGAGCTGGGAGACGGACACAGGACTTGATCCCAGGAACCAGAGATCATGACCTGAGCCAAAGGCAGACGCTTAACCAACTGAGCCACCCAGGTGCCCCCTTCTTTCTCCTTTGTGAGCCTACGGTTGAGAGAAGGAGTACCTCCTTCCTCAAAGGAACCACAGACATAACCTGAAATTTTAATTTCAGCTCTTTAAAGTCTTTTTTCACACTCGGGAAATAAATAACGCCTTAGATTATGGTAAGTTTGACACCTTTAGCATTCCAAGAAGTCAAGGGCAGATATTATGATTCCCACATTGCTTTTGAGAACTACGGAGGTGAAGTCAGTTGAAAGGGAGCACACGCAAGACCACATCCAGGGACCAGCCAGGCTGGGAAGAGCACCAGGTCTCCCAGACTCCCAGCCAAGACTCCAGTCAAACTGCCTCCTTTTGGAGCAAATGCTCACTGGGACAGGAGCTCCTGGGGTGAGCCACAGGTCCAGGGCAGCAAACCTGGCCTCTATTCCTGCTAGGGCAATGTCGGGCCCACCCCCACAGACCCATCTTTGAGTTATTTTAGTGCTGATTATTTCCTGCCAGCCTGTTCTGTCCCGCATATGAACAAAATCTAATTAGAGAGTGAAGAAAATAACAAAAGAAAAACTCAAGCTCCATGAAGTCAGTTACTGTGATTTTTATAGACCATAGTAGAGATGGAAAAGTTCTGTTCCAACCAACCCCTTGCAAAGATTCCAAGAAAGTCTTATGGTGCAAGTCATAAAGATCAAATGTCTCCTCTGCAATTACTTTTTTAAAATACCATAAGGTATTATTACTCTGAGGGTGCTGGCCCACACTTGTGGCCCTGCTGCTGTCAGGAGACACAACTGGGCAACCACAGGAGGTTGCAAAGGAAGGACATGCCCAGCCAGGCTCCCTTAGAAGGACATGAGTTAAAGGACAAAATGCCCCAAACTGATCAGCCCCGTTAACTCATTTCAATAGCTTTAGAACTTTCCACAATGCTCACTGTCTTTCCTTAGTGTCCAGCAACTACCACCACCAGTAAAAAATGTCCTGATTCTGTCAAGTTGTTTAAATTGCCCTGTGTGGTCCTTCGCTCACTCTGCAGATAAACAAAACAAGCTGACACTAGATATATGTTTTGTTGAATAGCTAATAATTTCAAGGTAATGTATGAGTGAAGCACTGTAGAATACAGAAATACTCAATCAGCAACGAACCTCCTGGGGGTTAGGCTGAACTACCGGACTTGCCTGTGCCTCAGTGTGCTCTCCTAGACCACATAAACCAAGAGGCAACCTTGCATTACTACCGTGGAGATGCAGTAGAGCCTAAGGGGACCAGCACAGTGACTGGAGCAGCCTGCTGCCCTTCCATAATGGACCGACACACCTTCAGAAGTGGATTCTTCAAAGAATGGCAGAGACCCACACTCAAACTCTGGGCGGAGGATACTTCCATCTGCTGGTCCAACACATATCAACTTGGTACAGACCAGCTTTACCTTCAGAACCAGGACATCTCTTGAGCTATTGGAAACCCCTGGGCCTATGACCTTTTGCTTCTCCCTGTTTCTTCCTGCTAGTTACAGGCCAGAGTGGCAGAGGGTGGGAAGGGGAAAGAAGAGAAGGCAAATTCCAACCAGCAAATGATACGGGCAAAAATTTGACAAGACAGAAGTGTGAATTTACTGCGGAATTTTAAACATCCTGTAGAAACCTACTTCTATAGATTATCTCTAATTGATCAGGCCATTTTTTTTAAAAGCAATTGGAATTTGTATTTGGGCAATTTGTTTTATCAAATTGTAATTTGATGTAATTTCATATTATGTGATAATTCTGAAAGCTTTTTTAAAAAAATTCCTTGTGTAATGGAAAACCTGACAACATTCAAAGAGGATGTTTCCATATACACCGCAGCATCTGCCATTATGTCAACTGTCGTGTTATTTTTAAATCAACGGGCTGCTTAATAAAAACATTACGAAGCAAAGTGCACACATGGTACCTAATTTTCATACATTATTAACTCTGCTTGAGGTTTTTGTGGGAATTAAAAAAAAAAAAGCAAGCAGTCAGGCATCTGTTCCCATCTGAAGTCGTGCAAGCTAATTTTATTTTCTAATTCCCGATTGTTTACAAAAACCCTCTTAGGCATGCAGAAATGATGGGGGGTTGAGGATGGGGGTGTTCAGTTGTCTTTCCTATTATTCTTACTTTGCTAAGTCCCATCAGTGTACTCCCTCACTGCGCAGACACACACAGTGGGGCTTGTTTTAGGCCACTGTGGGATGCGCCAAGGGGTTCAAGGTCAGCCCAGGCATGTGTTTCTCTATCAGTGCAGCCCCCCCAGATCCCCAAGTTGGCCCACTACAGCAGACACTACGAGCACCCACCGTGTCCCCTAGCCCAGAGGTCACTGCAGTGTCAGCACACAACCGCCTGCAAGCCAACTTTCGACCTATACCTCTCTGCCTGAGCACACCACCTGGCCAGGGGCAGGGGCTAGCCCCGAGTGCAGGGTAGGCCAGGCGTATCAGGAAGTCAACACCTCTAGGAGAGAGTTCAGTCACCGAGAAATGAGAGTTGAGGGTTTGTTCAAAACCCAGCTTCCTCACCTATCATTGTGCCAACTCTGAAAAAGTTCTATACAGTCCCCCAGAGGGTCCCCAGGGCTCATCAATGAGGCCTTAGTAGGCTCTTCTCTGCCCTGTCTCACATGTTTCCTGGAAGACCTCTCTATATCTAAATCCTCTTACTCTGGGAAGACCCAAACCAGAAACATTTTAAACTCGTTGAAATAAGCCATGTTTTAATGTGATAATTCACTCTAACTTGTTACCTGGCCCTCCATTAACCAGCATCCTACACTGGTTTACACACCTGGATACTGGAGGGCAGTGGCAATGCTTGGGATCACACCCCCCAGTCACAGCCCTAAAGGATGCAGCAATGTGAAGGGACGACTGAGCGAGTCTGGAGTATAATCCCACAACATTTTATTACATATGCTGATGCTCTGAACACTGATCACCCAACACCATGGCACACTACATATTCTAGTAGCCAGGACTTTTATGATGTTGCCCTCCACTCCCTAACTCTATTGGAGAACAAGGTATCACTGCCCTTCTAACACTTCTCAACTCTTCATTCTATCAGTGGCCTGGGCTTTTGCTTCGATGGTGGCTAATTTTAAAATTTCAAGAGTTATACGAAAGGAGTAACCATTTCCCCTGCACTGAAAGAGAAGCAACGACCCACAGCATTTGGGAGGCCAGAGGCTGGCCTTCTTCCACTCCACACACCAAGTGAATGGATTCATCTCTCCTCCTCTGTGCCTGTGGGCATTTATTGCTTTTTAGGCCATAAGCCATTTGAAGGCAGAAATAACAGGCAACTCTTTGGTCAACCAACATCTACTTTAGACTGAAGTCAACATCTATCAAGCTGTTGGCACATGTCTGGTTCATAATCATGAACTGTAGCAAAGTTTAAGGAGACAGTAAAGCAATTTCAGTTTTGCTATTCCAGCACATAATTGGTAACAGAAAACTGTTCATGAGCATTTCGAACTAATAGTGCTCTTTAAATGATTCAAAATGTTTCTTCAATTTGCAAGTCTTTAAAAAAGGGGGAGTGGGATGTTTCCTCTGCCCCACTTGGTCTATATGCTGTACAAATGCCAACGGAGCAGATTTGGAACAATGAGGAATTATTGTGCAAAGTAACAATAGTCCAGAAAAGAGGACGACATGGGACCCAGAGAAACAGTGGACGTTCTCTGGGAGGGAAATCATGGCCAGGCTTAGGCAAGATGAGGGCTTGGCAGCCCAGGGAGCAACCCATCCATGGGGAGCAGGGCGAGGGCTCCAGAACTGGGTTCTCACAGAAGAGGCCTCTAGAGGGATGTGTGGCAAAGAGCTATTTGGAGCAGCAGGAGTAAATACAGTACCGTCAGTAAAATTTCAAGAAGAGAAAGACAAGCACATGAACCTAGAAAAAAACCTAAGATACAGTCTGACTCTGTGGTAACAGTTCCAGAACCATGACAATGTAAACACCATGAATTCAATAAAAATAATGATATCAAAAATAATTAATGATATCATAATACTAGAAAGACGGAGGGGGTAGGAGGTGGACAGTGCTAAGTAGCATGAAATAATGCCAGAATTTAATATATTAAGAAACAATAAAAGTTTATTATTTAGGGATAGAGAAGAAAGTACCCAAAGAAATAGCTTCAAATATGTTATGTTAAAGGTGGGGCACCTGGGTGGCTCAGGTTAAGCGTCTGCCTTCAGCTCAGGTCATGATCCCAGGGTCCTGAGATCGAGCCCCGCATTGGGCTCCCTGCTCAGCAAGGGAGTCTGCTTCTCCCTCTCCCTCTGTCCCTACCCCCATTCACGGTCTCTCTCTCGCTCACTCTTTCTCTCAAATAAATAAGTAAAATCTTTTAAAAAAACATGTTAAAGGTGCTCATTTGTGTGGAACAGGACCGGGACAAGGAAAAACAGGCAAATTTTTCATTATAAGCCTTTAAGTATTACCTGCTTTTTAATTATGCATAAAGTTACTTTAATAAATTTAAAATCTGTTTAAGAAAGAAAACTCAAACAGCGGATATAGTTAGCAACAGATCCAATACCATAAAAAAAGTTAATGATTCAGAAAAATCAATTCATGTAATCCTTCCAATATCGGGAGGACAAGACTATAAGCAAAAGGAGCAGAAACTTAGAAGTCAGCTGCAGGACAGAAATTGCAAAAGAAGAGATCAGAGCAAATACAGAAAAAGCAATAAGCAAAGAAATCACCGGAGAACAACCCCCGGACTACGGAAAGGCTCAAGTATGTCCTAGAAGGACCAACCATCAGGGAAATTTAAAAGAAATCCACAGAGGGCACCAGTCTTCTCTTCCATGCCACTAAATGCCACCAGAGAGCCAGGACACAGGAAACAATAACAAACCACAGTGTGTTGGAGGAATGAAAGAATGACTGCGTGACAACAGACAGATGGGTGGGCAAAGGGAAGGAAGAAAGCCAACGAAGCATCAGGACAATACCTGCAGAGTCTAAGAGTAAAAGATGGTGACCCAAATATTCAATATCGACAGGACACTTGCAAACATGCAAGTATTCAGAAGGTATTACAGTCATTCCCATCCTTAAAAAAAAATAGATGCATAAATAAATTACTCATAGAACGAGAGCCTCTTAAGAGAGTAATAAAGGAAATTGTGTTAAGTAATATCACCAATAAAATGAGTTATACAAGTTCCAAAACTAGCTGGTGGATAGGAAAAAGAAAATGCAAATGAGAAATTAATCAAACTTATTGGGATCCAAAAATCCAGATTCACAAGTAATATTTTAAAATGTGAAGAAATGCAGGGGTGCCTGGGTGGCTCGGTCAGTTAAGCATCTGACTCTTGATTTTGGCTCACGTCATGATCTTAGGGTTGTGAGACAGCCCAGCATTGGGCTCTGTGCTCAGCATGAAGTCTGCTTGGGATTCTCCCTCTCCCTCCCCTCCCCCAGCTTGCTCTCTCTCTCTCTCTCTAAAAAAAAAAAAAAAAAAATTTTTTTTTTAAATGAAGAAATGCAAACACCTACTAAGCTTATGAAAAGAGTCAACTTCACTAGTAATTAAATCGATGCAAATAAAAATAGTAAGATACCAATATAATTATTCACCAAGTTGCCAGGCTGATAATAATCAGCCTTTGCAAGGGTCTGAGGAAAGGAACATTATATATTATTGGTGGAGAGTGTAAATTTGGGCCTTAGGGGCACAACCTGGCAAAGCTCATTTCAAAGCACTAAGCACAGTATGACCCAGCAAATCCACCTCTCTGGATTTATCTTGTGGAAACCAAGTGGCTTAGTACACAGAGATATATGCGAAAGGATGTTCACTGCACTCATTTTTACAACAGTAAAAACTGTGGAGGAACCTAAAAATCCCAAGAAAAGGGATTCTTTAACAATTTAAATTAGGGGACCTTCTGTACAAATTGATTCACCTGATTTGAAGTGTTGCTATGAAAAGCCTGTGACTGCAGTAATCAAAAACTAGAACTCCTATCTCCATCATTAAACAAGAAAGCCAGGGCACTTGGGTGGCTCAGTTGGTTAAGTGTCCAACTCTTGATCTCAGCTCAGACCTTGATCTCAGGGTCATGAGTTCAAGACCCATGCTGGGCTCCATGCTGGGCGCTGGTTGTGGAGCCTACTTAAAAGTAAGAAAAGAAAAGAAAAGAAAAGAAAAGAAGGCCAGACACTGCTGCTTAGGGACATGCATGTGCTTAAAGCCATTTTAAGAGACAGGAACCAGGCTGACCGACACAGGACACAACATAGTAGTCTTCGCTGAGCAGGTGCGGTGGGGGGAGAGACAGGAAGGCTGCTGGCTATGGCACATGCTCTACTCTTAAGCTTAGGAGGGAGATCCTTGGGTGTTCACCTCAAAGTTATGCTCTTTACATGCATGTGTGTTACATACGTTCTCTCCCAGCTATCAAATACTGTCATAAATTTTTTTAAGCTCAAGAGTGACACTTCATCTTTTTTTTTTTTTAAAGATTTTTTTTATTTATTTATTTGAGACAGAGAGAATGAGAGAGAGAGCACATGAGAGGGGGGAGGGTCAGAGGGAGAAGCAGACTCCCCGCAGAGCAGGGAGCCTGATGCGGGACTCAATCCCGGGACTCCAGGATCATGACCTGAGCCGAAGGCAGTCGCTTAACCAACTGAGCCACCCAGGCGCCCAATGACACTTCATCTTTAGTCATTGCTTTGTCCAAACAGCTCCAACAATCTGACTTGCCTCCAAAGAGAATATCTAAAAAGGTAAAAACTCTTGATCACAAACTTACAATTCTCAAGTGCGCAGCCTGTCAGAGAAAAGAAAGTGCTCTTCAGTAGTATTATTTCGACATTCCCAAGGATTTGACTGAAACCTCGGCTCTGAATGCCCCTGCAACGTGGCTGGGCCTGCTTAGTCTCAGGGTCCACACACAGATACCCCACTAGGGGCCAAAACTATAGCACTCAAACTTTCTTTGAAATCTGATGTTTGCTATTATTACCATTTACTTCTAAAAAGAAATGTTAGCCAACCCCCACAAAACTCTCATGAATGCAATTTGTGTGGGAGAAAACTATTTGTAAAAGCATCGGCTATAGTTTCAGTACAAACAAAAGCTGCTCCACCCCACTCCGAGATAAATTTGTAATTAGGCACAACTCATTTTTCAGGATGCTATCAGGAATATCACCTCCTGAGAGGAAGTTTGCTAACAATGAAATGAGAGAATAGAAGCATCGCTCACACAGCCATCCCACTGTTTGGATTCTCCTCACTCAAAATACACATCTTACTCACCAGACCCAGGAAATAGTACAGGTGCTTCTCCTAACCCATCAGCCCCACTCCGCGCTATGCGGAGGACCTATCCTAAGTGGGTGTGATTGTCAAGTGTCTTGTGCCAATGAGGTCCTACAAAGACTTGAAAACCTTTGGTTATTCCACTTCGCTCTACTTTCCTAATTCCCACAACCAGACACCAAAAGAGAGAGGCTGAGCAGCAGCAACCTGTGTGGAGCTGGGGCTGGCCCCCGCTGCTCTAAGAGTTTCCTGCAAGCTAGCTGGAAAGACAGACTCTCTGGTCCCACCCAGAACTGCAGATCAGTCTGTGTTGGACCAGACCCCCAGGGCGTTCACATGCACCCTAACTTTGACACACACTGGGCTACAGGACTTACTTAAACTGAGGATGCAGAGGGAGCACTGTCTCCCCCTGCCTGCAGCGAGCTGCTTTGGAGAGGGGCTAGTGGGGAGAAGTAATGCCCACCCCCAGCCATGCCTTGCTGCTGCCTCTGACCAAAAGCCACCCCATCGTGACTGTTTTCCATCTTCCCACACCCCAGGGGAACCTTTCAGCCAGCTTATCCCTCCAGCCTTGTAGCTAAGGGGTTGCTACTGTCCAGCAAGTGGTCTATGCCAGATGGGGAGGCGGGATGGGGGGGAACCAAGAGGGGCTCATCAGACTCTGAGTAGTCAGTGGAGGGTCCAAATCCAAACCCCTCCAGGCCTCTCCCCCTCCACCCCCTCTACACACATGAACACACACCCTCCCAGCTCCTGGCCTCCGGCTCCTAGCCTCCTCCTCCTCCAGCCAGCCACACTGCCCATGGGAAACCCCTCTTTGACCAATATAACCAACTTTTGTAACTTCTCAAAAAGCAACTCCCTACCCCCACGCCATTAGCTTCATGGAAGGAAGATACTGAGGGCAAGAGATTCTAGGCCTCCATACCACTGTCAAGGGTAGCTTCATTTAATGTTTTATACACTCCAGTTCTGCATGGAATTTTAGCTAAAACCCAAGATTCCACACCTAAAGAAGTACGAAAAGGATTTACAGAGACTTCTGCAACTTCCTAACAATGATCTCTGCCTCACCTTGTCCCCTTCAAATCTATCCTGTACCCAGCCAGAGATGCAGTCAAAATGCCAAGTCGATGGCCTGTAAATAGCACCCCCTAGAAGCATTATTCATAATACCCAACAAGTGAGGCAACACAAATGTCCGTCACCTGATGGATGGATAAAGAAAATGTGGTAGAGCCACACAATGGAGTATCACTTGGAAATAAAAGGACTGAACTAGTGTTATATCTTACAATGTGGATGGAACACTGAAAACATTATGCTAAGTGGAAAAAAAAAAAAAAAGCCAGGCACCAAAGGCCATATAGTACATGATTCCATTTATTTGAACTGTCCAGGGAAGGCAAATCTGGACACGCAGAAAATAAACACACTACTGCCTGACGCTGGAGATGCGGGGGGGAGACGGGAAGTGAGAGCTAAAGAGCACTGGGCTTTTCTGTGGTGATGGGAACATTCTAAAATCCACTGATGGCTGCACAACTCTGAACACGGTAAAAGTCACTGAACTGAAGCATACACTTTAAGTGGGTGAACTGTATGTGAATAATATCTCAGTAAAACTATTGAAAAAATAAAGTCACTCCCCATTTAGAACCCTTCCAGGGTTCTGAGTAGGTTCTATTTCCGAAGGACCAAGTCAACGCTCCTCAGTGCATTACAGAAAGTTCTCCGTGAACTGGCCTCAAAGTGCTTCATTTCCCACTTCTCCTCCCCTTGCCTTTCATGCTCTAGCATGTCTAAACTCTCCCAACCCCACCCCATCACCCTGTTTCCTGCCCAGGCCTACATGCATGCCTAGATTCCTGTGTCACCCCACTCCTAATCATCTTCAGAGCCTTAGATTCAGCATCCTGGTCTTCTCTGAGACCTGGACTGAGGGCCCCCCTCCAGCCTCCAGAGTCATCCTGCCCACAGTTAGCTCTGACCAGGCTTACGTGCATGCAGCCAAGCACCAGGCCCAATACCAGCACCTTGCCACAGCCTGCCTAGGAAGGTGCACGCTATCCCTCCACCCACTCCCCACTGCCACAGACCCCAGCACACAGAAGCCCACACACCGTCCTCACTGGCTCTCAGCTCACAAAGCCAATAGTAATTCACAAAAATAGTAATTCTCCAAACTTAGTCTCCAACATTTCCTTTCTTGATGAAGTCACTCCCAAGCCCCTTCTCCCCACCCCTCCACTGGCAATTAACGTCTTAAAAAAATACTGTGTCCCCATCTCCTCAGTCTGGACTGGGAGCAAAAGTGCAACAAATGCCAGCAAATCATACCAAAGCCCTGGGACTAAATCTGGATCTTCCTCAGCAGGCAAAAGAGCGACATTCTCTACTGAGACCACCTTCCTGACAAGAGGAGTAGAATTCCCAATCATCCAACAAGGCGTCCCTCAGAAACATCTCCAAGATCTCTCTTCATGTCCATGCACAAGGTACCTAAATTTTGGTGCCAGCAGCTGACATTTACATTAATGATTAACTGGGCTAAATTATGTCAGTACTCTGTAAGAAAAAACCTGGACTGACAACCACCCCCCAACATTGCTGTATTTGTGGTGCGAGATCACTGATACAGTGCAATTTCATGATGAGAATTAATATAAATATGGCCTCACAGGTGGACAAATAAATTGCACAATTTTCAATTATGACATCAAGATCAGGAACATTTCTGGACAAATAGATGAAGAATGAGTTTGACAAAGCAGGAAAAGAAAATGCCTCTGCTGTCACTAGGAAGGTCAGGCTGGCAAGATAAATGTCTAAATTTCAGGTTCAATCAGTTATTCACAGACCAGCTATGCCAGAGGCCTTCCCACGCCACACCCATAAATTCAGAAACATCCCTGAACCTGTGAGGACCCCGAAAAAGTGAACTTGAGGACAATCCAATGTTTTGGCACCAAGCAACCTTCTCCACTAAGACAAAACCATCCAGATGGGAGGGAGCAGCACACAAAGATTCCAGCTCTCTGGAAACGACCACAGCGCCCATCTGCATGGAAAGAGCCCAAAGTAGAACAGAGGGAAGGAGGCTTCTGCCACTCTTCGACATCTGCCTCTGACCACCCAGGAAGGCCTGTCTGAATTCCAAGGGATAAACACCACACCAGACACAGACCAAGATGCAGGAATGAGAGAAAAGGCTGACCATGCCTTGGAGGTTTCTTGCTAGACATCCACTGAAGCACAGTTGTAACTGGGAGGCCAAGTCTGAGAAAATGCTGATGTAGTACGATGATGACACTAACCGCTGTCACAGAGAAAGAGATGTGAGTCAACTGAAAACAGACAGACTGTGACTAGGAGTCAAGGTCTAAGGGTGAGCCAACCTGGAAGCACCTCAGAGAGTTCAAAGTAGGACTGTCATGTCATCCTACTCAAGATGACCACAGCATCTTACAGAAAATGTCACCAAAAAGTAGTTCCTGGGGGCGCCTGGGTGGCTCATTCAGTTAAGCATCCAAATCTTGGTTTAGGCTCAGGTCAGGATCTCATGGGTCATAAGAATGAGCCCCGGGGGCGCCTGGGTGGCTCAGTCATTAAGCATCTGCCTTGGGCTCAGGTCATGATCCCAGGGTCCTGTCGAGCCCCACATCGGGCTCCCTACTTGGCAGGAAGCCTGCTTCTCCCTCTCCCACTCCTCCTGCTTGTGTTCCCACTCTCGTTATCTCTCTCTCTGTCAAATAAATAAATAAAATCTTAAAAAAAAAAAAAGAAGAAGATAATAGGAAGGGAAAATGAAGCGGGGGGAATCGGAGGGGAAGACGAACCATGAGAGACTATGGACTCTGAGAAACAAACTGAGGGAGTTAGAGGGGAAGGGGGTGGGGGGATGGGTTAGCCCGGTGATGGATATTAAGGAGGGCACGTACTGCATGGAGCACTGGGGTGTTATATGAAAACAATGAATCATGGAACACTACATCAAAAACTAACGATGTAATGTATGGTGACTAACATAATAAAATTTAAAAAATTTAAAAAAAAGAATGAACCCCGTATCAGGCTCCACACTCAATGGGGAATCTGCTTGGGATTCTCCCTCTCCTTCTCCCTCTGCCCTTTCCCCCACTTGTGCGCTCCCTCATGTGTGCTCTCTCTCAAAAATAAATAAATAAATAAATAAATAAATAAATAAATAAATCTTAAAAAAAAACACAAACCAACAGTGCCTCCTGCCAAGGCACAATGCACTCATCAGATCAGAGAACTAGATCCAACAGAACTGGGCCCAACAGAACTGGGCCCAACAGAACCAGACCCAACAGAAACAAATTATGTCAAACTTCTGACTTCACCACAGAGGCTAAGGAATAGCTTCATAACTATTTTCTCATAAAAATATAAATCCATTTAGGGACGCCTGGGTGGCTCAGTCAGTTAGGCATCCAACTCTTGGTTTCAGCTCAGGTCATATCTCAGGGTCAGGAGATCAAGCCCCGAGGCGGGCTCCGTGTCAGCAGGGAGTCTGCTTCTCTTCCTCTCCCTCTGCCCCTCCCCCTGCTTGCGCTTTCACACATACCCTCTCTAAAAATAAATAAAATCTTTAAAAACAATTTTTTTAAATAAATCCATTTAACATCCATTCCACTACTGAAAAAAAAAATGAGGGAGCATGCTAGTCCAATTTCTATTATTTAAGGACTAGGTTGCTCTGGAAGGGCCTACAACAGGTCGCTGACAGTTGACAGATTTCCTTCCTTGGAAGTCTTACACAAAAATGAAATAGATCCCCATTTATCTGAAACTAAAATAATATTTGCAAATACTTTAAAATCTTGCTAGAGGAAGGGAGGGCTCTTCTTTTTAGGACAATTCGGAGAAAAATGAAAAAATATATACAATTTAGTGCCCATTACAGATCCTAAATCATGTTCCAGGTTAGGAACATAATACATAAACTGTGACTGAGTTGTAGGGCAATATTCACGTTACTGTTTGTTTTGATAATAATAAAATATTTACCAATGGAATTTTGAAATCTAATATCACTTAGTATGAGCCAATTTATTAAAAACAATCAGCAATTATGGTAGAAGAACTGAGGTTTTTGGCCATGGAATTCTCAAATAAGGCTGAGGACAAGTCACAGACAAAACATGAAAGCTCAGGGAATACAAGTCTTGGACCACCACCCCAACCTCTGTCCCCTAGCCTTTTCTTTTCTGAGCACTTGAAAGCCTACATATCCACTCCTTTTAGATACGTGATTTTTACTACAGATTTCTGAACACCGTGAGGCTTCCTGGACTGAAACACGGCTTGCTATGTGGTGCCTGAATTTTATCTTCCTAAACGCAGACCAGTGTTTTCACATGTCCCCAGCAGGTGCGGACCTGAAGCTGAGAGTCAGGTGAATGAAGAGGAACATCTCATTCCAAACACTGATCATTTTTTAAATTTACATGGCATTTCCCCCACAAATTTTCCAGTGTGAGGACCTCTTGGAGAAAAGAAAGGAGACTTTTTCCCCACACACTCCATGTTCCACATCTCTAAACTGGAATGAAGTCATCTGGATGAAGTCAACATGCTTGAAGCTGGACCATCCTCTACATGCCCCTTGTTTGGGCTAAAAGTGTCCAGAAAGAAGCAAAAGTATGTACCCAGCTGCCTATCTCTCTCTCCTCCTCTTTCCCTTGCTTTTCCCTAAGAGGAAGGACTCTGGACCAAATTCCAGGCTATTGCTGGGGTCCAGTTTGCTAGCAAGAAGGGTCACTTGGTGTTAAAAAGTCACACACGTGGGGCCTCTGTTTCTCTTCTCTGTACTTCCTTTCTCTATACAATTCGGACGGGTACTCAAGGCTGGTCTTCCCCATGACAACATAAGCCACTCATCAACCTAAGTCAACATGTATAGACTCTGAACTTCAAAGCCTGATGCCAGCCTTCAGGTAGTAATTGTTCTAACCTGTGTTAATATAGGATATTCTTAACTTCCCATGCTTTGCTACTCACTACTGTCATCTTGTCCTCTTTATGGGATTCTCTATGCTATACCTAAAATTGGCATTTATACTCTGATGTAACTTTAATGTTTGTAATCAAGAGCTCATACAAAAACAGAAAAAAAGAAAACTCTGTTTATTAAGGCAAAAAAGAGTATCACTCTTCTGTAGAACAGGAACCCCGCATACCCAGCTATATTTCTTGAACTAGGACATGATGCTCAGAGGCACCACTCTTGACATACCCCAGCAGGAGGCGCCCTCCTTTCCTGCCCACGCACTCTGCCTCCATTCTTCCCCACTGACAGAACTCCTACTGAGTGCATCCTTGACCAGCCAGATCCCTCAGGGGCCACACTTTAAGCCATCATGGCCTACGCACCCCATATATCTTGCCAGGTATTGACTGAGACAAAAGTATGCAATAGAATTCCGGCCAACAAATGTGAGGGGAAGTTTGCTAGAGGCTTTGGGGAAGGTCTTAAAAAGGGATATGAGATAAAGACAGTCCTTCTGCCTCTGGGCACTGCCATCTGTCTGCATGCAGCTCCTAGAAATACGCTTAGTAGGAGGAATAAAGGCAATGCACTTAGATAGGTAAGTGGAAAATGTAAGGAACCTAGACCTGGAGGACATTACTTGTACCACTGTATTAATGAAGGCTGACCTCTAAACACTTTGTTATGTGATACAATAAATATCTCTATCATTTACATCACTTTAAAATTTTTTTAGACCTATTGCCAAAATATACAAACTCAAAGAACCATTAAGTGTAGGAAGCAATAGGTTAAATGTTTTTACTCTACAAAAGAACTGGCATAAACATGCATGTGACGTATACGAATTCACCTGTAACAATCTCTTATGTTATTAAATAATTCAGTCTTTATTATACATTGCACCTTCCTGTGCACGTTACACATTTACACCTGCATATTACCATGTAGAAGTATATACACAAAACCAAATATAGTGCAATGTGAAATCCAAACCATGTGCTGAATATCAGAGCTCACTGCAGAAAATAGTATGTTTGGAATATGATGATCATTTCTTCTGTGATCAACCTGGCAATACAGTCTACTCCACAAACTAAAAATTTTGGAAACACTGAATCCTTTAGAACATGCCTGCTTTGGTGAATGCATCACATAGGCAGTGTAGGTGAAGCTGGCTAAGTTTTCCAAGATAAAACTATTATTATCACCAGTCTGTGTCTTACTATATAGCAAAGCAGCACTCCTCCTGCCCCCTCCAGGACTTCCCAGGGCCAAGGACATCCGTCAGTGTCGGGAGACATTTTTGCTTGTCACAGCTGGGCAGAGGAAGTACTGGCTTCTAGTAGGCAGAGGCCAGGGATGCTGCTAAACATTCTGCAATGCCCGGACAGGCCCCAACAATAAAGAACTATCTGGCCTAAAATGGCAATGGTGTCAAGTTTGAGAAGCCCCAGTCTAAAGCGATGTGACTCCTTCCACAAACCAGACACACAAAAAATTGATTTCATTAACTTAATAATTAAATCTCCAGCATTTATTTTATGTTGTGTCTGTGTTTTAGGCTCACAGAAAAATAGGACAGTATTTTCAGATTTCAAGGGAACTTGACATACAAAATTCAGGCTTGCTTGAAATCTGCTCTATCTGAATGATGATTTGCAAAGCCCCAATCTGCCATTTACCCGGTATTTCTACACTAAGACAGCCCATTCCTTGAAAGCATACTTTGCAGACTCGGTAGATGTATGATGTCTCTTATTCTGCTCTCAACAGTGTAGCCTTCAGAGTGTGCCTATGATGAATGAGTACGGTCCCCAATGATACAGCTGGATTGCTCACACGAGTTACAAAATTCATGCAGATGGTGAATGAGTCAATAAAAAATACATTTCATCTAGGCCAGATGAACCCGACATAAAACTGTTAATCTCTAATCAGGCATACACTCAAGAAAAGTTATCAAATATGGTGAATACCTTAAATTCACGTGTAAAATCTTTCCCATTCCACCTACATGACCATCCTAGTCACCTTCGTTTAAAATGCATGTGCCCAATTCCATAAGCCATGCTGCACCTGACTGCACCATCTCTGTGCCTTTCCACCACTGGATTCTAACCCAGTGTGTCCCAGGTATGTTAGGATTCCAAAAGATACAGAGTTACTGGGACTGAGCAGGCTGGTCAGGGCTTACATCCAGGGGACCCCACTCTCACAGACTATGGTGCAAATGCATCCACTCAAGTTGTAAGAACACATGACTATACCAAAGGAAAGGGAACAGGGAGACAAGAGAGGGGTCTGAATGAAGTGTGTACTGGACAACATGTGCATTTAAGAATAGGTGGCCAGGGCAGACTTGTCATCTGGAGCCTGGCTAACAGATGTGGGTGAGAGGAAAATAGTGCCAGGACCCTCATGGAGCCCCAGGACGGCTCCAACTCAATTCTAGAGAGCTACCTGAAGAGAACGGTGTCCCCTCATCTCCCATGATGCACAGATGCTGATGTGACCCCGTCCCTCTTTTAGGACAGAGCTCAGGGCTGGAGCTAAGGAAGAACCACCGCTGCCTGCCGGGCACCTGCAGCTTCCCGTCTGTCTCTCCCATCACCCCAAATGACCTTCACAGTCTGCAGAATGTTTTTAAACTCAAACGGAACAAAGAATGGCTTTGAAAGTGGGAGCAAAAAAACACTTCCCACAAAAAACCACCAGGCCCAGATGGTTTTACAGACATATTCTACCAACATTTAAGGAACAGATCATTCTAATCAGATACATGCTTCCAAACAGAGAAGAGAGAAAAAGAGAGAACACACCCAACTCATTAATTCTAAGAAGATAATATTAACTCAATTACAAACCAGATAATAATAGAGCAAAAAAAGGAAAATGATAAGCCAAGCTCACTCATAAACATAAAGAAAAAAGCCCTACACAGGGGCGCCTGGGTGACTCAGTAGGTTAAGTGTCCAACTCTTGATCTCAGCTTAGGTTTGGATCTCAGGGTCGTGAGTTCAAGCTCTGTGTTGGACTCCACGCTGGACATGGCGCCTACTTAAAAAAATAAATAAATAAAACCAGATAAAAATAAAAGAAAGAAAAGCCCTAAGCAAAAGATTAATAAACCAAATCTAGCAAAATAATGATATGTCATGACCAAAGCTGGCTTTTGTTGAGAAATGCAAGGATAGTTTAACACTAAAAAATTAGTCTACTTCACTATATTAACAGGTTCAGTGGGGGAGGACCCATGTGGCTGCCTAAGATTGAAGAACACTGTTTGATAAATTTCAACATTCACACATGTTAAGAAAGTGGAAAGAGAAAAGAACTTCCTTAAACTTGATAAAGAGTATTTATTAAAACACAACAACCCAACCCTATAGTAATCACCACCTCAATGGCGAAACAAGAGAATCATCCTCTTCAAAATTAGGAAAAGACAAAGGAGTCTGCTCTCATCACTTCTGCTCAGCATCCTACGGAAATACTAAGTAGTGCAGTAAGATAAGAAAACAAAATAACAGGCAAAGAGATTATAATGCCAGAAGTAAAAACTGTCATTATTCTCAGCTGGTATGACTATCTACATGGAAAACCCAAAAGAATCTACAGCCTAGAGATTATAAACTATTAGAAAGTTTGTTTAACAAGGTTGTTGGATATAATATCTAAATTAATATGTGTCCTTAGAAACAAAATCGAGCCCAGGAAATAGTTAAATCGCACTTAACATGTAAATAAACTTTTTAAAAATAACCAGTTAGGGGCGTCTGGGTGGCTCAGTTGGTTAAGCGACTGCCTTCGGCTCAGGTCATGATCCTGGAGTCCCTGGATCGAGTCCCGCATCAGGCTCCCTGCTCAGCAGGGAGTCTGCTTCTCCCTCTGACCCTCCCCCCTCTCATGTGCTTTCTCTCTCATTCTCTCTCTCTCTCAAATAAATAAAATCTTAAAAAAAAAAAAACAGTTAGGAGTAAAAATGAGGATCTGCTGATAAAACACTAGAAATCCAACAAGGATGAAGAGAAAAGATTAAAACAGAATAAATTAAACATGTATTTCCTGAAAATCTTAGAAAGGTAATTCAGGGGGAAAGGGTCAAGTTTATCTTACTTCTTGAAGGAAAGAGGCCTACTTGCTTAAAAGATTTTTCTGCAGGTAGGTGCAGAAGAGGTGACCTGGTTTAAGAATGTTTTATGTCTGATCTGCATTTGTGTTGTTAAGAAATGTTCTTTAACAGTCAATGGCAAAAAATCTACTGGTCATCTTTGTCCCTGCTAAGCCAGAGAGAAATGAGTACTCAACCTGAGTTTCACACATGATCTACTGGATCTAACACTTAAAAACCAGACAGGGTCTCCACACAAATCAGAGAAGACTATAATGTTATTTACACTTTGATGTTATTATTACACTTTGAGGTCCAAGCTCTAAGAGAAAATCATTGCCTGTTTGCGCCACATGAAATCTTTAAAAAGCTGCACTCCATGCCGTCTCAGCCTTTGAATCGAGTAAGTGTGGCTCTATTCTGATCAACAGTGATTAAGACCAGACTCCTCAAGAATCGGAATTCTGGAACATCAACAGATTGCGACTTCATAAAATGTCCCACTCTCTGACAAAACAAATTATTCTGACAAAATGATTTTAAATGCTTTGCTATACTTTTACATAAAAATAAGTGTCTTAAGTCAAAGCAAGGGCCAGGGTTTGGAATGCCAGCACCTCTTTTGGCAGGGAAATGGCAGTTTTCCCTGTCCCTCACATGTGCCCCTCAGAGGCATGAGTCCTGGTACACCTCTCAGTCTCTGGCAGCTTGTTTTAGAAAAACAACTCAATCCATAGGATGTGATGTTCTGGTAAACACAAAACAACACCTGTTTCCACAACTCCCATCCCAATAATTATTAGATATGTCATAACATGACACTCTATGGCACCCATTTCATATAAGTGTTCCAGCCACTGTAGCTGACAGGAGATTTTTAGCAGCAAATCCCTCAGAAGCCACGTTTTAAGGAATCCTCTGCGAAACTGGTCTAGGATATATCTTTAGATGTGCATAAGTAAGAGGCACTCTGCCTGGGGCGCTGTTAGAAACTAGGTTAGGGCGAGACATAGAGAAATACACAGACATTGAAAATATCCATATATGCAGAAAGTTGTAAAATACAAAATAGGAGACATGCTCTCCAAGGAAGGACAAAGGCCTGTAGCTCTCTGCTCATGGAAGAGAGGGAGGCAAGTCATGCATGTGGTCTGGCCTCCAGCCAAGGTGAAGAAGACAGAGCTTCCACCACCATCCTGCCTAATTCTGGGTTCCTATATGGGCCAAAGGGAACATGCAAGAAGTTTTCCTTAACTTGGAGAGCTCTAGTTAACAAGCTGGCATCATCCCTCTTCAACCTCTTTCTGAAAATTTTCTGAATTTACATATGACGTTATTTTAGATTGAGCCATATAAAATTGCAATATTGGTAATAAAATATGGTCAAAGAGCAACAAGTTCATACGGTTCAACCTAATATAATCTATGTAGCATATATTATATATTACACATTATCAAAATTTTCTATGGGAGATAATATAAATATAATATTGTATCAATTATTGGTATCCTAAAGAGAGCTCTTTATTTCATATTTCTAATTTTGAAAAATGTAAGCTTCATTCCACTAATAAGCATGGATTTCCAACTTTTCATCCAAAATAAATCTCTTTATTAAACTAATGTTACCTGAACCTTCAAAACTCATTGAGTATTTTTATTTTTATTTATTTATTTTTTTCATTGAGTATTTTTAAAGAAATAAACTAAAGAAAGATCCAGTTGGAGAAACTGATAAAGACTAGCTAAGAAAACCTAACTCTAATCTTAAACTGAACCCCTTGTTGTTTCTTTCCATTTGGTTTTCTTTGGCTGTTTTCTTGAGAGGCTTATAAACAAGTTTCCTAGAAACCCAGACAGATCTTTTCTTTCTTCCATATTCTCCTAGGTCTTTTTACCTTCTAAATCTTTAATCTTGGCCCATAAAGCTCCATATTTTTTTCCAGTTTAAAGGAGAATGGCACACTAATTTCTCCCCTTCCACTGGCACCCCTCTGTAGAGGAAGTTTTGAATAAACACAAAGTAGCTAGTTAAGTAAAAGGCCTAGCTGATTACATTCAGTTTAAGCTCTAAATTTTCTAAGGGGATAGTCAGAAAGATTAAAGTAACAGGAACTCTTGCAATCACAAACCCAAAAGGAGATAAACTGGTTTCATTACAAAAAATGAACTGCTCTTTCACCTGAATCAAAATTTATAAAATCATAGGCTGGCCTTTTATGTTATTTTTAAAAGACTGCAAAATCTCCTTTCAGAATAAAGCAAGCCCCAAATGTCTCAGACAGGTCAGGTCTACTCCTTGTACCAGTCAGAAAGCAGACCCTGGGTAAGTCTGTGGGCCTCCTCCTGAGACTTGGGGTTGGCAAGGGAGATGTCTGAAAAGTGTGAGTGTCACAGTGAAAGTCTGGCCTCTGTGTGGAGCAGCCAGGACAAGGTAACACTGCTGCCCAACCAGTCGGACCTCACATGCCACAAATCAGAATCTGGAAACATTTTAGAGCTCAGGTTCCCTCTCAGTCTTAAAACACTGTTTCTCCTTTCTGGAAAGTGAGGAAACCTTATAGCCTTTTTTTTTTTTTTTTTTTTTTAAGAGAGGAATCCAAATGCTTCTGGGATTATCAAAGGGTTTAAGATCCTGAACCAAGATTTAGATGAACCGAGTAAAAAGAATCACATGGAATATATTTGCTGGAAAAAACACAAGGCTTTGAAAACGGATGGAGAAGGTACCATTGAAATGTGCTAGGTTTTATTAAATGCCAAATGCCTGAAAAATAGTTTGAAACATCCAGTAAACCAAGAGCATGGCAGGGTTGGCCTTTCCTTAGCAGAATCTCTTAAAGTATATTAGTAGGTCCAACTTCAAATGACTCGACTTGCATTTCAAACATGACATAAACTAGGTCAGACAAGAGTCAGCACCAATGACAAACTCCACATATACCTGGAATATCCATACACCAGAGATTCAACACCAAAATCCTCCCAAGGAAAAAGCAGTGAGGAAAATGAATCCCTGCTGTTTGCAAAGAACATAAAGCCTGTGAATTAGAACCTGATACACTAACCTTTAGAAATTTGGGGAAATTTTCAGAGTCCAAAGAATTTGTAACGAGGGAAGAAAGCAAAAAGAGCTTTGCCAGCTCTTGATTAGTTTTCATTTTATAGATTATATCCATAGAAAATCCCAGAGTCTCCTTTTAAACAACGTTTCAACCCATTCCCCCACCCCAACAGAAGTTCCAAGATGTCTGTTTGACTTGGTGACTTGGTTTAGTTTGGTGTTCTCTGCCTACTGATGCTGTAGCCCAGCCCAGGGCCAGGCACAGCTGTAGGAATACCGGGAACAAGTGGAAAGAGCCACACCCTGAGATGAAGCAGATGTGCCAATGAGCTCCCCAACTTATGGGACACGTGAGAAGACAAGCTTGGCATGCTGCACACTGTGGAGAAGCAGGGCCCAGGTAAAGGGAGTGGTCTAGCAGGACAGGCATTCTTCCACAAGGAGGTCCCCTGGGGTTTGACCTCAGGAACAAGGTTTACTATCTTCAGGCTCCAGAGAGAATGGGGCAGGGGAAAGAAAAGTGTCAGGACTCACATAAGTACCCAGGGCACAGGGCCAACACCCACTATCAGAGCTGGACCAAAGGCAGATGTGCTAAAGATAGAGTCCCAGCTCATGCACCCCTGGGGCCTGGGATCAGGACTGGTCTTCGGACTGTGGCTGAGTATACAACTGAGGACAGGAAGATCCTCAGAGCCTGGGATCCAGGATGGGCCTGGGCAACAGAACCAGAGACTTAAAAGCCTAGACACACAAATGGCAATAGACATTGGTTTATATCATGCACACAGGTTTGGCTGAAGGGGCAGGAATGTCAGCAGTCCAGTCTCCCTTTGAGGTGCTGAATGTATGGCCTATTCTGACAAATCTTCTAGTTGAAATAAGAAGTAAGTTTTGCTCTGAGGGAAAAATTTTAAAACTTCTCCAGGACTCAGAGGATAAATCACACCTAATACTCTTAAGTGCTCCTAGCTGAGCAGGACACCAAGCAAAGGGGCCTGAGTCCTCCTACAGGACGGCCTCACTGGGCCCAACCTAGAGGACGACCAGTGACCAGGCTGGCCTCTACCTTGGTCAGGGGCAGCACTGAAGGAAGCAGAACCAATCAAACCTATCACCCAGGATCTGTGCTTAATCAGCCTATGTATGCAACGAATCACTGAATTGAACCAAGGGGGAAAACCCTGCTTATCCTAATTAGTCTACCTGCGAACAGCAGGGGCAAGGAGAAGTTCTAAAGCTAATTCCAAGCAGAAAAGAACATGAGGTGAAAATAATTATCCCTACAGCAAGAAGTCATCCACACAGAATAGGGGGATTCATGTAGGTAAAACCAGCTTCAATACAATACATGTGGTGATGCGGCAGCACATGAAGCCTAATGACATTGTGCTCGGTTCAAAGTAAATACATAAACAAACCTACAGGTGGTTACGAAATGGGAAAATCACAAAGGTAATTCGGTTCAAAAATATGTATCTAGGACAGCCTTCTGATTTCAAAGGTCAGGAAAGTGGGGCCTAAGAGATTAAGTGACTTGACACAAGAACGCTCTATGCTCCCCCGAGAGCCCCCCTTTCTCATCCTTTCTTTTGAGCCTTACAATGATCTAGGGGCTGAGGAGGCCTCACAGTCATCCCCATTTGATAGGCGGGTGAACCGAAGGTCAGAGAGCTCCGGGCCTTCCCAGATTCACATTTCTAGGGAACAAGAGAGTGGAGGCCTGAGGTTAGGCTTCTCTAGTCTGAACCGGGGCTCACCCGCATCAAGACAATGAAAATATCTAATAATGATCCACTCTACCCACAGTCGTGCCAGGTCCAGAAAGGGATGCAAAGCCAGGAAAACAGACCTTACCCTTGGGGAGAGAACACTGTGTGCTCCTGAAGACAAGGACTCCATGGTCTCATGCCCGGCGGAGGGGGGGGGGGGGGGGTTGGTGCTCAAGAATGGGTAGAGCCCAGATGAGCAGGGAGAATTCTCAGCCCAGAGGCAAAGCATGAAGGAGCAGAGAGAAGTAAACATGAAAGAATGGCCAGGACTGACCAGTGAAGAAGACTCAGCCTCAGGCTCCAACTAAGGAGTTATGAGCAATGTGGTCAGATAAAGATGGGGACAGGAACCCAGGCCAAGGATCCTCCAAATCCTTAGTCCTGCACCGAGGACCAATTCAGAAACACTGGGAATCTCAGCCAGTCACACTTATCCCACTGTGATCCTGTCAGGTCCTTGCCCCAGCTCGTAAGCAGAACTCGATATCCCTAGAAGAAGCCTGGCTTGCTCCTGCAGGCTAGCTCATCCAAGCCAACTGGAGAGTCAAGTCCTGAACCGCCCCCAGGGGCCCTGGGAAGATTTTAACAAGAGGACATTTCTGAAAGAGCAAAAAGGTTTAGGGAAGAAAATAGGTGTTTAAAATTAAAGCTTTTTCTATTGTCTTTAGGTACACACTTACAAAGCCAGCCACTGCATGAAGCAGCTCCTAAAATGCCAAGGGGACACGCACCAGGAAGAAAGAGCAGTTGGAAGAGGAGCACAAAGAGGCATTTTTCAAAGAGTGACCTCTGCAAAGGATGCCCCGTGGGCCAGCCTCAGCAGGAGGCCACCAAGGGGCAGCAGAGGCTGCGGCAAGCCCTGAGAGCAGCTCGCCAGCAGCCCCTTCCGGCCAAGGTACAAGGACCAGAGGGAACACTGGGGAAATGGAAATGCCCAGGCAGGGGAGGGAAAGAGAACACATTAAAATGGTAATCCCATTACAGGGCGATCCAGTGACAGTCAAACCTCGAGAGCTGTGCCAGATCCCTCTGCTGGAATTGGTACCTTCTGTGGGGTAGCAAGGTGGGAGGTCTGCACACAAAAGGCTTTGTGTGGACTAAGAAAGAAGACTCCAGTGGCAGCACAACTATTGGTAAAATAGGTTCCATGTGAGTCAGTTTAAGATCGTGACCGCTTTGGGGCGCCTGGGTGGCTCAGCCAGTTAAGCGTCTGCCTTCGGCTCAGGTCATGATCCCAGGGCCCTGGGATGGAGCCCCGCATCAGGCTCTCTGCTCAGCGGGGAGCCTGCTTCTCCCTCTCCCTCTGCCTGCCACTCTGCCTACTTGTGCTCCCTCTCTCTGTCAAATAAATAAAATCTTAAAAAAAAAAAAAAACAGGGCGCCTGGGTGGCTCAGTTGGTTAAGCGACTGCCTTCGGCTCAGGTCATGATCCTGGAGTCCCAGGATCGAGTCCCGCATCGGGCTCCCTGCTCAGCAGGGAGCCTGCTTCTCCCTCTGACCCCTCCCCCTCTCATGTGCTCTCTGTCTCTCTCATTCTCTCTGTCTCAAATAAATAAATAAAATCTTTAAAAAAAAAAAAAAAAAAGATCGTGACCACTTTAAGCTGAGATAGAGCCACAGTAGACAAATACCCAGGATGCTTCCACATCTCACATGTGTGCATTTGGGAGCTTTATTTCCACTGGGGACCTACATAGATGCAGGAAGCCCACTGCTGCTTTATTAAAAGAGCTCTGAGAGGGGAATGACCTAATTTTACCGTGTTTGTCTCAATTGTTAAGATTTGGTTTTCATATGGTCACTCAGGTCAAGTTCCATGCTGACCTGCGATCTAACAATCTCATGGTAAATAAAAGGCCACCTGAGACCCAGACCGAGGGAGACTGGTACAGCCGTGTTGACATCTGACCGTGCGGTGAGAGCCACCACTTCACCCTTACTCCATCCCAAACCCGCACGCACAGAGTATTTCCCAAAATGAACAACTCCTGTGCATCCTTTGGCCACAAAGATGAGTATTCCTATGAACAAGTACCTGCTGATGCTTTCTGGGCTTATTCCTGTGCTGATCAATACAAGGGGCATGAGAAAGTATAAACATGGACCCCTGGCTCAAAAAGTCTGGACAGGTAAGATTTAATCACTGTAAGACAAATATGGAGATGGCACACCACTGGCTGCTAAAATCTCTAAGTGCTCTAAGAAAGGGAAACCAAGCAAACTGGAACCAGTGAAGAAAGATCTGTGGGAGGAAGCCGGACTTGGGCTTGTCCTTACACAAGGTCTGGACCTACATAAAAAACAGAGAAGGAAGGACTTCAAGGCAACCCAGACACCACCCTTGAACTGTGAGCCAGAACATCTCATAAGGCAAAAAGGGGAGGGGGGGGAATCAAGATTTTTAAAAAAGCCATCCTGAGACTTCTGCTTCTTTCAAAGACAGAGCAACAGAAACCAGACTTACCCTTTCACCTGAACCCCAAAAAAAAGGGAAAGAGAAGAAAGAACAGACAAACATAGAAAACAACTGTTTCCAAGACACTGGACCTAAGGCAGCAAAGGCCAGTGACCCCTGACACAGGAAACAAACAAGGTGAGTCCTGCAGCAGGGCCAGCCGACCACCTTGAGACTTTCCAGGCTGCAGTACAGAGAAGGGAACCGAAGCAGAGCCTGATAACTTCCTAAATAGAGTAGATGGAATTAGGAGTCCTGGAGGCCAAAGCAGCTAAGTGCTTTGGGACAGAGCACTGGAGAGGAGCAAGCTACATGGTGAGCCTTGGGGGTCCACAGGCAGAGACAAAACATTCGACAGGGTACCAGGCAGCACCTGTGGTTAAGGAGACTACTCAAGGCCAGGAAAGAACCACTCAAAAGCATTACAGGTTACAGTACCTGGTGCTCACATAGGGCTGGGAAGAGTGCCTGTTCCTACCCACCAGACGGAAGAAGCTCCTAATCCATGAGGCAGTGGGTAGGGTGCTCAGCAAGGTCTTGCCTCAGTAGTGGGGAACAACCGGCCCCAGGATGAGCAATGCTCTGGACTCAATCAATCATAAAAGCAAGACCCAAAAGAATCAAACTGATTCCAAGTAACTTCACTAAAAGCTCAAGAATATTTACAGGAATACAAAAATATCCAGTATCCATCTCGATAAAAAAAAAACTATCTGAAATCTACCCCAACTACAAACGGCCAAAGGAGGGAATGCAGAGAAAACATAAGCCATTGCTCTCAATGCACAGAGCCCCTTCCTGACTCTGCACAGGGAGGCACGTGGCTTCAGCGGTACTGTCGTCTGGGTTGAGAAAGCACGTCAATGTGCAATCCCATCAGTGACATTTGTCACAGTCGGCCACCTTCATTTAAGGGCTGTTGTTTGAGAAGTAGTGCAGTGAATCTTCTCCTACAGCTTTCTAAGCTAAGGCAAGTCTTAATTATTCAGTTGTTTCTAAGGCTGAAACAATTTAAAATAACTGAGGTGCTAATTCTTTTACATTTTGTTGTTTTTTTTATTATGTTATGTTAGTCACCATACATTACATCATTAGTTTTTGATGTAGTGACCCATGATTCATTGTTTGCATATAACACCCAGTGCTCCATGCAGTACGTGCCCTCCTTAATACCCATCACTGGGCTAACCATCCCCCCCATCCCCCTCCCCTCTAGAACCCTCAGTTTGTTTCTTGGCATCCATAGTCTCTCATGGTTCATCTCTCCCTCCGATTTACCCCCCTTCATTTTTCCCTTCCTTCTCCTAATGTCCTCCATGCTATTCCTTATGTTCCACAGTAAGTGAAACCATATAATTGACTTTCTCTGCTTGACTTATTTCACTTAGCATAATCTCCTCCAGTCCCATCCATATTGATGCAAAAGTTGGGTATTCATCCTTTCTGATGGCTAATATTCCATTGTATATATGGACCACATCTTTTACATTTTGTAAAGCTTTTCTAATGTACAAAATTCTTTGAGATACAATTTTATTAGAAATGACCATCTTGTAAAAATAAACTGATTATTATTAAAGATTTTAGTGACATCTATGAATCTTCGAGCTAATTTTAAACAAGCAGCTTGTTTTATATGTGAATCCTTGACAAGATGAACGCTGTCCCTATTTACCTTCAAACACTGTCCATAAAAAAGTTTCTCAAAATATTTTAATAAGATTCTGAAAGTACGGGCGCCTGGGTGGCTCAGTTGGTTAAGCGACTGCCTTCGGCTCAGGTCATGATCCTGGAGTCCCTGGATCGAGTCCCGCATCGGGCTCCCTGCTTGGCAGGGAGTCTGCTTCTCCCTCTGACCCTCCCCCCTCTCATGTACTCGCTCGCTCTCATTCTCTCCCTCTCAAATAAATAAATAAAATCTTAAAAAAAAAAAAAAAGATTCTGAAAGTACAATGTATTTTTTGTCAAAAATTCTATTTTACGTGAATTGACCTTGGAATAGATGTTTCATAAGACAATTTACTTAGTTTTAATAAAAATGTCTCTGTTGTATTATTATTTCTATAATACATATTCTATAATTATTATTATTTCTATTATATTATTATTTCTATTATAGAGAGAATATAAAACATGGTACCTAATCTGAATTCTATCAAAATTGTTCTCAATTTAAAAAAATGTTCATTTTAAGATGACTAACTCAAACTGATCTTCATAATCAGGGTGACCACACATTGTGGTTTTCCCAGAACAATCTACTGTCCTCTTCAGTCTCAGAAGTGTCCCAAGTTTAGACAATACATTATAGGTAGCCCATTCATAATGGAAGGGAACTCACTGTACTTTCCTAAGTGACCTAATCCTCAAATACAACCACAAAAAGTGATTTAGACTAATGTATCCTAGAGTCAAAAATGAAATTAGAATGCAGGCCCAAAGTTTCCAGAGTGCCTATTTTCTATATGGTTTTCTAGGCATTTTTAAAAAGGGGGGAGGGGAAGAACACTCACAAATGAAAATGCCCCACCCCACCCGAGCCCCTAACTTCTGGGTGTAAGGTGGCTTATTAAGTCCTTACCAGCTGCTTTCATTCCCTTTATTCAACTGTAAGATTTCCCAGGGAAACTTTTAAGATTTTTATGCCAAGTCTATACCAGTATTATCAATTACATCACAAGTACATTTAATTTATACGAATTCAACCATCTGGCACTCAGAAAAAAAGAAAGGAAGATCCCCATAGGCTAGGGCATTCTGCCCACCATCACCTTTGGTGAGAATCTGCCCACAGCAATGGGAATAAGGGGCTGCCGAACCAATGGGAAGACCTGTGGATAGAACTTGCAGGTCTCAGGCAGAGATACGACCTTTAGGGGCCAGGCAGATGAGTGGTAAGGCTCCTTAACACCTTCCAGGAAGAAACGAGAAGGAATGGAAAGTCATGGAGAAACAATGACCATGGGAGAGTGAGGAAATGAGTAACCATATTTACCCAAACGATGATGATGGCGAAGAGGAATGGCAGCCCAATGGAGTTGCCATCAGTGACACCCTTATGGATATCATCACGCCCACCAGTGCATACCAAACAGATTTATATAAATATGCACTGTACTGTGGAGGGCCGTCTATATAAAACCATGGGCTGTGCAAGGGATTTTCCAGGGTCACTCAGACCATATCCAATTTCCACCTAATAGGAAGACTCTGGAAACTGACCCATGCTCAGAAGAGAGTTCACTACCAATATGCATCCCCAAACTCAGCAGCAAAGGCACATGAAATCAGGGGAACCAAAACTAATGCCTCAGGGAAATGAGGAAGGTACAGCCGCACACACAGAGGGCAAGTGTGAGAAGAGCAAAGGCCTCCTGAAGAAGACGCAGCAGTGACTCAGGGCAAGCACCCACTGCCATCAGTATATCCATGTCTGACTGGGGGGAGAAGAGCTGAAAATCTCAACTTTTTATAACAATGGCAACGAGTTTTCTTCAGAAGTATAAATACTGAACTGGCCAAACACACAGGTGTGGGCTCCCAGTTTGCAAGCGTGAGTCTCTAATATCCAGGTCACTGCGCTTATTCTATTAATTATGTTTATACTGCCCATGGTCCATAAGTACATGGCCTGGGCATTCACCTTGTCTCATCAAATCACCAAAAATAAAACTACAACCAGTCTTCAAAATACTGCCTTCAAACAGGATCACATCTAGGCATAGCAGACCTCTAGTAAGCGAAAGCTAGGTGGGCAGTGGGCACTGCTCAAACTGGAGAGAGCTGTGGGGGTAAAAATAAAAGCTATGCCCAGACCTCCACAGACCCAATGGAGTCACAATGTACACCAGTCCATTTCCAAGGAGACGTGTGCTTTTCCCTTACTGGAGAAACAACAGCCAAAGGGCAACGGGAAGACCATGCTCCACCATCAAGAATAACCAGTGCTATCAAAGAATGTAGATACAGAGACCCGTTTGGTGGACAGTTGTTCTAAATTGGGCAGAGAGAATCCGTGGAGGCATCGTGATCTCCATGACAATACTTCCCGGTTCCGTCAAGTCTGCACAGGAACAGGCCTACTATCCAGGAGAACAACCTGCCTGCCCCACAGACCTGAGCAGGCACCAAATGCCAAGAATCACTTACAGAAGCTCCCTGGAACATGAGGCTAAAGAAATGAAGATTGGCAATGAAGGAAAATGTCTTTCCAAACTTATAGGATAGCAGGGAGTTTCTTTGATGTGCTTTCTAAAGTAACTTTTAAATAGAAGTCCATTTGTATATAATGAATGAAGAAAGTTTGATGATGCCCTTTGAAAGGAAAGTTAGCCTCTTCCAAAAGACCAAAAATATCCTTGAGCAAATGGGGTTTTATTTATGGTGTACATGTCTTTCCCAAGTGTCTTGTTCTGTGGAAGGGAGTCTAGGAAATAACATGCTCTCTACATTCCTCAGACTTTCTTGCAAAGCCTGTGAAGACTCAAGAGTCTGAGCCAGTGGCCTAACAGAAAGCACATTTTTCCTAGAGCCAGCAAGTAGGAATGGCTCCAGAATTTCTATTTAGAAGGGGCTTGGCCGTGCCAATTCAGTGGAAGGAAGGCGAGGGGGCTTGTCTTGAAGCGATCTGTGCACCGCAAACCCTTCACTCGGACTTAACTCACACACGTACTTTGATCAGCCGGCAGGACTGCTGGTGACCTAGGAGGCGGAGGGCTACAGATCCCTAGCCACTCGTAGGCCCACCACTGTTGCAGGCGACAGGGAACTACATCTCTATCCTGACCATAGTGCTAGAAAAGACCGCCCTCTAGGACAACGCTACTCAAACGGAGGCCAACAGACCACTGCCTGCCCCAAACTGTTTGTGCAGATCTGTAAGGACGTAAGTATAGACAGTGAGAGTGTTCAGAAATTTCTGCAGCAATTTGATGCTGCTGTGCATTTTTACTGTATTGGTCCCCAATATCAAACATTAAAAACAAACAAAAAACTAACAAAAGTACCACTCTAACTAAGCAAGCCGTCCCTCCACTTAACTCTCCCCAGGCATCAGGCCGAGGTGGTAAGATTCAGACTATAAACCGGTGTGGCATGAGTGGGGACATGGACAGGGGAAGAGGACAGGGAGGATGGGAAAGCGTAACTGTGGCCTCATGTGATCCTCAAATATCGTTAAGTCCCCTTGGAGTTTACAAGAGTAGGAAAGGCCCCAGGGAATAGTGAACACTGGAAAAGATCAAATAAGCCCATTCTACTGGGAAATAGAAAAAAAAAAATTAGCCAGAATTTGGAAATGAAACCAAAAGATAACTGGGGTCTCCTTCAACATTGTTGTGGAGCATGGTTTAGGCAAGACCAAACTCACTCTCAGGGCATGTACCTTTGTGTGACTTACTCTTCACTACTGATTAGGGCCCAGACCCTGTGAAGCTTGGAATCAGAAGACTGAGAACCTGCAAATGACTTCTGTAGAGGCAAAGAGATATTCCCAAGATTATGGCTGGATGTCCATTAATCAATCTGTATTTACCTTAGTGCCCTTATTCTAACATTCCGTACCCGATTGTTCATTCCCACCTGTCTCCTGTTGCCTCCCCTGATCCCACTGCCATCCAGCTGGCTCCCTCATTTATGAGTTAAATAATTCTTGATACCTACTCACTATACATTTGTAGGAGAATTAGGTTTTAACTTTTTAAAAATTATAATTCAACCATTACTATGAAAAACTGTTTTTCCCTCTGGCCTCTCTCCCTCTAGGTAGCAATGGATACATCCTATTTACCTGAATAACAGCATAAAATTATCATGTGGAACAAATGGGGGGGGGGACACAAAGAATCATTTCAAATGAACAAATAATTTCATTTGAGAAAAAAATCTTACATTGCATTCCTCTCTTTAAAATGAATAACCAATAAGCCAGTGATCAGTAAAATCACCTCCCTGTATATAAAAACATTTTTATTCATACAAACTTTACTTCAACAGTAAATGCACTTTCTTGCTCTCTTGAAATCAAAACATTTTACTACACAATCAATTGTCATACGGTTTCCCATAATATACCATAATGAGATGTGGAGAAAGAATTGTGGAGAGAAGTTGTTCACAGTTTATATTTAAGATTTTAGTTATTTTATTCTCCCAGTCCTAGGCAATTTACATGCATCCATATACGAATGTATCGACATACAGGTACATACACATTCCTTGCTTTTATTGCAAATTTCTCATTAAGAGTCCTAAAGAAAACCCCCTTTCGTTAAAGACCAGAGGCCAGCATATATACCACTGTTGTGTCAAGATGTTCACCAGACTGTCCTTCAGTGCTGTCCAATAGAAACAGAACACAAGCCACAAATAAGAGGCACCAATATAATTTTAAATTTTTCAGTGGGCACATTAAGAAAGTAAAAGAAAAAGGTGAAATCATTTTAATACATTATATTGTGTAATCAACATAAAAATTATTAATGAGATATTATACCTTCTCTTCTTACTAACTCCTTGAAATCCAGCGTGTACTTTACATCTACAGCACATTTCAGTTGGGACTAGCCACATCTCAAGAGACAGAGAGAATGCCCCATCTTCTCCAAGTTCCTAACCACCCTCTACGCGCATGGCCCTCAATCCCCCAAGCCCTGCCCACTCATGGGAAGAGCTAGCTACACCGCTAGGTCTGTAAAGGTGTCCCTTGCACCACAATCCTCACACAGACACACTCACAAGACGCCTGTCCTAGGATGCCTGCGGGCCAGTGGCCAGGTGTTGCAGGCTGGTGCCTAGGTCCTACAGGAAAGTTCCGTCCTGCCTCTGGCTGGGCTGGATGCCAGGTTCCTGAGGACCAGCAGGTCACCAGGAGGGCCAAGGGAAGGAGCTCTGAGAAGCAGGAGACCTTCAGTGCTCTTCTGGCTAGAAAGGAGGCGGCATGAAGATACGCACACACATGTGTGTGTTACCATGCATTTTAAGATTTCCTGTGCCAGGGTGCCTGGTGGCGTATTTGGTTAAGTGTCCAACTCTTGGTTTCAGCTCAGGGTTGTGAGATCAAGCCCCATGTTGGGCTCCGCACTCAGCACGGAATCTGCCTAAAACTCTCTCTCCCTCCCTACTTCTCCCTCCCTCCCTCTCCCGCTCCCCCCCCCCCCGTGTTCTCTCTCTCAAATAAATAAAATCTTTAAAAAAAAAAAAAAAAAGACTCTCTCTCCCTCTCCCTCAACATGCGTGCACGTGCTCCCTTGCTCTCTCTCAAATAAATAAATCTTAAAAAAAAAAAAAAAAAAAAATTTTCTGTGGCAAAGTCTACTTGTCCAGAGAGAAAAGAATCAGCTCTAAGATCCACCCTCAGCAGTGGATCAGTCTCCAACAGGACTAACACATGATGCCTTGAGACGGCCACCAGTTCACCTTGAAGGGAGCCATTACCCCTTTCAGGCAACCAAGGCTCCATTTTGAGTCCTGGGGCCATTATAGTACACTGTAGTCTTTGGCTTAAAGAGCTGGCATGTCCCCAGACATCGACCACTACAGCTTTATTTGGTAAGACCAGATGCATATATGAGAGAGCAAGCAAGATTAGTCCCAGACATGGAGTACTCAAGAAATAATCTATTCCAGGGCGCCTGGGTGGCTCAGTCAGTTAAGTGGCTGCCTTCGACTCAGGTCATGATCCCAGAGTCCTGGGATCGAGCCCCACGTCGGGCTCCCTGCTCCTTGGAGAGCCTGCTTCTCCCTCTCCCTCTGCCTGCCTCTCTGCCTACTTGTGCTCTCTCTCTCTCTGTCAAATAAATAAATAAAATCTTAAAAAAGAAATAATCTATTCCAATGCATTTTGAGGCGTTTTACTTAGACAACAACTATGTATGATTTTGAACACTAAAGAAGGTTGTTTAAACTGAAGAACCTGAGCTGAAACCAAGCAGGTCTCTGACTTCCCATAATCAATCACCATGTGCTTTACCCAAGAAAGCTCTTTCTTTTTTTTTTTAATATGGGACTTAATATTTTTTTTATTATGTTATGTTAATCACCATACATTACATCATTAGTTTTTGATGTAGTGTTCCATGATTCATTGTTTGCATATAACACCCAGTGCTCCACGCAGAACGTGCCCTCTTTAATACCCATCACCAGGCTAACCCATCCTCCCACCCCCCTCCCCTCTAGAACCCTCAGTTTGTTTTTCAGAGTCCATGGTCTCTCATGGTTCATCTCCCCCTCCGATTTCCCCCCCACTTCATTCTTCGTCTCCGGCTATCAAGAAAGCTCTTTCTGAACATAACTGAAATCCTGATAATATCCAAGAGAGCCAAGAAGATTGGAGTTATCAGGATTCTGTGTCTCTCTCATGAAGATACTAACTGCTTAAAGGAAATGAAGACTGGGTGAAAAATGGCAAACCACACAAGAAAAACAAAATGTGAAGGAGGCCAACTAAGAGCAGGCGCTTTCTTGGGCCTGGGCTCCCACTGCTGTTCAGCCCCCTTGGGCACGCTGCTCTCTAGGGGCCACACCTGATGGGTACAATGGCAATGCTCAAAAATGCTTCACCTGAGGAATGCTGAAACATTCAATTAAAATATGTAAATGTACCACTAAAGAGATTAAAAAGAACTCGATGACAAAAGCAGTGCTTCCTTTCAGAAGCTTAAACACCAGGACAGGGCTAATTACAGAGCACTGAGTCACACTGCTTCCTTGGGTATAATTCACACAAAATGTTTTTCTGCCTACAAATGCACTCCACTTGACCTGCCTCAGAGAACAGAACTGAAAGGTCATTTTCTGTGTTATTTTTTCAAAAGATTAGCTATTAATCTAGCTCCTTGGAGGCAACCTCCCACATCATCGTCAAAGCATCAAGTCTCATTTTTTAAAGGTAGTGGATCCTCCACCAGTAAAGAAGTCCCAATATTCCTTTTCCTTTTCTAAAGTCAACCATGACACACTGAACTGTCCAAACCCAAGAACAATCCCACACACTTGACAAGTTACCTGTTTGGAAATCAAAGGAAGAAGATTCTATTCCAGAAAACATCACCGCAAGGAGAAAATCTAAAGCAGTACCAAAGAGATTTTATCTTTTAATTTTTCTTCACTTGCAATTGCAGTGGTGCTCTTCATGAAGAGACGTTTCCAGGTACTACAGAAAAGCAATGCCCCCAAATAAACCTCTCTGCAGGAAGGCAAATCTCCTCCCATGAACACAGGGTATGGCCAGCATAGCTGATGGTACAAGCACAATTGCCTTGGCCTTGCCCCTGACATAGGGAAAGAGTTCGGAACTCTCTGGCTGGTCAACAACTGTCAAATCTCTAGCATCGAACCACAACTGCTGAGAACAGCTCACTTAACCTTTATCCTCTTTATCCAAATCTAAGAAAAAAGAGAAAACTGAAGAAACCCATGTGCATTAAGCCAGGCCCCTTTCCAAGTACAGTCTTAGCTCCACGTTTGATCAGTCACGGCTCCACCAGCATAGAGAGCCAAGGAGAAAACATGGTGCACAAGAAGGATTCAAATGGCTGTGTCTTCAGAAGGACACTGGCTCAAAAGCCAGCAAACACGCTGAGAATACACTGGGCTACAAGAGCAAACTCTTCCATTTTAGAACATATTTAAGATTCCAATATTGCTCCTGTCGTTTGGCATCTTGTCTCTAACATCTCCACACTCAATTCTTTTCAGTTCTTTTGAAGTCTGTAAGGGAGCACAGTGTCACTGCCTTCTCCCAGAAGAGAAAGTACACTCTCTGGCAGATTACACAGGTGAAGAGAAGCAGGGGCTCATCGAGTCCCCTTGTCTTCGATTTGGTCATTCTCACACAAAGCAGATCTCCTAACTCACGGTGACCGTCATGACTGAGCTAAATCACTTCCATCCACCTCCTCCCTTCCACTGAGACATCTGCGTTTGAGCTCATTACCATGTTATGAAAGTGCTCAGATTCTTCAGCATCCTTTTGAAAAGATATTGGAACTCTCTCCCTCCACTATAACCTATCACGGTCCTGATTCACTCCTCGTGGGTATCCCCCCAGTGAAGTAGCACTTGCAAAATAAATGTATTACTGTCAGTGAATGTTAATCTCCCCCACTATCACTGATTAGTTACTGGCAGTTTGAGGAGGCCTTGCATCACCTCCTTTGTCTGGGGTGCTCACTCTAACTCCAAATCTGACATTCTACTGGCACCCGAATGCATCTTGTGACCTGTGCTAGAGGGACAGCACTCTCTCACAGATACCTACTTAGTAAAAGACATCCGAATGTGACATAAGACCCTCCAGAAGAACATCCGATCCAACAAGACATCTCGGACTCATCAAATGAGGCTGGGATTATAATCTCAACAGCGCCCTTGGACTCGGTACAGAACATCTTTGGCCTGAACCTTCCTGGAGAACTTCGTGAACAACATCTAAAGCTGCTCTCACTTTCCATCTACTGCAGTTCCATTCCTCTTCCCACAGTAGCTATGAACCAACTGTGCAGAAAGGATATGGGCTGGGGCCAGGGGTTACTGTGGGTGTGTGAGTGGGTGTGTGTGTTGGTGCAGCAGGTGCACTATGGATGTATATCTATGTGTGAGGACACTGATAAACTCTCATTAATCAGTCTGTTAAAATTCGAATTTGTGCCTCTCAGTGACCTCTTCCCAATTCCCCTTAGCCCCTGATACCTTGAAATACAAAACTAGATTTTTTAACAAACAGCACCCCTTCTAGTCTTCAAATTCCTTAAAACATCACCAATACTGTCTAGACCAGCTCTGTCAAAGAGAGAATTATCTGTGATGATGGGAATGGTCTATCTCTGTACTGTCTAATGCATAGCCACAAGTGGCTGTTGAGCACTAGAAATGTGGTTAATGCAACTCAATTATTTTTTATTTTAGTTCATTCTAAATAGCCACTTGTGGCTAGTAACACTGCACTGGACAGTGTCTAGACAATCTTTCTTACAAATTCTCTGGGATGGAAACATTAACTTGCGCAAATCTCTCCCCCTGGCAGAGTGGACAAGCAAAACAGAAACTGACATCCTATGAGACATGCTTCCTGACATCCTTCAATCTGCCCTGATTGCCCTACACTCTCCTTGATCCTCTTGCTCTGCGGTAGCATTTCTCAACCTCAGCACTACGGACATTTGGAGCCAGATAATTCTTTGTTGTGAGCACTGTCTTGCGGATTCTGGGTTGTTTGGTAGCATCCCTGGCCTCCACTCACTGGAAGCCAGTAGCCCATCCCCTTTCCTCAGCTGTGACAGCCAAAAATGTCTCCAGGAGAAATAACTTTAAAAAATAAACAAACAAACAACATTGTTCTTAGAATTCCTGTAAGTCTCCATTTATTTTTTAAGACTACGCTACTGTCTCACACTTACCCTTGATTAGGTGCCCTTTTTTACCCTTTCCATGTCCCCCCTTCAAAACCTGAGGCAATGAGAGCGCCTGAATTGTTTCTCTGAGGCTTCTCCCCCCTTATGCACACAGGCTGAGCACCCAGCTATCCTCCTGTTCAGGGAAGAGGCCTGCTCAAGACCAAACTGACCTACCTGTGAAACTAACTACTCACCAACTACCTCTATTAATCCACTCCAGTCAGCATTCTTAAGCATGGACACACAACCAAAACAACCAGATATTTGAGGGAGCACCCATTCAAAAAAAGAGAAGAAAGTAAAATAAACAGAAGAACTGACTCCAAGGAAACAGATACAATTCAGCAAACAGAAATGAACATTTTAAATTTCCAATTTAAACCCTTCCAGTTGAAGGGTTCAATCGCCAAGGAAAATCATCTTCAGAGAGTATCAGGAAGATCTAATATCCCTAGAAACAAAATAAGCAAACAAAACAAAAACAAAAACTGGCTGCTATGAAAATTCAGCCATTAGAACAACAAAAAAAAAGTTCCTGGATATTTGAAATATGAGTGCCAAATTAAAAATTCAGGGGTGCCTGGCTGGCTCAGTCAGAAGAGAGGGCAACTCTAGATCTCAGGGTCATGAGTTCAAGCCCCACGTTGGATGTAGAGATTACTAAAAAAATAAATAAATAAACTTAAAAAATAAATAAATAAAAATAAAAATTCAGTGGAAGGACTGGAAGATAAAGTTCAATAATTGTCCCAGGGAGAAAAAAGAAACAGAAGACGACACAGAAAATACTGAGAAAATTTAAGACAGTGGGCCAATCTAGGAAGACAATTAACTGATCTTCAGGCTTCCCAGAGAAAGAGAAGAGAAAAGTAAATGAAGGAGATACAACAGTAATAGTGATGATAATAACAGGAGGAAGAAGAACAAGGAGGAGGAGGAGGAAGAAACATCTTCCCAGAGCTAAAGAAAGGCAAGAATATTCAGATTTAAACAGGATGAAAATTAACAATCTTCATAAAATTTCAGGACACCAAAGAACAAAAACAGGATCCCAGAAAGCAAAAAAAAAGGCTACCAACCAATCAAGGAGAACGTGGTGGTCCACAAACGTCATCACAGAAACACCAGAGGCAGAACCAAACACTTGGGTATTCTGAAGAAAAGGATTTTGAACCTAAAATCCTATATCCATCCAAACTAAGAAGTGTAAGGAACGACATAGATCTTTCAGATTTCTACGTCAGCAAGTTCACTTTCCAAACATTCTTCCTAGAAAAAATTACTTGAAGAAGGACTTCAGCACAAACAAAAAAGCAATTCAAGAATAGTAAAGAAGGGAGGGGACCCAGAGTGCAGGGACAGGCAGCTGGGACAGACTCTGCACAGCAGGGGGCCCAGAGGCCACTCGGGCCCGGGACCGGTCATGGTACTCGGGGAGGAAAACTGGTCCCATGGGATAGGAACTGAGGCTGACAGGGAGGAATGTGGCAGAGGTGTGTGCTAAAAAGGACATTAGTCTGACAATTCTTTACAAAAAAAATGTGTATAAACAATTCCCTTTCTTGCCTACTCCAGACATGATTTGTCCTGCAACAGAAGCAGTGATGGTTTTGTTCTCCAATCTCCATCCTTCATGACAGCCCCGCTCCCTGGGGTACCCCACCTCAAGTACTGATACAGAGACATCTGAGGCCGTCCACTCTTGGTCACCACTGCAGACCACTGCAGCTGATCATCCTCTGGGACCACTAGTGCTTATCCCAGGGTGGCTCCTCTGATCTGCCTCAGACTCGGATCTTTATTCTACACCACTTGCTAAATCCACCAACTTCCCCAATTCATGCTGGACACAACACCTGCCCAGACTGGGAAGTGGGAAAAGGGGAATTTAAAACAGGGAGGTAGCTAATGGCACCCAAATGAAGGGTTCAATTGCCAAGGAAATGAAAATTAAGGAAGGAGAGCCTGTTACAGAGAGGAAGGGAAGGAGGAGGGAGGTGGTGTCATATACAGGTGTGGAGTCTTAGAGGCTTAGGGAGGGAAACCAAAACCTTTCTTTGAAAAGATTGTCAGCCCTTCCCTCTGTTGTAGCTCAAGGGACCAATGAAGAGTCTCTCCTTTTACCACTTCTGCTTCCCCTTTGGTCTGGTCCTTTAAAAAAAAAGACATAAAATAGATGCTTACCTAAAAACCACCGACATGGAAGTAAGAAACTCCCTAAACGTTTATTATGCAGCAGGTTAAAGTGACTACAGATAAATTTCTCTTATCAAAAATGATAAGGTTACATAACAGGACCTTAAAATGGACCTCAGGCACTGCACTACATTAGCTCTATGCAAAATAAGCAACTCTAAATGATGCTTTAAATCAACCAGAAATGAGTTCTGTTCCTCTTCAGAATCATCAATTTACTTCCTGCATTTTATCTCATAGATGTACAAATCAGCAATCAGAAAGACTTAACAAATTATTCTTTGAAAGCAGAAGCCAAAGCAAGCACACAGAACATCGCGCTCTCAGTAAATATTTACTGAAAGCCAACCTACTACATCTCGAGCACTGGGGCAAGCCAAATGCTATTTCCTAAGTGACCCATGTGGTCCGTTCCTAACTGTGCTCCTGCACACTCCAAGGCCAGAGGGATTCCTTGAGTGCATTCAGCTCACACAGGGCAGCGGAACCAAGGGCCCTGGAGATGTGTCCCTGATCTATTGTTCCAACCTGTCTGCAGATTGTACATGATGAAGGAAAGGTATAAAGTCTTAAGGGCAAAAACTCTATTATTGAAAAGGCCTAAAAAGTTCAAAGAATACTGCCAGGGTCTAGCAAATGACATAATGAATTATTAGGAACTAACCTATTTAAAGAAGACCATTTGTAATGTTTTTAAAGACATTTGCTCTATGCTCCCTTAACCAGGGTACCTATTGGTACATCTCATTTATCAGGAATTCATCCAGCCAAGTTTGTTAGGGGACACATTCTCTCCCTGGCCCAGGGTGCCCACATGTAGAAAAGGCTGTGTTCTTGTGCAAGGCACCAGGCAGGGGACAGAAACCCCGCCAGCACTCCCCACAACAGCAGCTTTCTGGGGCTCATAATCCCTGATGAGAAAACCTGGCACCCCATGAGTCATTTTGTAACGAATAAAAAAAACCAATCAACTTGTGCTTTCCTGATGTACTGACCTTTGTTAGGAATGTTCCAGAAAACACTACAGGAAAACAGAAGTAGCTTTTTTACCTTCTAACATTAGGCATTACTGTAGTGCCACCTTTCATCTGTACAGTGCTTTTTGTACAAGAAGTAATTTTACAGCCAGTCTCCACACGATCTGTCCTGTGAAAGCCTCCCTTCCTCCCCAGGTCCCTCTTTGCTCCAAGTCTCCTCTTCTCCATCAGCCTTCCCAGAGCCTCCATTCATACCCCAGGCCCCTCCAGCCCTGACTCCTACCCCCACCACTCTATTGAAACTGGGTCAAAAACGGTCAGCACCGTGCATATAGGAAAATTTTTCTGGAGAAATACACAATGAGGAGAATTTTCTTTTTTTACAGTTCTTACTGTTTGACTTTTCTAACCAAGAGCATGTTAACTTTAAAAAAAAAAAATACATACATATATATATATATATATATATATTTTTTTTTTTTTTTATATCAGCAGAAGGGCACCCAGTGGCTCAGTCAGTTAAGTGTCCAACTTCTGATCTAGGCTTAGGTCTTGATCTCAGGATTATGAGTTCAAGCCCTGCATTGGGCTCCACAATGGGCATGGAGCCTATTTTAAAATAAATACATACATACATACATAAGATGATCAAAAGATGAGTCATTTTTAAAAGCATCTGTGTTTAGGGGCGCCTGGGTGGCTCAGTTGGTTAAGCGACTGCCTTCCGCTCAGGTCATGATCCCGGAGTCCCGGGATCGAGTCCCGCATCAGGCTCCCTGCTCGGCGGGGAGTTTGCTTCGTCCTCTGACCCTATCCCCTCTCATGTGTTCTCTCTCTCTCATTCTCTCTCTCCCAAATAAATAAATAAAATCTTTAAAAAAGCATCTGTGTTTAAAAAAATAAGAAATATGCTTTTCAAAAATAAAGGAATAGTGACTCTACAGTAGAGAAATCTAGAAGATACCACCTTTACCAAGTGACTGACCAGAGTCAATATCACCAGTAATAAGATACACTGACTCCCCCCCCCCCCCGCCCCAGTGCCCCTTGATGTGATGCACGAAAAGGACACATCAATTCTGTGGTGTTCCTGCCAAAACACATAAGCTGAATCATGACAAATACCAAATAAGCCCTAAATTGAGGGACATTCACACAATAACTGGCCCATGCTCTTCAGAAGTGTTAAGATCATGAAAGACAAGGACTGAGGAACTGTCCTAGATCAGAGGAGGCTAAAAAGACACAATCCCTGAATGCAATGTGGGATTCTGTAGTAGATCCTGGACCAGAACAAGGACATATGAGGGACAACGGGCAACTGATGAAGGTTTGTAGATTAGTTAATGGTACTGGTAACTTGCTGGTTTTGATCACTACTACAGAGAAGTGAGATGTTAACATTTGGGGAAACTGGGCAAAGGGCATTATCGGAACTTGTTCTATTTGTTCAACTTTCAGTCTGAAATTATTCAAATTTAAAGTCATCTCACGGGGCGCCTGGGTGGCTCAGTTGTTAAGCGTCTGCCTTCGACTCAGGTCATGATCCCAGGGTCCTGGGATAGAGCCCCACATCGGGCTCCCTGCTCAGTGGGAGCCTGCTTCTCCCTCTCCCACTCCCCCTGCTTGTGTTCCCTCTCTCACTGTGTCTCTCCCTGTCAAATAAATAAATAAAATATTAAAAAAAAAATAAAGTCATCTCACAATATGCTATACATATGTGAAATCATTATGTTCTACATCTTAAATTGCTACAATGTTATATGTAAACTACATCTCAATAATATATGTAATAATATGTAAACTATATCTCAATAAAGCTGATGGGGAGAAGGGCTGGAATGATGATATGGGCCTTCAGTAACATATCAGGCCTCCGATCTTGGGTCATCCGTGTATGGCAGGTTGTTCACCCAGATCACCCTCCCATCCAACCTGAGACAATGCCTTTTGCTCTGTCACCCAAAACTGTTTCAACTTATTAAAAATTTACTCAAAACAGGGGCACCTGGGAGGCTCAGCCAGCTAAGCAATCCACGACTCTTGATTTCGGCTCAAGTCATGATCTCAGGGTTGTGAGATTGAGCCCCGTGTCGGGCTTCACACTGGGCATGGAGCCTGCCTAAGATTCTCTCTCTCCCTTGGCAAGGATGTGGAGAAAGGGAAACCTTCTTGCCCTGTTGGTGGGAATGCAAACTAGTGCAGCCACTCTGGAAAACAGTATGGAGTTTCCTCAAAAAGTTAAAAATAGAACTACGCTACAATCTAGCAATTGCACTACTAGGTATTTACCCAAAGGATACAAAAATACAGATTCAAAGGACTACATGCACCCCGATGTTTACAGCAGCATTATCAACAATAGCCAAACTATGGAGAGAGCCCAAACGTCCACTGACTGATGAACGGATAAAGAAGATGTGGTATGTATATATGTATATATATAATGGAGTATTATTCAGCCATCAAAAAGAATGAAATCTTGCCATTTGCAATGATGTGGATGGAGCTAGAGTATATTAGGCTAAGTGAAATAAGTCAGTCAGAGAAAGACAAATACCTATGATCTCACTCATATGCGGAATTTAAGAAAGAAACCAGAAGAACATATGGGAAGGGGAAAAGAAAAAAGGAGAGACAGGGCGCCTGGGTGGCTCAGTTGGTTAAGCGACTGCCTTCGGCTCAGGTCATGATCCTGGAGTCCCTGGATCGAGTCCCGCATCGGGCTCCCTGCTCGGTGGGGGGTCTGCTTCTCCCTCTGACCCTCCCCCCTCTCATGTGCTTTCTCTCTCTCATTCTGTCTCAAATAAATAAAATCTTTAAAAAAAAAAAGAAAAGAAAAGAAAAAAGGAGAGACAGAAACAAGCCATAAGAGACTTTTTTTTTTTTAACATTTTATTTATCTATTCAGTAGAGACAGAGAGAGAGAGGCAGAGGGAGAAGCAGGCTCCCAAGGAGCAGGGAGCCCGATGCGGGACTCGATCCCAGGACCCTGGGATCACGACCTGAGCTGAAGGCAGACACTTAACCATCTGAGCCACCCAGGCACCCCCAGCCATAAGAGACTCCTAACGATAGAGAACAAACTGAGAGTTGATGGAGGGAGGTGAGTGGAGGATGGGTTAGATTGGTGATGGGTATTAAGGAAGGCACTTATGATGAGCACTGGGCGTTTTACTTAAGTGATGAATCACTGATTCTACTCCAGAAATCAATATTGCACTGTATGTTAGCTACCTTAAATAAATAAATAAATAAATAAATAAATGAATAAATATTAAAAAATTATCTCTCCCTTTCCCTCTGCCCCCTTCTCTCTGCCCCCTCCCCTCTCACTCTTTCTCTCTTAAAAAAAAAAAGATAAATTTACTCAAGAGTCTGCATCAAAATGAGAGAGGCCACCATCATACATGTCTCTCAGTCAACTTCTTCCTGAGGCTTCCAGAACCAGAAAAAAGAGCGTCATGCATATTTTGTATTAAACTGTATTTTCTTTTTTTTTTTTTAAGATTTTATTTATTTATTTAACAGAGAGAGAGACAGAGAAGGAACACAAGCAGAGGGAGTGGGAGAGGGAGAAGCAGGCTTCCCACGGAGCGGGGAGCCAATGAGGGGCTCTATCCCAGGACCTGGGATCATGACCTGAGCCGAAGGCAGATGCTTAATGACTGAGCCACCCAGGCGCCACTTATACTGTATTTTCTTGATTGGAGCTTGGAAGATGGCAGAGTAGGAGGACCCTGACCTCACCCTATCCCACATTTACAACTAGATATCATCCACATCCAAGTCAATAAACCAGAAAGTGACCCAAGGACTGGCAGAACAAACTCCACAACTAAATATAGAAAAGAAGCTGCATCTGAAAGGTCAGGAAAGTCATAAAGGCAGAAGGAGTCTTTCTGGAGGCCCAGAGAGGGCAGAGAAACTGGCCCTCGAAACCAGGGAGCTCACACAGGGAAAACTAATCCGATAACATTTGGCTTTAAAAACCAGAGGGGCTGAATTCTCTGAGTTTGTAAAACTACTGGGACGTGGAGCCTGAGGCTTTAACAGCTGACTCAGCACTGGGTGAGCAGGGAGGAGAGTGATAGTTGGGTTGCCACCCTTAAAAGAGTCAGCAGCTGACATGGAAAAGCCACATAAAAACAGCAGTTTATGGGCCGCCTGGGTGGTTCAGTTGGTTAAGCGTCCAACTCTTGACTTTGGCTCAGGTCATGATCCCAGGGTTATGAGATCTATCCCCGCACTGGGCTCCGCACTGGGCACGAAACCTGCTTAAGATTCTCTCTATCCCCTTGCCCCTCTTCTCTGTTCTCTCTCTCTCTCTCTAAAAACATTAGAGCAGAAATAAATGATATAGAAACTAAAAAAAAAAAAAAAAACACAAAAACAAAACAAAACACTAGAACAAATCAATGAAACCAGGAGCTGGTTCTTTGAAAAGCACAATGAAATTGATAAGCCTCTAGTCAGACTTATCAAAAAAAAAAAAGAGAAAGCACTCAAATAAATAAAACCACAAATGAGAAGGGAGAAATAATAACCAACACCACAGAAATATAAATAACTATAAGAGAATATTATCAAAAACAATATGCCAACAAATTGGACAACCTGGAAGAAACAGATAAATTCCTAGGAACTATATATATAAACTACCAAAACCGAAACAGGAAGAAATGGAAAATTTGAATAAACTGATAACCACCAAAGAAATTGAATCAGTAATCAAAAAACTCCCAACAAACAATTCTAAAATTCCTTTGGAACCACAAAAGACTATGAATATCCAAAGCAATCTTGAAAAAGAAAAACAAAGCCGGAGGCATCACAATTCCAGACTTCAAGTTGTATTACAAAGCTGTAGTAATCAAAACAGTATGATACTGGCACAAAAACAGACACAGAGATCAACAGAACAGAACAGAAAACCAGAAATACACTCACAACTACACAGTCAATTAATTTTTTACAAAGCAGGGAAAAATACCCAATGGGAGAAGGATAATCTCTTCAAGAGATGGTATTGGGAAAACTGAACAGCAACATGCAAAAAAAGAAACTGGACCACATTCTTATATCATACAGAAAAACAAATTCAAACTGGATTAAAGACCTAAATGTGAGACCTAAAACCATAAAAATCCCAGAAGAGAACAAAGGCAGTAACCTTTTTGACACTGGCCATAGCAACTTTTTCTAGATATGCCTCCTAAGGCAAGGGAAACAAAAGTAAAAATGAACTACTGGTACTACATCAAATTAGTGAAAGAAACAATCAATAAAACTAGAAGGCAACCTAGGAAATGGGAGAAGATATTTGCAAATAACATATCTGATAAAGGGTTAGTATCCAAAATATATAAAGAACTCATACAACTGAACACCCAAAAAACAAATAATCCAATTTAAAAAATGGGCAGAAGACATGAATAGACATTTCTCCAAAGAAGATATCCAGATGGCCAACAGACACATGAAAAGATGCTCATCATCACTTACCATTGGGAAAATGCAAATCAAAACTAAAATGAGATATCACATCACACCTGTAAGAATGACTAAAATCAAAAACACAAGAAACAACAGGTGTTGGCGAGAATGTGGAGAAAGAGAAACCCTTATATCATTGGTGGGAATGCAAGCTGGTGTAACCACTGTAGAAAACAGTATGGAGGTTCCTCAAAAAGTTAAAAATAAAACTACCCTGTGATCCAGCAATTGTATTTACCCAAAGAATACAAAAACCCTAATCCAAAGGGATACACGCACCCCAATGTTTACAACAGCATTATTTACAACAGTCAAGATAAGGAAGCAGCCCAACTGTCCATCAATTGATGAACAGATAAAGAGGATGTGAGATATATATATATGTAATGAGATATTATTCAGCCATGAAAAATAAATGAAATCTTGCCATTTACAACAACATGGATGGAGCCAGAGAGTACAATGCTAAGCAAAATAAGTCAGTCAGAGAAAGACAAATACCGTATGATTTCACTCATATGTGGAATTTAAGAAATAAAACAAATAAGCAAAGGGAAGAAAAGAGAGAAGGCGACAAACTAAGAAACAGACTTTTAATTATAGAGAACAAGCTGATGGTTACAAGAGGGGAGGTGTGTGGGGGGATGAGGGAAATAGATGATGGGGATTAAGGAGTACACTTGTGATGAGCACTGGATGATGTGTGGAACTGCTGAGTTGCTACATTATACACCTGAAACTAATGTAACACTGTATGTTAATTAACTGGAAGTAAAAGAAGAACTTAAATATAAATAAATTATATTTTCTCTAGTTTTTAATTTTTTTTTAAGGAAGAGCAATAAAAAAGTATAGTTCAGGGAGGAGAAAGATGGTGGAGGAGTAGGAGACCTAAATTTCGTCTATCCCAGGAATTCAGCTAGATAGGGATCCAACTTTTCTGAATACCTACAAACTCAACAGGAGACTGGAGAAAAGAATAGCAGCAACTCTCTGAACAGAAAAGCGACCACCTTCTGGAAGGTAGGACGTGCGGAGAAGTGACTCCAAGGCGATATTCGGGAAGATGGTGGAGGGGGCCTCTGTCAGCCACTACTGGCAAGTGATAGAAGAGCAGAGTACAAAATTGGAAATTTTAGAAGTCTGCTCCGCTAAAGGATGTCACTCCAGTGGCTAAGCTGGGGGTGGAACCCTTGCTGGGACACTGTGGTCTCAGGACCCTCAGACCGGGGGTGCCTGAGTGTGGCAGAGCTCCCAGGTATCCCAGCGGGGAAGCCAGCTGCAGAGACGGAGCGAGGCGAGGGCTCTCAGCTCGGGGTTGCCATAAACTGTGATCAGCAGCACAGTCAGGCCACTGCTCTTCCAGCAGAGACCCAACAAGTGGCAGATCCGGGGAGACTCCCCTTCCTCCCACAGGTAGGAGCGGCACAGGAGCACACCGCAGGAATCCGTTGGGTTTGGAGACTCCACACGGGGTCGTGTGCTAAACGCTCAGTCACAGGCCAGGTGAGCACAGAGTGTGGCCGGAGATCGGAGAGACGGGAATGATTGCTTTTCTGTGGGGGCTCACTGAGGAGTGGGGCCCTGAGTTCTTGGCTCCTCGCAGGCAGAGATTGGGAGGCCACCATTTTCACTCTCGTCCTCCAAAACTGTACAGAAAGCTTGCAGGGAACAAAAGCTCCAGAGAGCAAACCCGAACAGGTTACTTAGCCCTGCCCCAGCAAGGGCGGGGCAATTCCGACTCTGGCAAAGATATTTGAGAACCACGGCAACAGGCCCCTCCCCCAAAAGATCAGCAAGAACAGCCAGCCAAGACCAAGTTTACTGATCAATGAGAACGGCAGAACTCCAGCACTAGGGGAATACTGCACATAGAATTCATGGCTTTCAAGATGTCCATTGACATGAATGGATAAAGAAGATGTGGTGTATATATATACAATGGAATATTATGCAGCCATCAAAAGGAATGAGATCTTGCCATTTGCAATGACGTGGATGGAACTGGAGGGTATTATGCTGAGTGAAATAAGTCAATCAGAGAAAGACATGTATCATATGATCTCACTGATATGAGGAATTCTTAATCTCAGGAAACAAACTGAGGGTTGCTAGAGTGATAGGGGGTGGGAGGGATGGGGTGGCTGGGTGATAGACATTGGGGAGGGTATGTGCTATGCTGAGCACCGTGAATTGTGCAGGACTGTTGAATCGCAGATATGTACCTCTGACACAAGTAATACAATATATGTTAAAAAAAAAAAAAAAAGAAGAAGATAGCAGGAGGGGAAGAATGAAGGGGGAGAAATAGGAGGGGGAGATGAACCATGAGAGACGATGGACTCCGAAAAACAAACAGGGTTCTAGAGGGGAGGGGGGTGGGAGGATGGGTTAGCCTGGTGACAGGTATTAAAGAGGGCACGTTCTGCATGGAGCACTGGGTGTTATACGCAAACAATGAATCATGGAACACTATATCAAAAACTAATGATGTTATGTATGGTGATTAACATAACAATAAAAAATTAAAAAGAAAAGAATTCATGGCTTTTTCCCCATGATTCTTTGGTCTTTCAAAGTTAATCTTTTTTAACTTTTGCTTTTTTTTTTTAATTTTTCTTTTTCCCTTTTCAACCAACATCTTATCAATCCCTTTCTTAAAAACTTCTTTATTTTTCATTTTTAGACTCATATTCTATCCCTTCACAGTAGTTAACCTTATTTTTGGTGTATATATATATATACATAAGCTGTTCTCTCTTTAAAATTTTGGGATACAGTTTCTTCTAACCGACCAAAATATATGCTAAATCTCTAGTGTATGGCTTTGTTCTAGTCTCCTACCTGATCACTTTCTCTCCCTTTCTTTTTTTTAAATCTTCTTCTTTCTTTTTCAACTGACTTCTTATCAATTCCTTTTAAAAAATCTTTTGTAATATTCATCTTTATAGTCATAGTCCATCACTTCATTGTATTTACCCTTAGTTTTGTACATATAAAAGTTTTTCTTTCTTTAAAATTTTGGGAGGCACTTTCTTCTAACAAACCAAAATACACCAAAAATCTAGTGTGTGGCACTGATCTATGCACCAGCCTGATCATATTTGATCATATTCTGGTTTTTTGTTTGTTGTTTTTATCTTTTTCTTTTTCTTTTTTTTCTTTTTTCTTTCTTTCCCTTTCTTTTCCCCCAGTTTCAGGTCTCTTCTGATTTGTTTAGTGTATATTTTTCTGGGGCCATTGTTACCCTGTTAGCATTTTGTTCTCTCATTCAACTATTCTTCTCTGGACCAAATGACAAGACGGAAAAAATCACCTCAAAAAAAAAAAAGAACAGGCAGTACTGACTGCCAGGGGCCTAATCAATATGGACATTAGTAAGATGTCAGAACTACAGTTCAGAATGACGATATTAAAGATACTAGCTGGGCTTGAAAAAAGCATGGAAGATATTAGAGAAACCCTTTCTGGAGAAAAAAAAGAACTAAAATCTAACCAAGTCGAAATCAAAAAGGCTATTAATGAGGTGCAATCAAAAATGGAGGCTCTAACTGCTAGGATAAATGAGGCAGAAGAGAGAATCAGTGATATAGAAGACCAAATGATGGAAAATAAAGAAGCTGAGAAAAAGAGAGATAAACAACTTCTGGATCAGGAGGGCAGAATTCGAGAGATAAGTGATACCATAAGACGAAACAACATTAGAATAATTGGGATCCCAGAAGAAGAAGAAAGAGAGAGGGGGGCAGAAGGTATATTGGAACAAACTATAGCAGAGAACTTCCCTAATTTGGGGAAGGAAACAGGCATCAAAATCCAGGAGTTACAGAGAACCCCCCTCAAAATCAATAAAAATAGGTCAACACCCCAACATCTAATAGTAAAACTTAAGAGTCTCAGAGACAAAGAGAAAATCCTGAAAGCAGCTCGGGACAAGAGATCTGTAACCTATAATGGCAGGAATATTAGATTGGCAACAGACCTATCCACAGAGACCTGGCAGGCCAGAAAGGACTGGCATGATATATCCAGAGCACTAAATGAGAAAAATATGCAGCCAAGAATACTATATCCAGCTAGTCTGTCATTGAAAATAGAAGGAGAGATCAAAAGCTTCCAGGACAAACAAAAACTAAAGGAATTTGCAAACACGAAACCAGCCCTACAAGAAATCTTGAAAAGGGTCCTCTAAGCAAAGAGAGAGCCTAAAAGCAACATAGACCAAAAAGGAACACAGACAATATACAATAACAGTCACCTTACAGGCAATACAATGGCACTAAATTCCTATCTTTCAATAGTTACCCCGAATGTAAATGGGCTAAATACCCCAATCAAAAGACACAGGTTATCAGATTGGATTAAAAAAACAAGACCCATCGATATGCTCTCTTCAAGAGACTCATTTTAGACCCAAAGACACCCCCAGATTGAAAGTGAGGGGATGGAAAACCATTTACCATGCTAATGGACACCAAAAGAAAGCTAGGGTGGCAATCCTTATATCAGACAAATTAGATTTTAAACCAAAGACTGTAATAAGAGATGAGGAAGGACACTATATCCTACTTAAAGGGTCTATCCAACAAGAAGATCTAACAATTATAAATATCTATGCCCCTAACATGGGAGCAGCCAATTATATAAGCCAATTAATAACAAAATCAAAGAAACACATTGACAACAATACAATAATAGTGGGGGACCTTAACAACCCCCTCACTGAAATGGACAGATCGTCTAAGCAAAAGATCAACAAGGAAATAAAGACCTTAAATGATGGGGTGCCTGGGTGACTCAGATGGTTAAGCGTCTGCCTTCGGCTCAGGTCATGATCCCAGGGTCCTGGGATCGAGCCCCGCGTCGGGCTCCCTGCTCAGCGGGAAGCCTGTTTCTCCCTCTCCCACTCCCCCTGCTTGTGTTCCCTCTCTCGCTGTGTCTCTCTCTGATAAATAAATAAATAAAATCTTTAAAAAAAAAAAAAAGACTTTAAATGACACACTGGACCAAATGGCACAGATATATTCAGAACATTCCATCCCAAAGCAACAGAATACACATTCTTCTCGAGTGCCCATGGAACATTCTCCAGAATCGATCACATTTAGGTCACAAATCAGGTCTCAACTGGTACCAAAAGACTGAGATCATTCCCTGCATATTTTCAGACCACAATGCTTTGAAACTAGAACTCAATCACAACAGGAAAGTCAGAAAGAACTCAAATACATGGAAGCTAAAGAGCATCCTACTAAAGAATGAATGGGTCAACCAGAAAATTAAAGAAGAATTTTAAAAATACATGGAAACCAATGAAAATGAAAACACAACTGTTCAAAATCTTTGGGATGCAGCAAAGGCAGTCCTAAGAGGAAAGTATATAGCAGTACAAGCCTTTCTCAAGAAACAGGAAAGGTCTCAAGTACACAACCTAACCCTACACCTAAAGGAGCTGGAGAAAGAACAGCAAATAAAGCCTAAACCCAGCAGAAGAAAAGAATTAATAAAGATCAGAGCAGAAATCAATGAAATAGAAACCAAAAGAGCAGTAGAACAGATCAACGAAACCAGGAGCTGGTTCTTTGAAAGAATTAACAAGACTGATAAATCCCTGGCCAGACTTACCAGAAAGAAAAGAGAAAGGACCCAAATCAACAAAATCATGAATGAAAGAGGAGAGATCACAATCAACACCAAAGAAATACAAGCAATTATAAGAACATACTATGAGCAACTATATGTCAGCAAATTAGATAATCTGGAAGAAATGGATGCATTCCTAGAGATGTATCAACTACCAAAACTGAACCAGGAAGAAATAGAAACCCTGAACAGACCTATAACCACTAAGGAAATTGAGGCAGTCATCAAAAATCTCCCAACAAACAAAAGCCCAGGGCCAGATGGCCTCCCAGGGGAATTCTACCAAACATTATAAGAAGAATTAATACCTATTCTTCTGAAACTGTTCCAAAAAATAGAAATGGAAGGAAAACTTCCAAACTCGTTTTATGAGGCCACCAATACCTTGATCCCCAAACCAGACAAAGACCCCATCAAAAAGGAGAATTACAGACCAATATCCCTGATGAACATGGATGCAAAAATTCTCACCAAAATACTAGCCAATAGGATCCAACAGTACATTAAAAGGAGTATTCACCACGACCAAGTGGGATGTATCCCTGGGCTGCAAGGTTGGTTCAACATCTGCAAATCAATCAATGTGATACAACACATTAATAAAAGAAAGAACAAGAACCATATGATCCTCTCAATAGATGCAGAAAAAGCACTTGACAAAGTACAGCATCCTTTCTTGATCAAAACTCTTCAGAGTATAGGGATAGAGGGTACATACCAATATCATACAAAGCCATCTATAAAAAACCCACAGTGAATATCATTCTCAATGGGGAAAAACTGAGAGCTTTCCCCCTAAGGTCAGGAACGCGGCAGGGATGTCCACTATCACCACTGCTATTCAACATAGTATTGGAAGTCCTAGCCACAGCAATCAGACAACAAAAAGAAATAAAAGGCATCCGAATCGGCAAAGAAGTCAAACTCTCACCCTTTGCAGATGATATGATACTTTATGTGGAAAACCCAAAAGACTCCACCCCAAAACTGCTAGAACTCATACAGGAATTCAGTAAAGTGGCAGGATATAAAATCAATGCACAGAAATCAGTAGCATCTACACATTTAATGCAATCCCCATCAAAATACCATCCACTTTTTTCAAAGAAATGGAACAAATAAATCCTAAAATTTGTATGGAATCAGAAAAGACCCCGAATAGCCAGAGGTATGTTGAAAAAGAAAAGCAAAGCTGGCAGCATCACAATTCTGGACTTCCAGCTCTATTACAAAGCTGTCATCAAGACAGTATGGTACTGGCACAAAAACAGACACACAGATAAGTGGAACAGAACAGAGAGCCCAGAAATGGACCCTCAACTCTATGGTCAACTCATCTTCAACAAAGCAGGAAAGAATGTCCAATGGAACAAAGACAGTCTCTTCAACAAATGGTGTTGGGAAAATTGGACAGCCACATGCAGAAGAATGAAACTGGACCACTTCCTTACACCACACACAAAAATAGACTCCAAATGGTTGAAAGACCTCAATGTGAGACAGGAATCCATCCAAATCCTAAAGGAGAACACAGGCAGCAACCTCTTTGACCTCAGCCGAAGCAACTTCTTCCTAGAAACATCGCCAAAGGCAAGGAAAGCATGGGCAAAAATGAACTATTGGGATTTCATCAAGATAAAAAGCTTTTGCACAGCAAAGGAAACAGTCAACAAAACCAAAAGACAACCGACAGAATGGGAGAAGATATTTGCAAATGACCTATCAGATAAAGGGCTAGTATCCAAAATCTATAAAGAGCTTATCAAACTCAACACCCAAAGAACAAATGATCCAATCAAGAAACGGGCAGAAGACATGAACAGACATTTTTCCAAAGAAGACATCCAAATGGCCAACAGACACATGAAAAAGTGCTCAACATCGCTCGGCATCAGGGAAATCCAAATCAAAACCTCAATGAGATCCTGACAGATGTTGGAAGATATGCGGAGAAAGGGGAACCCTCCTACACTGTTGGTGGGAATGCAAGCTGGTGCAGCCACTCGGGAAAACAGTTCCTAAAAAAGTTGAAAATAGAGCTACCATACAATCCAGCAGTTGCATGACTGGGTATTTACCCCAAAGATACAAATGTAGGGATCCGAAGGGGTATGTGCACCCTGATGTTTATAGCAGCAATGTCCACAATAGCCAAACTATGGAAAGAGCCAAGATGTCCATCGACAGATGAATGGATAAAGAAGATGTGGTATATATATATACAATGGAATATTATGCAGCCATCAAAAGGAATGAGATCTTGCCATTTGCAACGACGTGGATGGAACTGGAGGGTGTTATGCTGAGTGAAATAAGTCAATCAGAGAAAGACATGTATCATACGACCTCACTGATATGAGGAATTCTTAATCTCAGGAAACAAACTGAGGGTTCCTGGAGTGGTGGGGGGTGGGAGGGATGGGGTGGCTGGGTGATAGACAGGGTATGTGCTATGGTAAGTGCTGTGAATTGTGTAAGACTGCTGAATCACATACCTGTACCTCTGAAACAAATAATACATTATATGTTAAAAAAAAAAAGATGATAGCAGGAAGGGGAAAAATGAAGGGGGGAAATGATATTTATTTGATGATATTGATGATAGCAGGAAGGGAAAAATGAAGGGGAGATGAACCAGGAGAGACTATGGACTCTGAGAAACAAACTGAGGGTTCTAGAGGGGAGAGGGGTAGGGGGATGGGTTAGCCTGGTGATGGGTATTAAAGAGGGCACGTCCTGAATGGAGCACTGGGTGTTACATGCAAACAATGAATCATGGAACACTACATCAAAAACTAATGATGTAATGTATGGTGGTTAACATAACATAATTAAAAAAAAAAAAGTACAGTTCACCTAAGAGTACAGTAATTTTTCTAGTCTGCTGGAATGTGTTATTCACTCCCATAAATTTCCTCACTAATTAATGCATGTTTCAATTACTCCCACTGGACCCCCAAATCTAAGGTGGACACCTGGGGTCAGCATTACCTAAAGGGGCAGGGGGAGACCAAACAAAACCTGAGTAGAAAGACATGGAAACCGTAGGTGTCATCTTTCCTCATCTTGACAAGCCCCTCTCTCATCCCTGCTTTCACTCACAATGAGACTGTCCTAGACAAGTGACCTGACTTTCTCAAAGCCATGCACTTCTGACGGCAGGAAAATGTACTGGGGCCAGAAATACTGCCCACATTTTTCTCATTTCTGGAGAACTCTTAGAAAGATTCATGAGAGATGTGCTCTTTACATGGAGCACAATGGAGCCTGGGTATAAATATCAAAACAACATCCATAAAAACATGGTGAGAACAGAGTCTGCAAAGTGTCCCACTTCCAACAGGGATTTCACTAGGGAGTGTCCTCTCGCTGGGCTGTGCAATCATTTCTCACAGATAGTTCGAGGCCGGCTCCATCTGACCCCACTGCTCCTGTTCCAGGAAAAGGCCTGCCTTCCCTCTGCCTCTGCTGAACTTGCTTTTTAAGCTTCTAAACCATTTTTATGGTAGAAAAGGCTAGAGTAATAATAGCCTCAATTTATTTAACGCTGAGTGCTGAGCACTAGGTTTTACAAATACCTTTTTTCTTTTAACCTTCACCACTGCTCCATAAGACAGTACTAAAAACCCCACTATTGAAATGGAAGAAAATGAAACAGAGAGTAAGGGACTGACAACAAGGAATGCACTGGGCTGGATTTCTTTGCACTAATCATTCTCCTCTTTTGTAAAAACTCTGCTTAGTTATCTTTCTTCCCTGCCGAGGAGATAGGGACAATATCCCCAGCATAATCCGTGTGTCCCCAGGGAGCGGTGGCCACAGAGGTACTGACATTTATTACCTGGGATTTTCTGACTGTGCTTAATACACCCTGCTCCTCACCAAGACAGTGAGTCCTCAAGCACCAAGGCTTGTCCTTCCTGTTCCTCACAGTGTCCCCATGCTCAGAACAGGGCTTGACCAGGATAAGATACTCAGCACTACCTGTTGACTGGATAAATAAAGCCCATTCCAAAAAATGGCTACCACAGCACTATCCAATAGCAATTTCTCTGTGATGGAAATGTCCCACATCTGAGCTGTCTGGTAGCCACCCGTGGCTACTGAGTGCTTGAAATGTGGCTAGTGGGACTAAAAAGGATTTTCTTCTTTTTTTTTTTTTTAATTTTCATGACTTTTAATTTCCATGGCTACATGAGGCTGGTGACTACCCCATTGGTGGACGCAGATCTAACCTTTCCTGATTTCTAACACAACACCAACATTCACTGGTGATGCTTCCCACCTCTGCTCTAAGCTTCACTCCTGCTCAAGCCCGCGTCTGTGTGAACACCACACTGGCGCTGCATCCGTGGTGGGTGTTAAGGCTGCTACTTTCAAGATGCTTAGTGAAGGAACAACAGGAGAAACTAAATGAATCAAATAAGCATGACTCATGCTGAAGACACGATTTTGGGATTACAACAAAAGCTGGTGGGAAACAACAATGTTATTCACTGATCACTTTCTCTTCATTGATATCAGTGAGTCATGAGAACAAATGTCACCTCCCTTCCTACCTATCACTAACCACCACAAGAAAAAGTAAGAAAAGGTCAAAAAGGAAAGCAAACAATTTTGTTACCAAACATACCAGTTATGAAGAAATTTGAGTCATGGTTACTCGGGTGCCAGTTAAAAGTAGAAAAGATGAATCAATATTCATGTCATGTTTCCAGAAAATGTTCAAATGTACAAGTAGCATATATCAAACCAAAAGAATTCAAGGTATGAGATATTTCAAGAAGGAAGAGTACTGATTAATTCATGTGCAGCTCTATCCTGTGTGGTAGTCAGGGGTGATTTTATAAAAGTAAACATACCTTCTAGGCCTATGGTGCCACCTACCAAGAGCCCAGGCTCAGAGCCACACCCATCCCTTCCAGGCATGTTGGCAGAGCTCCTCCTGACTCCAACCTGACTGACCCCGCCTCCAGCACTTTGAGCTACTGACTTCAGAGATGACCAAATCTTGGCTGGCTGAGCATCTGTACTCTCCCCTACACAATCCTATCCACCAGTGGGGCCCTGTTCTAGCCCTGATGAAGCCAGGTGACTTCGTGATAAAGGCAGAGGAGATGACTTCTCTTCTTCCATTAGCCTGCCACAAATGCCCTGATTGAAAGGCACCCCTACTGGGAAACGGACAAAGGAAGCAAAGATACAGAGAGTTTATAGCTGATAAAAATATCAACATCCGCACACCAAAGATTCTCCTCTAAGTCAGAGACCATTTCATTATCTCCATCACTGACAAAGCATCCAATCTGCAAACATCAATCTCCTTGTCTTAGGTATCATGTTAATACTTCATTACACATGAAAGGGAAATCTCCATTCAGTCCTTGCACTGCAATGTGGACACTACCTGAAGAATAAACTATGGAAGAGAAGACAGTTTGGGTATGGCTCACACATCTTTGGTGTATACAGTATATACTCAATAAAAGTATGCTCTTTTATACATTCATCACTGCACCTTAAGTTGCAAGCAAGGTGGTAATTGTTATAAGGGCACAACCTCTTCTGTCTCCTGCCTCTACTCATGACACTGACACCATGGCAGTGGTGGGTAGATGGCAGCCTACAGGCTGGCTTGATGCCTTACCAGGTGTGAGATTCTCCAAACAGCAGGGACCAAGGGCAGAATGGGAGTAATCCAGTCCACGTGCAGGCAACAGGTGGGGTACTGCCTAGCCCTGCACTATCCAATATGGTAACCAATGGCCACATGCGGCTATTTAAAGTTAGTAAAACTGAAGTTCCACAATCACACTAGCCACCCTCATAGTGCTCATCAATCACAAGCAGCTGATGGCTAACGTACTGAACAATGCAAACACAGAATACCTCAAAACATCACAGAAAATTCTATTGGACAGCACTGGTCTAGATAGTTTTGAAACAGTAATAAAAGTGACAAAGTCATTCTGGTTTGTACTGTCAACATGCACTGGCAATTCTAAATAAAATTAGTGATAAAATACTCCTCTCTGGCCCCTTGACCTTCCCCATATGCCACTGTCCAAATAAATCTGCCTAGAGACTAAAATCTTAGCTACATCACTGCTCAAATGAATGTAAAAGTGAAGAGAGAGAAAAAAAAAAAAGACTAATGTGTATTCCACTCCCTTTCTCTGTCCCTAACAGAGCTACCCTAAAGAAACTTGACAGCTGATTTTATGAAAGTCTGGAGAGAAAAACTGGTAAAAGAATTTATAGGAGCACCTGAGTGGCTCAGTCAGTTAAGTGTCTGACTCGATTTCGGCTCAGGTCATGATCTCAGGGATGTGAGATCAAGCCCCATGTTAGGCTCCTTGCTCAAAGTGGAGCCTACTTAAGCTTCTCTCTCTCTCCCTCTCCCTCTACCCCTCCCAACCCCCTCTCTCTCTCCCTCTCTAAAATAATAAATAAGTAAATAAATAATTTATAATTACCAAGATGTGTACAGCCCCTGAAAATTGCACATAACATATATTCAAAGGGGGCGAGAGGTAGATAACCCAAAGCAAACCATACCATTTTTCTTCTAACAATATACCTAGTCGTGTAGGAGAGAAAAAGCAACCCAGACCTCAGGGCTCTCATTCCATGGCAGGATCCAGTTCTCAAATACAGGCCTAAAATAGAACCCAACTTCTTTTTTCTGGACAAGTCTGGAACAAATGGGGCCATGGAGAGCTGTTCAGCTCTCTATTACGGGCCGTGCATTAAATATTAATATGGCTAAGGTCTTTTTCCTAGCAGAATATTAAAAATGCACACAATGTTTCTAATTTCAATTCCCATAATGGTCTGTAATGCTTTCAGAGGGTTCTGAATTTTTTATTTCTCTTTTGGTCATCCCTCCTGGTCACTGATGGCTCCAACTGCTACATGTTCTATCTCCCTCCCAACCCCCCCATCAATGGCAAATGGGGCCAAGACTTCCAAGCTCTCCTACACAAAGCTCTGCTGGCATTTCCCCCAGGTACATGTGTTACCCAATTAAACACCACTTCCTTAAGAAGAACGTCTTCACTCAGGTAATTTCTGGGAATGCATCATAGCTAAAATACAAAACACTAGAGAATAAAATGATGACAAAAATAACATTCAACTATCTATTATAGTAAACCAAACTGTTCCAGATAAGGAACCTTCCAGATGCTCAAAGGGGAAATTTTTATGCCCCAAAGTGTATTTAGCTAGGTCTAAAGACTACGACATATTTCCCTGCTATTATATAAGAATGCCCCAAGAGTTACCGTGCAGTCTTTTATCAGGGCCTTTGCACATGCTGCCCCTGCTGCCTGGAATGCTCCTCCCATCCCACTTCTCCTCACTAATGCCCCTCTGTCTTTAGCTCAACTTCACTTCCCCAGGGAAGCTTTCCTGACACTCCAGATGAATACAGGTTCCCCAGATCCACACTCTCGATACCTTGTATTTATACTTCATGGCATTCATCACAGTTTATAATTACATATTTATCTACAGGATTATTTAGAGAATAATATAATTATTAAATAGAGAATGTCTACCTCACCCCCCACATGTCTGAACAATCAGTAAGGAGTGGCGCTGTGTCAGTTCTGTGGATCATTACATCCCCAATGGCCAGCCATGCATGGTATAGCAGATAACCAACAAATGTTTAAAAGATGAACAAATGGATTAGTGAATGAACAAATATCTTTTGAGAATCAGGGAAATATGTTCTTGTACTAGGATGTAACTTTAGTTTCAAACAGAGATGTGGGGAAAACTACACCTTGAAACATGGAGAGACAGACACTTCAAGAGAGATGGCCAAGGTCTGCTTACCTGGAACAGAAGCCCCTGGAGCCATAAACTGGTAGGAACACTTAAATGGTAATGTTGGTGAACTGCTGGAGACTGACTGTGCACTAGTGTGGGGGAGAAACTCCAGGGTCCACAGTATCAGGGGGGTTCCCACCTTTGTGTGCCTCACCACCAGGAACTGAATCAGAGTCTGACAGTGAAGGATGTCTCCAGAACTGAGGCTTACTCTCCAGGAAAATAAATACATACATACATACATACATACATAAGAATTTATAATTACCCTTTGCAGACCTTTTCAGACCCTCAGCTCTGAAAGGGAAGTTTCTCCCACTCTAGCCCCCTCCAGGTTCCCTAAGTGGGAGTAAAATAGTCAAAGAGTGAGGGTTTCAAGGAAACAGATAAGGAATGCTGCACGCAAGGAAGGGAGGAGGGGATAGAGAAAACCATCCCACAGCCCCAAGACACAGGCTCCCTACAGGACTAAGATTATAGAATGCTCCCCCCCTATTCCTTACCACCACACTAACAGGGTTCCAGTGTAGGAACAGTGGTTTATAGCTCAAAGAACTAGAAGACACAGACTTTCTCTGAGAGGAGTACTTAGAGAAGCCCAAAGTGACGAAGACAAAAATAAGGACAGTAGGGAAATTTGAAGGCTCTGGCATCTCTTGCTAGAACAACTGTTAAAGAAAGCCAACTCCAATCATACTAACGTAAATCCTCCCATTAAAGATCTATTTAGCTCAGCTCCTAAACCCTAACCAACATATGTGATTGTCAACAAAGGGTTAACTCCACAGGCCTGGGTTGCTCAAACTCAGCACATGACCAAGAAAGGCCCATTTTCCTGACCAGCCCTGGGTAGCTCCTGGGAACTGAGCCCTTGGAATCTTCTGTATCATAAGACTGTTTTTGCCTGCCTGAGGCCTTGCATCACACTGTAAGCTTGTCTGGATAGTTTATACTGACAATGTCATTTGTGGGGGCAGCTGCTTTCCCTCTGGGGGCATGGAGCTTCAATCCCTGAGGTCAGCCACAAAGGTTCTGGATGCCTACATAACTGACCTCCAGGTAAAAGCCTGGACATTCAGTGGGGCAACATCTCTGGCTGGCAGCACTTTGCACATATTGTCACACATTGCTGCTGGGGGAATGAGATATTTGGGGGACACTTGGAAGCTTGTACCTGGTTTCCTCCAGACTTCACCTCATGCACTTTTTCCCTTTCCAGATTTAACTCTATATCTGTTCACTGTAATAAACCACAACCACGAGTGCAACCACCTCTCAATCCTGTGAGTCCTTCTTGAAAATCAAACCTGAGGAAGGACCCGAAGACCCAACAGAGGAGTGAGAGGTGTCAGAAGTGAGATTCAGTAAAATGACTCTGACTCACTGGGTTATGGCAAAAGTACTGCTTGGGAAAAGGATGAAGGAGCAGGGAGGACAAATCTTTGATGTCTGATGGCCAATGAGTCATCCATAGTCTAGAGAGCAAATGCACTCTGATCATTGCTGGGGGTTAGGCTTCCCATGGAATTTAGAAATGATGGCTCTAACTTGTAAGGAGTTGGCTCACTGCCCCTCCTTTAAATGCCAAATAGCAAGCCATTCTGGATTGGCTTTATGGCTGGGATGTTCACCCACTTAATGTACCCCTTCCCAAGGTCATTAAAAATGCTGGGATTAAGGAGCCCCTTTACACAGGCCCCATGTAACCTCACTAATGCGGAATCAGGGAACACTTTGAGAAGCCATATGAGATTTATTATCTCAGCTTCTCCTGTGGGTATTAAGAATGCTAATATATATATATATTAGAGTGATTCACAAGAGAATGGGAAAAGACAAAGAAGACGGCCAACAGACTCTCCCAACAGAGTGGAATCTTTAAACTGTTATGAAGGAATGAATAAACTGAGTAAACTGGACACTGATGGGGTCAACACAAAGGTCTCAATATAACATTATTGAAGGCTGGGCCAACTGATGGAAGCCCCTGCTGGTTCTCCAACATTAAAGGGACCTAAATAGATCTGCTCTATTTACCACCATTTGGAGGAATGTTAAAAGCCAGAAGGCAAAGACGACAATGAGAAGCCTGACCTCCCAATCACTGGGGGTGACATTATGACTGATTAATCGGGATTAGAAGTGATGAAGGAGCCACAGTCTCTTGGCCTGACTCCTGGCTGGGGACCCAAGGCCATATGCACATGTGAGGGTAAAATGACCAGGGAGTGAAGAAGAAACTTTTCAGAGGCTCCCTGACACGAAGTCAAAATCCCTGTGATTCAAAAACTGCTGGTGAGGTCTTGAAAGGGGCTACAGTTAGACTGGGAGGAAATGGGAATGCAAGGGTTGATGCAATTAAGATAAAAGTTTAGGTGAGAACTGGAGTGTTTGGACAGACTTGATGTGAACTGTACCTTACATGAATGTACTGTTGGGATGGACATTATGTCTGACTGAGGAACATGTTCCCTACCTAGAATTGTTAATTTGAAACAACACAAAATACCTAGTAGATGAAAAGAAATTCTCGCCTTAATTAATGATATACTACAAGTACCAGCAAATGTTCTGCATGATAGTTCTGAGTGGCCTGTGGAAAAGGCAGACAGCTCATGGACATGAGCGGTAGGTTACTGAAGCCCGAACAGAGCAGTACCACCTATAGTATCAACAGCTCCTGAGATGGATCTGACGGTACAAAAACTACAAACTCGAGGAGACTGGTGTCTCACAGTAGAAACTGAAGAAGCCGCTAGAACTGAATTAAATGTAGTGGTGACCCACACTAACACAGGCTGGCTGATAAGCCCAGCAGACATTCAAGGGCCTGACCACATAGTAAAATTCTTAGAAATAACTTGGGCAGGAGCCACCTGTGATATTCCACAAGTAGCTAAAAGTACTGTCATGGCACGTGGGTGACTCAGTTGGTTAAGTGTCAGACTCTTGATATCAGCTCAGGTCTGGATCTCAGAGTTGTAAGTTTAAGACCCACCTTGAGTTACACACTGGGCATGGAGCCTACTTTAAAAAAAAAAAAGTAAAATGCTGTCCTTGTCTACTCTTGGAACTAAGCAAGAAACACAGTTCTGGTCAGGCTGCTCAGATCTGGAGGACAAGTATCCCACATCTGGGGATATTGCTGGCTCCTAAACAAAACCACCCAAAAGAAGGTCATATTTTATTTGAATGGAAGCCTAAACAATATCAGGCTATGTCGGAATTGCAAAGAGCGGTGGTTATCAATACCTTTGGGCCCCAGGATCCACATTTAGATTTTGCACTTAGATTAGAGCTTGTGGCAAAGGCCCATGGGTGCCACTAAGCAGTGACCACCGGAATTTAGGAGCAGAAAATTTCTAGACATGGTGGTATGGTATATGCCATCTGAGAGACAATTACTGGCTTGCTACTGAGTATTAATGAAAATTGTCCCTGTGACTGAAGGACATAAAATAATCTTGAAATCTGAAACACCCAGAATGTCTTAGGTGAAGTCAAAGAAACACTCTAATAAGGAAAGGAGTTACCAGAAAAATGCCATACTAAATGGAAATGGTTTATACAGGAATAGGCTACTGGAGAAATGCAGAGTTATTGCCTTCATGAGCAGGTGGCCTGTTTTCCCTAGCAACAACTCTGGAACCAACTAAAGAGCTGCCAGAGCCTATCAGTACATGGGCAGTGCCCTATAAAAACTCCCAACTGACCAAGAGCTGCTTGTTTTACAGTTGGTATTCCAAGATGGATGGAGAGTATTCTGTTTAGAAAGCTGTCACACTACAACTAATTCATGGAAAAAGTCTGATTAAAGAAGGTTAAGGATAAATCAGCTCAGTGGGGGGTGCCTGGGTGGCTCAGTTGTTAAGCGTCTGCCTTCGGCTCAGGCCATGATCCCAGGGTCCTGGGATCGAGCCCCACATCGGGCTCCCTGCTCTGCAGGGAGCCTGCTTCTCCCTCTCCCCCTCCCCCTACTTATGTTCCCTCTCTCGCTATCTCTCTCTCTCTGTCAAATAAATAAATAAAATTAAAAAAAAAATCAGCTCAGTGGCCTAATTGCATACTGTTTTCCTTCCAATAATGAAAGAATTAGACAACAATAAGAGCACTGAAGTTTGGGTGCATACAGACTCAAGGGCAGTAGTGAATGGCTTGCCACATGGTCAAACAGACAGGCATGGAAACCGGGCTATTAAAGTGATGTTCATATGGGGCACAGGCTACTAAAGCCACAATGAAAATTTGTAAGAAGAACCCTCTTCCAGGATCAGAAGGTGATTGAAACCAACAAGTGGATATCCTAGAGTACTCACTTGGGATAGCCACCTAGCTCCATGAAATAAATGGATACAGGGGAGCTACAGCCATACAGAGATGGGCTGACTGTCAAAATATTCCTCTTGCATCCTCTGAGGTACAACATGCCAACAAAGACTGTCCTATAAACAAGAAAGATAAAGCACCTGGGTGGCTCAGTTGGTTGAGCATCTGACTCTTGGTTTCAGCTCAGGTCCTGATTTCATGGGTTGTGAGACTGAGCCCCACTTTGGGCTCCACACTCAGCAGGAGTCTACTTGGATATTCTCTCCCTCTGCCTGCTCTCCCACTTGCGCTTGCACTCTCTCTCGCTCTCTAAAATAAATAAATGAACGGAAAGGGAAGGGAAGGGAAGGAAAAGGAAAAGGAAAAGGAAAAGGAAAGGAAGAAAGAAAGAAAGAAAGTCGGGCAGCTCTTGGGCAGATACCTGAAAGGAAGGTGGCATGCAGCTTGCAAATGGACAACACGATGATCAATAATTGCTGCCTGAGATCCAGGAGGTTATAAATAGGTCCTGATATATATACACCTTCGCAACTGGGCTTTGTAGACTGGGTGGCAGATGGTATGGTTCAAAACATTACTGAAGGATTGAAACAAAAGATACTGTACCCATTTGGACCACCAGGTTACATTTCTTCAAACCAAGAAACATACTTTACAATACATAGTGTCCAACAATGGGCAAGAACTATCACTTATCAAATGTGACACACAGCATGTCACCTATCACCCTCATGGTCGTAGTTTGACCAAGAACTGGACCAGGGAATTGAAGTATTTGTTGTCTAAAATAGGAAGAGATAAACACATGTCTTCACAAATGTGTGCTCACTCTCTCAAGGGATCAATTAATTATATGTCTCTTTAAAACTTTCAGTGATTGCCCAAGAGCCTACAATATGCATTTTTAACTAATCTAAGTCACCTTCAAATTACCACTATAGTGTTAACCCATCTAGTGCAGGTCCCATAGAACAGAATTCGTAATTCCTCTCTCCCATCCCTTATGACACTGCTGTCATTCATTTCACTTGTCCATATGCTATCATTCTGGTATTGGTTTGAATAGACGGTTAACTTTTGGATCCATTGAGAATGAGATAAAAAAATTTCTTTCACCATAATTTATTCCTTGCCTGATACTCTTCCTTTCTTTATGGAGACCCAAGTATCTGACCTACATCATTTTCCTTCTGCCTAAAGAACTTCTTTTACCATTTCTTATAAGACAGGTCTGCTGACAATGAGTTCTCTCAGTTTTTATGTGAGAAAGTTTTTATTTCTCCTTCACTTTTGAAGGGTAACTTCACAGAATGCAGAATTCTAGATTGGTGGGTTTTTCTTTCAACATTTGAAATATTTTCCTCTACCCTCTTCTGGCTTGCACAGTTTCTGACAAGAAGCCTGCTCTAATCCCTATCCCCATTCCTCTATAGGTAATGATGCTTCATTTCCATATTGAAAACCTTCCAGTAAAACACCTTTCTCCAAAAACAGAAACGCTCTTTATCGATCCCATAAAATTCCCAATAAGGTAAACCTGAACACCATGTGCAATCCAGGCAAATTAATGTGGTTCAAGTAGAAGACATCTGGTCATGAGGTGTCTGTGAAGGGCTTCACCTAATTTTCACACCGTAATGCTTAAAATAATTCCACACCTTGCAAGCAAACCAGCCTGTAAACAAATCTGTTTAAAATGTCCCAAATTGACAGCCAGCCAGCATGCCCAGCTGTTGTGTGACCCAGAGAGAACAGACTCCCATCCCCATCAGGAGGCTCCGGTACAAGGGTGTGTGGCTCAGTACTCAAGACCACTTAAAAATATATATTTATTTATTTGAGAGAGAGAGAGAGAGTGTGTGTGTGTGGCATGAGAGAGCGAGCGGGGGGGGGGGGGGGGGAGAGGGAGAGGGAGAAGCAGGCTCCCTACTGAGCAGAGAGCCTGACTCTGCTCCATCCCAGGACCCTGGGATCATGACCTGAGCTGAAGGCAGACGCTTAACCAAATGAACCACCCAGGCACCCCTAAGTACTCAGGACCACTTAAATAAATAACTACTAGTCACTTGCCAGGCCTAAAAAAATCACTAAGATAAAGAATAGATAATGCTCACTTCATGCAGCTGGTTACCTGTCAACTTTATTGAAAGACCAGTTGAAAACTATTATGAGCCAAGTAAACTACTGATAGGCATTTAAAACAGAATGTCTATGTGGCTATCTATGGTGGCTTTAGGAATAAGGGACCAACTGGAAGACTTTTGTAAGTGTAGAAAACTGTCCTTGTGATAGAGATAAACTTGCTAATTCAGGGAACCACCTTAAGATAACATTGCCAAAGATGAACCCATCATTAACTCCAAACTGGATTCATTTTTACTTTGGCCTCCTGAAAAGTATGATGAGCTCTCCCACTTGCTCAAGGTCACCTTATGAAAGGCAGCTGCCTCCAAGTGCCACAAAAAGTAGGTGCATGGTTCCTTTGCTGTCTCCCTTCAGCAGAGACACTGAGGCCTTGGCCACATGGCCTGCCAGAAATTGACATGGCAGGAGTGGGCAGCCTGTGTTCTAATCAGGACCCACATTCCAGAGACCATGAAGCCAGGGGCTTCATTATCCACACATTGGCAATGGGCTCTGCTATGAGAAAATGAATGTCAGAAGTGGGAGTTCAGTAGCAAATTAATGATTGGTTAATCTGCATAACAGGTATCAGAAATGGGTTCTCACCAGTGAAAGTTAACAGTATTCATGAAATGTGGAATGGCTACAATATTTGAGGCAAACTCCCTGGATCCTGCACAAACAGGGTATGGGTATCTACCCAGGTGTGTAGCCTCTTTGCCTGAGAAAGGGGCCCTAGACTTAATTCCTGAGCGGTGCTATGTACACTCATCTTGGATCAGGATCCTAACGCAGATCCAGGGGCCTAATGTATACGGTATAAGTAATAGTTCCTGCCGCTAAATCTAGAAGACAGAGCATCCTCTTGAGCACTGGTGCTCTAGCAAGCTAACAGAACAGGCTGTAGGAACTGTTTTGTGCCGGCTTATTAATGCATGTTTCTTTAATAAATCCTACAGAGCAGAATTTGGTCTGATATTTGCTTCCATCATACACCTGGCAGGGAGATTGGTGGAAGGAATAACTAACCCTCACCCACCTCACACATTCTGGTGGTAATTATTACCTACCAAAAAAGAATCTAAGAGTTGGCATGGCCAGGTTGATTAGGTCAGTTTTCAAAGGCGGTTTATCCATTCTTCCTCCTTGTCAATCAGACAGGTCAGTATTACATATAAAGCATACCAGGGACAGTAATTACTTAAAATCTCACTTTTAATATCTGTTCTTCAAGAAAAGTACCCCAAGTTCCAGACTCCTTAGAAAATTAAGGCCAGCAGTGGCAAATTACAACCACCACAGTTGGGATGGATGTATGTAGGCTCCTAGACTATAATCAGATAGAGAACAAGGTTAGGGTGAGTCACTTTCATGTGCTTTAGAACAGAACCTCATTCCACACCGTGAATAAATATGCACCTGGTGCTCTCAATAATGGTGACTGCCCTAACAGCACTAACCACAAGTATCATCCCCATAGCAACTGTTGTCAGGCCAACAAGCCTTTTCAGATGCAATCAAAGAAAATGTAAATTAAGAAACGCTTTCACAACTCAAAAGTATGGTCTCAGGAAAACCAGAAAGAAGGCCCTAGGGCACTCAGGGACTTGGAGAAAGATGGGGCTCATTGTGGGTTTTACTCTGCTAGCAAATTTGACATTTCTTTAGTATTCAAAGAAAACCCATAACATGAAGCCTGCGGTCTAGCCGGCTTTTCCTTCCACTCCTCAGAAGCCATCCTAGGGATGGTAAGGTCAAACATGAAGAGCTCTCCTAGAAAGCTAAGGAACAGGACAGGAGGAGACCTCTGTCTGGAAGAGTTTACTGACTCCAAGCCCAAAATTTACTAAAAAGAAAGGAAATCAATTCTCAGTGGGAATCTGGGGTGACCAGGGGAGAGATGGGGTGATGCAGGTGGAGGAGAAGAGGTAGTGACAAGAGGCTGGACAGGGAGAGAAATGGGGAGGTCAAGACAAAAAATAACTATGGGATCAAAAAAGTAAAATGTTATCTTCCTAGAGGGTAAATAGTTCACCTGAAAAACTTCATCTCAACATCAAGTATTTAGATAAACTTTTAGGATTTAAAATTATTTCTGACATATTTTTCAGATCTCTTCTTTCAGAAAAGATCAGTTTACAATATGGCCTCACCTGTAATCAAGTTTCAAAACATCAACTGCTTGAAATGGATTATGATGAGCTTCCAAAAAACGGCAACTGTCAGAACATAAGGCAAACTACGTCTCCAGGGAGAGGTGTGGGAAAGTAGGCAGTGGGTTAATGCGGAAAGATTTAAGTTCCAAAGAAAGAACATTCCCAGACAGTAAAGTTGAATTACCAGTGGAGGTGTTAACAGCCCATCCCTCACCTAGAACCCTCTTAAAATCAGCTCTACTTCCTCCCATCCGGTGGCTGGCATGGTGTGCCTGCAGATGGCCAGCCCAGAGGTGGCTCCGGGCCCCTGGAGATCCCTTTAACCCGAGGCTGTCCACATCAGAATCTTCAACACACATGCAGGTTTTAACTTCCTTGTCGCTTTTGCTGTCCTGCCACCACTTACAGCACCTCTTGGTCTCAAATTCTTTTCTAAGCCTTTCCTTTATATTTCCACTCATAAGGCTCTCATATCATTATCTCAATAACCTCAGGAAAACCTGCATTTATAATTTACGCCACAAGAGACCAGAGCATCAAGGAGTGCAGTGTTTCAGAAATGAGCCCTTACCTTCCTCTCACCAAGTATATTTTAAGATCACACTCGTATGTCCAGTAAGGAGACCTGAGGTTTAATTTTTTAAAAGCAGCAACTACATTTCTCAAATTACTGTTTAAGACTTTGGTAGAGTGGATGCTCCTGAATTTTGCCTTTTTTGTAGATGTATTTAGATAAAAGTTTGATAAAGTCAAGGAAAGAGAAGAAAAGAAGAGGGAGTTTGGGGTCTAGTTCTCATCTCAGTCTCCCTGTTTCTCTGCCCATCCCATCAGTAAAATCCAAGCAGGTCTCCTTTGAGATGTTGGAAGAATTTAACAAAACACTATCTGTGAAAGGTTCTGAATGCTTTTGGGAAAGTAAAATGTCTTCGTTAAGCAGTATTTGCTAAACATCTAAGGCACAAGGCACAGAGCTAAACATGGGCCTTCTGGAAAGCATTCCCTGAGGGCAGATTTTCACCATGAGAGACATCAGAGTGGCACTGGGTGGACACTCAAGGCATGTTAGCCCGTCTCAACCACTCTCCCCTAATCCCCTGTGTCCAGTATTCTTAAATTATAGAAAACAGCTCCAAAAAAAAAAAAGAAGAAGAAGAAGAAGAAGAAAAGAAAAGAAAACAGCTCCAAGAGGAAAAACAAAACAAAACAGTGAAATACAGCTGACTCTCAATGCGGGTTTGAACTGCATGGGTCCACTTATATACAGATTTTTTTGGATAAACACAGTACTATAAATATATTTCCTCTTCCTTACAATTTTCTTAATAACACTGTCTTTTCTAGCTTACTTTATTGTAAGAACACAGTATGTAATACATATAACATACAAAACATGTGTTAATTGACTATGTTATGGGTAAGGCTCTGTCAACAGAAGACTGAACAGTTAAGTTTTGGGAGAGTCAAAAGTTATACACAGACTGTCACCTGCAGGGGAGGTGCTGGCACCCCAAAACCCCGTGTTGTTCAAGGGTCAACTGTAAACTAGGAAATGAAACTTCCTTAAATGTTCCCTAAGTCACTCAAAGCTACACAGAGACAACACAGGTTCTTAAGCAAGCAGTTCAAAAGTCAGGGCTCTAGCTCACAAAAAAAAGATTTGGCATGTCATCTCCTTAATGGCAGAAGTTGCATGTGTTTTCTTTACATTTATAGAAAACAGCAAACTGAAACCTCAAACCATTTAAATGCACATGGGTTGTTAAGGGTTGTAAAACTCTTGAATCAGGCAGGAAAAACAAAGGCCCCAAATAAGAAAATATTTACTTGCTCATAAAGTTCATGTGTAAGAAAAATTTTTAAGTTGTACGTTACTTATGACCATGATTAACTACTTTGTCACCTGAATAAAATAATGTATACAAAATGCCTGTTTCTTTTCTTTTTCTGGAAGGGGGAAGGGAAGTTAGTAAAAACAAAAACAAGAGAAATGCCTGGCAAGGAGGAGCTAGGAGTTGAATAAATGGTAGTTCCCCTCTTCCCATTCCTGCCCTTTTAGGGGGCCTGAGATGGAAGTATCCAAGGGCCAACAAGTTATAGGTCGTCCAGTACACACAAGCGGGAGACAAAGACTGGGAGCTGAAGGTCTGTCCTTCACCAAGCCCTATGTTAACCAGCGGCAGATACGGAGAACAGACATGACCAAAATGCCGTCCTACTAATAACCAGTGGCAGTCAGCGAAGGCACACAGGACATCATCACCTTAGATGCTCTGAAAATAAACCAATCACCTTGGGGATGAGCACCCCTGTGCTTTTGCTCTCCGCTCTCGCCTGTTCTGCGGCTCGACAGAATCATCAGTTAGAGTGGGGAGAGAGAAATGAAGGATGAAACATAAAACAGTCAATTTTCCAATTATTGGCTTCAGCGCAGGTGGAGGAAACAGCTGCTTGCAGGGGAGGCTGCTTGGGTTTCTGCTTGAACTGCCTGGCAGATCATTCCACATGGCCTGGTTATTCCCCACCTCCTCACTACTACCTCCATGCAATTTCTTTGGGCAAATAGAAATTAACCAACTTTTTTTTTTTTTTAAGTGAGGCATACTCTGATAAAATTTCTATCATTTTCTATTTTTTAATCTATCAAATGGGCAAAGATTCACATTAATATGCTAAGCCCAATACTCGGGAAGGGCCACCTGTGAACTCTGCCAGCTAATGGTTAACTCTAAAGATATCACATAGGGGGGCGCTTGGCTGGCTCAGTTGATAGAGCATGCGACTTTTGATCTCAGTGTTGTGAGTTCAAACCCCATGTTGGGTGTGGAGCCTGCTTAAAATAAATAAGTAAATAAAAATAAAGACACCATGCTCCCGGTCAAAAGCTTGAGCGTGACTCTGTTGTCTGCCCCAGCAGTTATAGGTCTGGGAATTCATGCCAAGAAACAACCCTGGCTACACAGCAAGATTTAGGACACAATGCAGTTTGCCACAGCACCTCTCCTAAGATGGAAAGCTAGGACGAAATTTAAATGTCCAACAATAGTTGAGTTAGGTAATAGACTACCTCTTATGACACAGTGGTAAGGCTCCTATTAAAAGTGAGCTTGAAAAAGATTATTTGAAGATATGCAAAAATGTCCATGATGTTAGAAGTAGAAAAATTAGGTTATAAAACAGTACAGTGTGATCCCATTTTGTAAATATATATGTAGATCTAGAGGGGTAAGTGCTACACAAGCACAGAAAAAAAGGACTACATGGGAAAAAACTAAAAGAATTTGGGTACTGCGGAGGGTAGAAGGTGATTTCTTGTTCTTTGTTAAAAGAGATTAAGTGTTAAAAAAAAGAGATTAAGTGTTATCACTGATTTTAAAAGAACGTTTGAAGAAACCACTCCCACCACGCACTCAACAGGGATGCTTTTCTCTATGATGTCTAGGCAGATACAAGAAAAAATGTAAACCCTGAAACACTTAATTTGCTAATTTAAGAAGGGAAACTAAGCATCTCCTCCCCTTTATTACCAATGATTTTGAAAAGGTGATTCTGAAATGGTTTGTATCAATTTAGAATAAATAAAATAAAAATTTTAAATTGTGAATTCTATACAGAAATGTATCTCAGTGTAAGGTTTTATTTCATTTTGGACACATATTTTATGGAGAAAACAACCAAATAAATGCCGTCAGAGGGGCTAGGCGGTACACTTGGCTGAAAAATATGCTAGTCCCACTCAGCCATCAAACTGAGAGAAAGACTTCTGTGCTTGCTTCCCCAGGCATAAACTTCTCTTATTCTGTAACAGACTTTTAGTGCCAATTTACATGTGACATGAGTTTAAAGAGTTAAAGCTCTTTTGAAAATAATAAGTGACAGTATCTCAAAGAAACTACCTTTTTTTTCTAATCAATTGAGATAGATGTTATTCTATAAAGGTCAAGAATCATAAACTTGACAGGAATAATTTTCATCACTTTAGACCTTTCCTGTTCTGTTATGTAAGAGTAGCAACCTGCTAAGAATGAAGTCCCTCCCAGCTCTCCCCGAGTAACATGTAAAAATGAATAACAATCACAAAAGAAAATATGATCATACATGTGCTCTACCATGTGCTTTGATTTGTAGCATTTTTTAACTTAGAAACGGTTTAACATTTTATTAACTCTAAAATGCTTAGGTGGGTACAAAATCCAAAAAAAAAAAAAAGACTGATCCATTGATCTCTTTTTTTTCCTAAGATTCTATTTATTTGTCAGAGACAGAGAAAGAGAGAGAGAGAACACAAGCAGGGGGAGTGGCAGACAGAGGGAGAAGCAGGCTCCCCCTGAGCAAGGAGCCTGATGCAGGACTCAATCCCAGGACCCTGGGATCATGACCCAAGCCGAAGGCAGACAGTTAACCAACTGAGCCACCCAGGCATCCCTGATCCATTGATCTCAAACAGTTTAAGATATCCCATAATAACAAAAAGTCCTACTACCAACCAAGAAAACCTCAGAATTTCAACTTAGAGCTTAAACAGACTGGACAGATTAAGCAGACTGACAATCAGTTAACACTCACAGATAGATAATACTGTGGAAAGCAGGTGGTACCCCAGCAATAAGCCATCCCCCAGGTATAAATGACATCTGGTCACTTGTTAATTCTCTTGGCAATTCATTAATTGGGCAAACAGTTACCGAATGCTTGTTATGCACCGAACAAGTCCTGTACGATGGGAAAAAGAATGAGAACCCAGCTAGATGAAAGAACAGGCTCACTTTCTAGCTTGGAATCAAGAGACTTCTACATCTAGAAAGTTCTGATTACGAGCTGAGCAGCATCTGTCTGGCTAGCTTACCGTAACAAACATTTTCTGTACAATCATAATGGTATAGCCCCAAATCAGCTAATGTATCAATTAACTATAGAAGGAAATTTGCTAGACCACAGGAGTCGTCGTGACCACTTCCACTGATGATGTTTTGTTGACTTACTAGGTGTCTGTTTTAGGATAAACCAATGGAGTTTCCCCATCTATCCAAATTTGTAAAAGGGCAGAGATGAGTATCCAAACAGTATAAAGAGCAAAGAACCATCCTTAGAGACTTTTTCTGAATCTAAAATTCTTCAAAATACTGAGCTACATTATTAATTATTTTTGCCAACCTTGTTATGAAACAGCAATTTAGAAAGTACATTTTGACCCAAATGTGGAAACAAATCTCTCTTTTTTGAATGCCCAAATTAAAAGAACCAAAAATAATCACTGGATTCTTTAGCTACAGCATAGGAACCAAGCTCATGTCCAAGTCTGAAGTCAGTTCGATGCTTTACAAAGGTATCAGAGTTGTGAAGGCTTTAACTGGTTCATAAGCTCTCTCTAAACAGATGGACAATTTTCTTTTTAAATTTGGCTTACCTTAAAACACTGGTAACTTCACTTTTGCATTTCTTAAAAGTCATCTTTCAAGGTGGTTTGACATTTGGATTGCTATTGAATGTTCTACTGACTGTACATGGAGAGGTTTCAGCATGCTGGCCCTGGGTTTTCAAGTTTATGGTTCCTTCCCTCAAGACTCTTCCCAGCAAAGCTCTCCCTGGCATCCTCACTATCTTTCCCCAGGACCAGGTCTGGAAAGGGCCAATGGGGTTGCTCTGCTCCCATGGCCCATGGCTCTTTTTTTTTTTTTTTTTAAATGTAAATATAAATGTCCTTCAAGTCATCAGAAATTAAATAAGCAAATACAGTCATGTCAAAATATTCCTTTTAAAACATCTGTTCTAACAACAACCAATTAAAGTGATGACAGAGCCTACAAAAAGTAAAACAAAGGACTCTGTTGGTGCTGTTTTTACTGCCCGGTGCAATAAATAGCACAGGAGTATGCTATCCAGCTTACTCTGGCTTTGGCCTCTCAGTTATGTAGTCAAAGCTTTAAAAGTAGCATAACTCAGAGTTCAATGGGCCAAAAACATTAAGCTGTCCCGCGCTGATCGAGATGGGATAAAGGCCTTGAGAAATAATGAAAAGGAGGCCCTTCGCCAGGGAGTTACAGTCATTCGTTCATCATAAGGATCAATGAAGGCCTCTGCATGACCCCAGATTCTTTACAACTGCAATGTTTTAAACATTTTTTTCATTGAAATGGTCTCAATTAAATAAGCTGCAAAAGTAAGAGAACAAGATTTAAACTGTAATGAGACCAAGGTCTCCAAATAAAATAAATACAGAATGAGAAGGAGCCCCTCAATCTAAGAATGTCATATGAAGGTGCAGCCTCTCCCTTTCCTCCTTTCTTTATTCTAGAAGGCAGCGGAGGCCTGTATACTCTGCAAATTCAAGTGCATTTACATGGTGGAGACTGTTTTGGGACACTACTAAGGAAGGACAAAGCCACTCTCAGTTCCCCTTTTCATGAAGCTGTTAACCACAGTTACACCAAGAATCTGTGTAATTGGTCCACATCATAAACATTAGAAGAAATGATGCAAAATAATTAATTATGAATGCCACCAGAACTCCAGACTTACATTTTCCTATTAATAGATAATACTGATGATGACGCCAGTGTTCCCACTGTCCCAATGTACAAAAACCTTAGGAAATGTCACCACTGGCTTCTTGTTCTTCTGCTTAAGTGAGCCTCTCATGGAGAACATTCATGAAGTCTATGGCCATACCACCCTGAATGCGCCTGATCTCGTCTGATCTCGGAAGCTAAGCAGGGTCGGGCCTGGTTAGTACTTGGATGGGAGAACATTCATGAAGAACAAGACTAGAGAAACAGGATTACCGTGTTCGATGCACTGACACAAAGCTTCATCCTGAGGAATGATTTTCTTTAGGACTCTAATAGAAAGCAAATATTTGTCAACTGCCTGCTCTGTGCAGTCATGGGGACTTTGGGGGATTTTTAAGTTCTGGTTCTCTTATAGAAAAGAGTTCCTAATTTAATTGCAGAACAAGGAATGAGCTCTTGAAAAGTCAAATGGAAATGACCTCATCACATTTCCAGGCAATGAAAGTGCTAACAAATAGCTGTGCACACCAGGACCGTACACAGACAAGACAGGCCTGCCATTCCAATGTAAGAAAGGGTGAGCAGGAAGAAGGTGCACTCGTTTGCAGCCATACAGGGGAAAGAGTTTGAGCACGGTCTTGGGGACAAGAAAAGAAGTGTGTGTTCTTGCTGACAATCCCTACAGGGAAGCAATGGGACCCAGACCTAGAGACGCAGACCTGTGCTGGGCTCAAGTTTGATCTTTACCTAAAGGAAGTGGAGCCAGCAAGGACATTTGGAGGGGACTGCTGAGATCAAAGTGCTGGACAGACACTCAGCAAACGCTGCTATGCAAGACATGTACTGAAAGAAACCCTTGGCATGCAGACTCATCAGGGGCAGTTAGAAAATTCCAGTGTGAGGCGAGAAATGAACTCCGGTTCAGCAGCGATACAAGAAATGGAAGCTACAGGTCATCCACACCTCCCACGAAAAGGCTGGGGCGAGGGGTGAGTAGGATAACACGATGAGGCACTGACAGCAGCCTAACACCACGACTGCTCCATCAACGCTGGCCGCTAATGCTGTTGTAATCATGACCAAGACACTGACAAACAGGCCCGGGTTAGAGACGAGAAATGGGGGGCCAGGGAAAAGGAGCAGGTGCCAAGAGCCCAAGCCAATGACGGATCATGAATATGACAGGAAAAAGAGGAACACAGCAGAGGAAATGCTGAGACTGACTGACTTCCCAGCAGAACTATCGGGCCTCCAGTGAAACGCAGGTCCAAAGCTCAGAGGGTTGCAGTCCAGACAGAGAGAGGCGGACAGCACCAAGGACAGACCCTCGATCTCATGAGATGACCCTGCTGCCCACAAATGCCTGACTCCAGGGCTGTGGCTTCCGGGCTGTGTGACCAAGGGCTCCCCAGAAGTGGCCTCAGAGACACCCCTTCCCAGTGCCTCCTGCATAAACAGCTCAACACTCTCTGTCGTCTCGCTATCCCAGTCCCCATGTCACACAGCTCGTTTTGGTGTTTTATTGCTGTTCGACATATAATTATATGTCTACAAACGGGGCCCCTACTAATAAAGTTTGAAAACAAGTGCTCTATGGAGTATCCTCGCCTAACTGCTAATGAGGATGAAGCTGAGCCACCCCAGGTAAGCTACACCTCTCAAAGACACTCTGTGCCTCCAAGACGCTCGTTACCCAGAACTCAGGGAAACAAATATCTGAAAACAAGGAGCCACAGCTGCAAAAATGTTCAATTCAATAACATTAAAGCTGAAAAGAAAACCTTCCGGTGACCTCATATGCAGCTATAAAAAGGCAGCAGAAAATCTGGGAAAGGGCAAGTAAAGCTGTTTAGGTTTCCTCATAAAAGAACAGGGAGCAGTCCAGAAGAGATTGTGGTCTGTGTAAAAACGAGATGCTGTAGCTCATTCACTCAGCAATTCCACCGTGGCTCCAGACACAGAAGGGCACCGACCCAGAGAGTCACACCTCATAATAATTATTGCAGTGCTCTGTTCCTACGCCCCTGGCCACTGACAGGTGGAGCTGGGGCTGAGCTGTTGGGCCACCCCCAGGATGGGGCTTTGCTGACAGTTGTGGGTCAGATGAACTTTACCCAACAATGGGGAACCAGAAATGGTGCCACTGTCCCAGTGCCCTGCTCCTGGCTTCCTCATCTCTAAACAGCGCAGAACCCGGCTGTTCTTCTTCGGGACTTAGCCTTTACTTCCAAAATCCTCACTGAAAATATAACTGCCTGCTCTTTTTTAGAGCTGTTAGAAACTGACCCCACTGTTTACAATTCGTGTATTTCACATGCTGGCATCCCATAACCAGGAATTCAAGAAAATTCAAAACTCAAAAGAGCTTGCCAAAACATAACCCTATGATCAGGTAGCACTCTGCGCTCGTTTCTACAGCAATATCTCAAAATGTGTTTTTAAGTTTCAAAACAAAATTCGAAAACAGATAATAAAAACTTGTACTACAGACATCTGGTATCTTAAAAAATATAAACACATAGACAGACATATGTTGCTCTGTTCAAGAAGATAACAAGAACCAAACACAGACATTTGTAATACCTTGAGGAAGCTATGTTAAAAGTGAAGCTTCTTGTTTCCTTATGAAAAAGAACTGGCAGCCTCAGACTAAAGTCATTAACTGTACACAGGTGCGGATATTTTAGTAAGTTGCCCTGGGGGCACTTGGGTGGCTCAGTGGGTTAAGCATCTGACTTTGGCTCAGGTGATGATCCCAGGGTCCTTGGGATCAAGCCCCACACTGGGCTCCTTGCTCAGTGGGGAGCCTGCTTGTCCCTCTGCCCCTCCCCCTGCTCATGCTCACTCTTGCTCTCTCACTCTCTATCAAATAAATAAATAAAATCTAAAAAAAATAAGTTGCTCTGGGCACTTTTGCACCTGTAAGCATTTCTTACTTGGGACATACAAATCATTTCAGCCTAAGGTAGATATTTATTCACTCCTCACATATCGGACGAGAGCGTTCTGCAGGCCGAGGACTGTGCCAGGTGCCAGAGACAAGACTGCATAAAAGACCCCTCGGTGGGCAGCCCCATCCTGGTGGGGAAAAAAGAGAAGGTACGTGGATCAAAGGGCATCAGACCTCCAGGAGTGCTGGCGACTTTCTGTGGAGACCTAAGAGGAATGAGACCGTGTAATCGGGAAAACAGATTTAGGTAAAGCAATGACAAGTGATGCGCGTTGTTAACAAGGGAGACAGGGCTTAGTTGTAAGTAGACAGATCCATGTCACAACTGCTGCAAAGAAGGAGGGCACCCATGTGATGGACAAACCTGTAATAACACACCTACAGTGTGCCAGGCAGGATCCCACGTTCAAGTGACATGAATCCTCTCAAGTGCCATCGTTTCAAATGAACTGATAGGAAGGCAACCGTCAGCAGGGCCCATCACATTCCGTTCACCAAGCTCCAAAACCTCCCCTCTGCCTGGCCCTCCGGCTCTGGGAAGGCTTGTCAGGGCCCCCCTCGCCCCCCGGCCAGCTGCAGCCTCTCGTCCAGAGGAGCTGAGCAGCCCCGTGCCGCTTCCAGGAACACCTGCTGCTGCAGAGAAGCAGGTCCCGGTGTGACGGGTGCGAGCTGCTGAGAACACAGTGCCGAGGAAAGCGGACGGCGGGAAGCGTTCTGCAGCACCACCGCTTTGCTGAAAGGCAACACCTCTGATGGGCTAGGCGCACCGCATGCAGGAAACAAGTGGTCTGGTTTTCTTGCGAAAGGAAAACTACCCAGATCCCCTCGGCATCGCCACCACCCCAGTCCACCTTCATTTCCACATGCACTTAGCGTTCTCCCACCCCGGCCAGAAGTCAGGGATCGGAAGCCATCACGAGGGCCTCACACTGCCAGGTTCAGCCAGAATCCAAGCGCTCCTTGCTGCTGTCGCTCCCTGGGGCTGCTCAAGGAACAGCAGCGTCTTTTTTCCCTGCACCTCCCATGATCCACACTTGGAAATTCAGTACAAATCTCTTGTTTCCTTCACCTCTGGGTTTGATTTATAGGGGGTTGGAAACTAATGTGCTTTTTGGCTCATGTAATGAGAAAAATCCTTTGATTAAACACACACACTAATTCATTTTTGAGCAAAACTCAATTTTGCCACGCTGTTTTAAAAGAAAATTAAGTAGACAAAGTGCAATTACTAAAATATATCAAACTCTACTGAAGGATGACGGAAAGTGGGAAGACAACCGTACCAAAAAGATGGTGTAACCAAACCAAAAATCAAATGTAGTGGGGGAAGAGACTCATTTTTCTTACAGAAGAATTCCAAATAATTAGGGTTGCCAGATTTAACAAAATAAAGGATGCCCAGTTAAATCTGATGTTCAGATATCACAAGGGACATACTTACACCAAAAAGTTACTCATTGTTTATCTGAAAATCAAAGTCATCTGGGTGTCCTGCAACCCTACAAATAATACATGGAATACTTCCCCCTCCAGGAAGTGGGGCTTCATCCTCCCGAACCCCTTCAAGGTGCCCCTGTGCTTCAGGATTCACTTCCCAGAATTGCAGAGAGAAAGGGAAAAACAGTAACACTGTAGTGGAGCCATCTGGCCAACCCGACATCAACCAGGTGATCAAGGTTTGCATCACCGGGGATGTTACATGGGTGTCACCTATCCCCTGATAGGATGAGACGAGAAGAGCACCCTACCTCTGGGATGCTCTTTCCAAAACCCATAACCCCAGTCTAATCACAAAACACATGAGACAAACCCAGATTTGAGGCTATTCTATGGGGTGCCTGACCAGTACCCCTCAAAGTCAGAAACTGCCAAAGACAATAAAATGTAATGTGCCCTAGACTGGATCCTGGAACAGAAAGAGTATATAAATGGAAAAACTGGTGAAATCCAAATAAAATCTGGAGTTTAGTTAATAGTAATGTACCAATGTCAAGTTCTTTTTTTCTTTTTAAGATTTTATTTATTTGAGAGAGAGAGAGAGAGCACAAGGAGGGGGAGTGGCAGGGAGAGGGAGAAGCAGGCTCCTCGCCAAGCAGGGAGCCCGATGACGCAGGGCTCAATCCCAGGACCCCAGGATCATGACCTGAGCTGAAGGCAGACGCTTAACCAACTGAAACACCAGGCGCCCCAGCAATGTCAATTTCTTAATTTTCACAAATGTGCCATGGAAAGGTACGACGATAACAATGGGATATGCTGGATGCAAGGTATTCAGAACTCTGTACTCTCAGCAACATTTCTGGATATCTAAGATTACCCCAAAACAAAAGTTTATTTTTAATGACATCAAATGTAAAAAAAATGGGAGGATACCAGGGAAATGTTTCAAAACTCTCCAGCAAAACACAGAGAGGGAATTAATAAAACAAGAATAATAAAGTGTTGGTAATCATAAGAAGAAAATTTTTTAAATAAGAATTTTTTTAAAAAGGGACAGAGCAAATGGCAGAAGACTAGGACTAGAAACTTGCCACTGGGAATGTTGTAGGTATCACCAATGCCCATCATCCTCTGTCCCAAGTAAGTCCTTTATAGGGCAACCAACCATTCCAGTTTGCCTGAGACTGTCCCAGTTTTAGCACTGAAAGTCCCACATCCCAGAGATCCCCCTCAGTCCTGGGAACACCTAGACCTCTCAGTCTCTGTCTCCCTAGGGGTATGTGTGTATGTGCGTGTGTCTGTCTCATGTGTACATGCATGCATGCGTGCACACACGCAAACACTGGGATTCTTGAGTTAAATACCCAAAGATTTGGGCACAACTCCAGAATCCAGGTAACTAATTCACTTTTACAGAAAACTCTAGAATAAAACAACACCCACCCCCACCATCTACCTACCACTACTATATATGTATACCCAATATCAGGCCTAGAAAGAAAAGAATTTTTTGTCATAGTCTGTGAACACCGAGTACCACTTTTGCATATGTCCTTCCACAGCCCCAGATACACTTCTAGAGCACCCAACAGTCTTGGGAAAGGCCACCTTATAAGCAATCAGGCTCCCCAGAAACAGTGCAGTTTATCATGCACAAACCTGAACAGTAAGATCTGGGCTTTCTCAGGCTTGGTGTGGATTCGTAGGTGCACAACACATCTGTAAGAGAGAACACCACTCCGGCCCCCACTACTGCACCAGATCTCCCGAGACTAAAAACAGTTGCTCACAGCACATAGTCTGAGGCACTTTCCCATCTCACACCTGCACTGGGAAACCTGAATCTGAGTAAACTAGAAAGCATTTTACCCACAGGTGCCATATAAGGAGTCCAATGATAAGCTCCAACAGTAACACTGGTGGCAGGCCAATGACCATGCCTCATTTATTGTCAAAACAACAGCAGCTACCATTCACTGAGCAAGTACTATGTGCCAGGCATGTAACTGGCTGTGACCCAAGAAGCAGCCAGGTCATAGCTGGGGGCAACAGGGACTTGGAGAAAAAAAAACAAAATTATGTTCAAAGGATTTCTACAAAGTCAGATTTACACATTTTCAAAAATATAACATGGAGACCAAGGCACTGTCCTAGGACGGAAGAGACCAAAGAGACATAACAAACCCCAGTGTGGCATCCGGATGGGATCCTGGATGGGATCCTGGAACACAAAAGGGAACACACTAGTAGGAAAATCAGGGAAATTCAAGTAATGGTTGACGATTACTTAATGGTGGTGTACTAATGCTCACTTCCTGCTTTTGATAACTGTGCTAGGCTCATGTAAGATGTTAACATTAGGGGAAGCCAGACGAGTGTACAGAAACTCATTACTATTTTGCAGCTTTTCTGTAAATATAAAGTTATTTCAAAATAAAAGATTAAGAAGATACATTTTGCAAATTACATGCAAGGGATTACAAAAATATGCCCTGTAGACCAGATGCATTCTTTTGTAAAGATACTTCAAAGTTACTGAAAAGACTATGAGAATTGACTCTTTTTTTTTTTTAATTTCAGACTACAAAGTAAGCCTGGCACACAAAGGCTGCAAAGGATGGGTATACTTCATCAAACACTAAAAACTGCTGCTTCTCAGGAACAGAGGTCCCAATTGCTAAGGACATTTCACTTTGTTATCAAAGCTACTTATGTTTTTAACTCAGGACACCATTCAAACAGAGTATGTGTAACCAAGCTGAGTAAGCCAGGATCCTCCTGGAACTCAATGTGTCTTTGCGGCCGCAGGGCCTAAATGAGGGAGTGATAGTAACCCCCTGGAGTCCTGACCTGGGACATTGTCAGGAAGGAATCTTCAGTCCGTATTGGCCTACTGTGCATAATGTGGGGTCTGGGAAGGCAGAAGAATATTACATGCTAGGCACTGCAGGAGGCCCTTCCACCAAAGCACCCTGAAGAGGAGGACTACCCTTGTTTTACAAACCAACAGGGGTCCTCAGAGAAACTGAATGACCTGCCAGGGCAGAACCACCAACACTTCTGAGCCTAATGTAAATGCAGGTATGACTCTGAGGCCAGAGGATGCCTAAGAATGGCTTCCCTAAAGTGACCCGGGTCACAAGGGACGATTGCTAGAGGCTTGCAGGGCAAGCCAGCTACCACCAGATGGCTAAGTGGGCACTGGGCCTGCACAGGTCTCCTGAGGACAGTGCTAAGGTGTGCCAGGGCCTCTGTGAAAGCACCCAGTCATAGAGGGAGACACTGGGCACAGCTGCCAACCCTGTCCCACACCCCAGGACCAGCCTCCCTCTTAGTGGAGGTCTTGAAACTCAGTGATCATCTACCGTATTGGTAAAAGATGTGGGGCACGTACCCCAATGACGCACATTCACTAACTTCTAAGTTATATACATCTTGCTGTGGTACTCACACACTAAGGACATCATAAAACAGTCCTAAAAATAGACATTTTAAAAAATGAGATACAGATAAATAAAAGTGGTAATATTTACTTCCCATACTCTAAATGACTTTTTTTTTCCCCACAGCTCATTCTGGAAGCCACTGGCTTATTAAGTCTATAGCCCAAGTCTCCCATACAGAGGAGGAGGTAGGGAGAGGTGGGATTTGCCACAACTGGGGATCCTCACCCAGCTCCAGATGCTCCAGGGAGGGTGAGGACTACAGAGCCTCTAAACAGACCACCACCAGCAGCCCTTGGGTCACCCATCTGCCTCCCACTCCAACACACTGCACACCTCTACCAGAGCTATAGACTGAAAAGCACACTGAGCATGTCATTTGCCTCCTTATAATCCTTCCAGGACTCCCTAGGGCTTTGAAGATAAAATAGAAAGTACTTAAAGCAGTGTCCAGAGTCTGTACTGGGATTCCCAGCCCAATCAGCTCCCCCAACTCACAGCTGCCCCGCCCCCCGCCCCTGGCCTACAGACCGGCTTGCAGATTCAGGACCAGGCTATGGCAGCAGCCTCCAAGAGTGCCCCCATAATCCTTGCCTCCTGGTATGCATGCCCTTACGGAGTGTCCACCCCCGTCACAGTAGTTATAGCTGGCCGGTGTGGCCAGCAGGACACTGTAAAATGGCCAGCAAGGCTAGGTCACAGAAGATGTTACAGCTTCTACCCTGCTCTCTTGGATCACCTGCTCTGTGGAAGCTGGCGGCTTGCTGTGAGGACAGTCAAGTAGTTCTAGGAAGAAGCATCAGGAAAGGAACTGAGAATCTTGCTAACAGCCAGTACCAACTTGCCAGCCATGTGAGTGAGCCACTCTGGAAGCAGACCCTCCAGCCCCAGTTGAGCCTGCAGAGGATGGTGGCCCTGGCCTGACATCTTGACTGCAACCCCACCACAGACTCTGAGCCAGAACCACCCAGCTAAACTGTTCCTGAATTCCTGATGCTCAGAAACAATGTAAGATAATAAATGCTGTAAGCCACTAAGTTTTTAGGTATTTTCTTACCCAACCATAAATAACTAATATGCTTATGCTCTCTCTCCCTGTGTCTTTGCAAAAACCTGTCCCTTACCTTGAAGATGTCCTTCTCACTTACCCACACATATATCCTCCCTCCCTCTCTCACTTCTCTCTCTCATATACACACTAATACACATACAATAGTGTGCTCTGCCATAGCACCCGGGACATTCCTCTCTTAAAGAAACTCTTAAAATAGGCTAGGAATTTCCTGTTTCTCTCTCCCGGGACACTGGAAACAACTTGTGGGCAGAGGTGGTCTGCAAAGGACACTTCAGCCAGACCAGGTGCTCCACACCAACCCTAAACATAAGCACTCCATGTGGCCCTGTTATAGAAGGGCCACCACAACAGCATGGAGCTGAGCCCCAGATACCAATGTTAATCAGCACAATGGGCAATAAAATGGCCAGCCCTCCCCTCACTGGAACATCTTCAAGAACCCACTTTCTTAGCCTGGGAGGTGGATACACTATGTTCACTGTCTTATTTCTTCTTGTTTTAAAAACTCATGATAAGGGGTGCCTGGGTCGGTTGAGCGACTGCCTTCGGCTCAGGTCATGATCCTGGAGTCCCGGGATAGAGTCCCGCATCGGGCTTCCTGCTCGGCAGGGAGTCTGCTTCTCCCTCTGACCCTCCTCCCTCTCATGCTCTCTGTCTCTCAAATAAATAAATAAAATCTTAAAAAAAAAAAAAAACTCATGATAAAATATTTTTAATTGGAAAAGGGCTCTGGTCACAGAAGCAATTCTGTCCTGAAGTTTTTTTGAAAAAAAAATAAATGTTGTGATTTATTAAATTTAATGATCAATTCATTTTGATAGGCACATAGATCAAGGCATTTACTCAATTGTTGTATGGATACCTTTTATGAAACTTTTCTCCCAAATGCATCATGAAAACAAGACTTCTTCAGATGCCAGCCCTACTAAGACCTTGTCAAAGAAAAGGCCATTCCTCAAAGAGGTTAGCAATGCCCTTCTGACTGGAGTAGGATTACAAAGGGCCAGGGCACTGAGAGGACAAGAGCACTCAACATAGCCAGAGGCATATCATTCCTGCCTGCGGCATGGTCCCATTCCCCCCGGCCCTGGATATTTATTCCCCATTTTGGTACACAAGGAAAGCAATAAAAATGACTTCAAGATAAGAGCCATAAAAATAAAGTTAATTTATCAGTAATTTAGACTCCCTGAGCCACAGCATAATTATCTGAAGCATCTGTATCAGTTCAACAGTGTGACAGGAAAGTCAGAAATAAGCAGATGGCCAGTTTATATCTGTTTAAAAGCAAAGTAGTACTAAAAATGGAAGGGGGTATAATTTGACTTCTTTCCTATTCTTACCTAATTTGAATGTCAGTACAAATAGGTCAGCCTCATTCTTCTTAAATGGTGCACAGTATTCTACACTACAAATGAGATATGATTTGTCTAACCTTTCCTCTACTGATGAGCATTTTGGTTGTCTCCATAATGCCATATTGAGCCCTCTTGTACCAATACCTTCATGCACATGTGCACAGACTTCTGAAAGAGAGGTTCAAAGAAGTGAAATTGCTCAGTCCACTTACGTCTGGGTCTAGTTTTTTTATCTTTAAAGATTTTATTTATTTATTTATTTATTTATTTATTTATTTATTTATTTGTCAGAGAGAGCGAGCGAGAGCACAAGCAGGGGGAGCAGCAGAGAGAGACTAGGCTCCCCAGTGAGCAAGGAGCCCAATGCAGGACTTGATCCCAGGACCCTGGGATCATGACATGAGCCAAAGGCAGACGCTTCACCGGCTGAGCCACCCAGGTGTCCCTGTCTTGGTTCTAATTTTGATCAACATTGCTAAATGCCTTCTGAAAAGTCTTCACCAGGTAACAGAATGGATTAAAAAGCAAGACCCATCTACACACTGCCTATAAGAGACTCATTTCAGACCTAAAGATATATGCAGATCGAAAGTGAAGGAAGAGAAAAGCATTTTATCGTGCAAATGGAAGTGAAAAAAAAAAAAGCTGGGGTAGCAATACTTATATGAGACAAAACAGACTTTAAAAGAGACTATAAAACACACACACACAAAGACTGCAATAAGAGATGAAGGACACTACATAATCATAAAGGGAACAATCCAAGAAGAAGATATAACAGTTGTAAATATTTATGCACCCAACATGGGAGCACCCAAATACATAAAACAGTTAATAATAAACATAAAGGAACTGATCAATAGTAATGCAACAATAATAGGGGACTTTAACACCCCCTTACATCAGTAGATAGATCACCCAAACAGAAAATCAACAAGGAAACAGTGGCTTTGAATGACACATTGGACTAGGTGGATCTAACAAATATATTCAGAACATTCCATCCTAAAACAGGAGAATACACATTCTTTTCAAGTGTACATGGAACATTCTCTGGAAGAGATCACACATTAGGCCACAAAACAAGTCTCAACAAATTAAAAAAGACTGAAGTCATATCATGCATCTTTTCTGACCACAATGCTATGAAACGGGAAATCAACCACAAGAAAAAATCTGGAAAGACCATGAGTATGTGGAGGTTAAATAAAATGTGACTAAACAATGAATGGGTCAACCAATAAATCAAAGAGGAAAAAAAAAATTCATGGAGACAAATGAAAATGGAAACACAATGGTCCAAAATCCATGGGATGCAGCAAAAGCTGTTCTAAGAGGGAATTTTATAGCAAAACAGGCCTACTTCAAGAAGCAAGACAAATCTCAAATAAACAACCTAACCTTACACCTAAAGGAGCAAGAAAAACAAGAACAAACATAAAACCGGTAGAAGGAAGGAAAATAAAGATTAGAGCAGAAAAAAATAAAATAGAAACAAAAAACAACAGATCAATGAAATCAGGAGCTATTTCTTTGCAAAGATCAACAAAATCGACAAACCTATAGCCAGACTCATTAAAAAAAGGAAAAAAAGGGGCGCCTGGGTGGCTCAGTCGGTTATGTGTCTGCCTTCAGCTCAGGTCATGATCCCAGGGTCCTGGGATCGAGCCCCGCATCGGGCTCCCTGCTCAGCGGGAAGCCTGCTTCTCCCTCTCCCCCTCCCCCTGCTTGTGTTCCCTCTCTCTCTGTGTCTCTCTCTGTCAAATAAATAAATAAAAAAGTCTTTAAAAATAAATAAATAAAATAAATAAATAAAGGAAAAAAAGAAAAAGAAAAAGGACTCAAATAAACAATATCAGAAATGAAAGAGGAAAAATAACCACCAATTCCACAGAAATACAAAGGATTATGAAAAAAACTGAAATATTCTTTAGTATATCTGAAATTATGAAATATTACATGCCAACAAATTGGACAACCCAGAAGAAATGGATAAATTCCTAGAAACATATTAGCTCCCAAAACTGGACCAAGAAGAAACAAAAATTTGAACAGACCAATTACCAGCAATGAAATTGAATCAGTCAGTAATCAAACAATCCCAACAAACAAAAGTCCAGGACCAGACAGCATCACAGGGGAATTCTACCAAACATTTAAAAATAGAAGACTTAATATCTATCCTTCTCAAACTATTCCAAAAAAATCAAAAAGGAAGGAAAACTTCCAAATTCATTCTATGAGGCCAGCATTACCCTGATACCAGAACCAGACAGAGACACCACAAAAAAAGAGAATTACAGGCCAACATCAATGATGAACATAGATGCAAAAAATCCTCAACAAACTACTAGCAAACCAAATCCAACAATATATTTTAAAAAATCAGGGCCGCCTGGCTAGCGCAGTCAGTAAAGCATGCAACTCTTGATCTCGGGGTTGTGAGTACAAGTCCCATGATGGAGATAGAGTTTATTTAAAGAAAATGCATGTATAAAAAAATCATTCACAATGATCAAGTGGGATTTATTCCTAGGATGTGAAGGTGGTTCAATATTCACAAATCAATCAATATGATACATCACATCAACTAAAGAAAGGATAAAAACCATATGATCACTTCAACAGATGCCAAAAAAGCACCTGACAAAGCACAACATCCATTCATGATTAAAACCTTCAACAAAGTAGATTTAGAGGGAATACATCTCAACATAATAAAGGGCATATATTTAAAAAAAAAAAACCTACAGCTAACATCATACTCTGTGGTAAAAATACTAAAAGCTTTTCCCCTAAGATCAGAAATAAGACAAAAATAGCCACTCTCACCACTTCTATTCAACATATACTGGAAGTTATAGCCTCAGCAATCAGAGAGCAAAAAGAAACAAAAGGCATCCAAAGTGGTAAGTAAAACTTTCAGTATTTGCAGATGACATGATACTATATAGAGAAAATCCTAAGGACAACTCTATCAACAAACTACTAGATGTGATAAATGAATTCATTAAAGTTGCAGGATACAAAGTCAATGTACAGAAATCTGTTGCATTTCTATACACTAATAATGAAGCAACAGAAAGAGAAATTAAGAAAACAATCCCATTTACAACTGCACCCAAAATAGGGGTGCCTAGGTGGCATAGTCAGTTGGGCGTCCAACTCTTGGTTTCAGCTCACGTTGTGGTTCAAGGTTGTGAGACTGAGCCCTGCATCAGGCTCTGCAGTGGTAAGATCCCACTGTTGTGTATGATTAGATTGGTAAAAATAAAATGGGATAATATTACTAATTGATAAGAGTATAAGAAAATAGACATATTTTGATGTAGTCCCAATAGTTAATTTTTGCTTTCGTTTCCCTTGCTCACGCACGCACTCTCTCTCTCTAAAATAAATAAATAAATCTTTAAAAAATTGCACCCAAAATAATAAGATACCTAGGAATAAACTTAACCAAAGAGATGAAAGACCCATACCATGAAACTGTAAAACACTGATGAAAGAAACTGAAGACACAAAGAAACGGAAAGACATTCCATGCTCATGGACTGAAAGGACAAATATTGCTAAAATGTCCATACGATCCAAAGCAATTTACACATTTAATGCAATCCCTATCAAAATACCAACAGCATTTTTCCCAGAACAAGAACAAATAACCCTAAAATCTGTATGGAACCACAAAAGACCCAAAATACCCAAAGCAATCTTGAAAAAGAATGAAACTGGAGGTATCACAATTCCAGACTCCAAGATATAATACAAAGCTGTAGTAATAAAAGCAGTAGGGTACTGGTACAAAAACAGATCAACAGAACAGAACAGAAAGCCCAGAAATAACCCACACTTATATGGTCAATCTTCAACGAAGGAGGCAACAATATGCAATGGGAGATAGTCTCTTCAACAAATGATGTTGAGAAAAATTGCACAACTACATGCAAAAGAATGAAACTGGACCACTTTCTTATATCATACACAAAAATAAGCTCAAAATGGATTACAGACCTAAATGTGAGACCTGAAACCATAAAAATCCTAGAAGAGAGCACAGGAAGTAATTTCTCTGACATCAGTTGTTTTTGTTGAAAAATCAGCATTTTTCTAGATATGTCTAAGGCAAGGGAAACAACAGCAAAAATTAACTATTGGGACTACATCAAAATATGTCCATTTTCTTATACTCTTATCAATTAATAATATTATCCCATTTTATTTTTACCAATCTCATCATACACAACAATGGGATCTTATAATTTGCATTTCCTGGAACACCAGTAAGATTGCGCATCTTTCCAAATCTTAGAAGCCATTTGTATTTCATGTGAGAATTGACTAAAAATAGCCTTTTCCTAGTTTCCTATGGAATTTTGGCTTTTTTTTTTTTTGATTGGTAGAAGCTCACTATGGGTTCCAAGTACTAGTTCTTTGTAAAAAAGAAAATATTTCATAAATGGAGAGACGAACCGTGTTTCTGCAGTAGAAGACTCAACATGGTAAAAAAGTTAATTCACTGCAAACTGATATACAGGTTTAATGCAATTCCTATCAAAATCCCAGCTTAGTTTTTTGTAGACAAGCTTATTCTAAAATTTATTGGAGAAAGCACAGGCCACAGAATAACTAAAACAAGTCTGGAAAGGAGAATAGAATGGAAAGAATCACTATGCCCAATACTAAGGCTTACTATATAGCTACAGTAGTCAAGACAGTGTGGTAGTGGTGGAGAGACAGGCACATAGGTCAATGGAACAAAATAAGAGAACCCAACAATGGATCTACACAAGCAAGTCCAGCTGGTTTTGACAAAAGGGTAAAAATGGAGGAAAAGACAGCCTTTTCAACAAATGGTGCTAGATCAATACGCAAAAAGAGAAATCACTCACCCTAAAGATGGGTGGACTGAATCAATGTCCTGGTTGTGATATTATACTATACTTTTACAAGATACTGCCATAAGGGAAACTGGGTAAAGGGTACACAATATCTCATTGTATTATTTCTTCCAGTTGTATGCGAAGCTGTAATTACCTCAATTAAAAATTCAATTAAAAAATGTTGAAAATAGGGGGTTAAGCATCCAATTTTTTATTTCAACTCAGGTCACGATCTTGGGGTTGTAGGATCAACCCCCGCATTGGTCTCTACACTCAGCAGGAAATCTGCTTCCCTCCCTCTCCCTCTGCCCCTCGCCCTGCTTGTGCATGCTCTAAGATAAATATATCTTTTTTTAAAAATGTTGAAAACAGGAGACACGGTTTTAGAAATTACTCCCATGATATCCTTATTTGTACAAATAAAGTTGATGTTGCGAGACAAAAAAAAAAGTTGAAAATATTTTCTCCTAGTCTTAACTTTTTTTTTTTTTTTTTGGTTATCAAATGATCCTTTATTGAAACATTTTCCTCTTCCTTGGTAGTTCTTAAGTAGCCGGGCATTCCACTGCACCACTCTTGATGTCACCTATGATATCATGAGGGTGGTGGCCATCCACACTGCAGCCCACAGACTGGGCAGTCCCCAAGATCTCTTCAATGTTCCAGAGAACTCTCTAGCTACAGATCGGTGCCACATCTGTTGGGCAACGTTGACAATCTCATCAAAAGTGATATTTCCACCGTGCTTAATGTTTTTCTGCTTCTGTCTGTCGGTTCCTTGAGGGCTTTGATAATCAGGGCAGAGGCAGAAGGTACCACTTCAATCTGGGCCTGTCTGTTCTGAATGGTCAGTTTCACTGTAATCCTCAGACCCTTCCAATCACTGGCTGCCTTGGTGATGTCATCACCAACCATTCTTGGAGACAGATCCAGGGAGCCAATCTTGGGGGCCAGGGTAGATGTGGCACCAACTCCCCAACCAGTGCACCTCAGGTACATGACTTTGATCACACTGGGGTTGAACTTAGGCAGCTGATGTCGGATGAACCAGGATTTGGGACAACCAAAGAAAGGCGCACCTTGGGCTCTTCCAAGTTGAAAGCCAAAAGACTCTCCTTGTCTAACTTTTATCTTCTAAATTTCCTTATGGTAGAAGAAGGGTTAATTTTTATCTAATCAAATTTACTTCTCTTTTTATGTCTCCTGAATTTATCTAATTTTTTAATGCTTGGCAATTTTCTTGAAGTTGTTAAAAGAGCAACAATTTTAAAAAGTCTTTTATGCTAGGGCTATCTGGTTGGCTCAGTTGGTTGAGTGTCCAACTCCTGGTTTCTGCTCAGGTTATGATCTCAGGGTCATGAGATCGAGCCCTGCATCAGGCTCTGTGCTCAGCAGGGAGTCTGCTTGAGATTCTCCCTCTCCCTCTCTCTCTGCCCCTCCCCCCACTCACAAACACTCATTCTCTCTCTGCCTCTTTTAAATAAATAAATCCTTTAAAATAAAAAATAAATAAAAAGTATTTTATGCTAAATAAGTATTTAAAAATACTGTTTTAGCTAGTCATAAGAAACCCTATGAAACATAAAAAAAATTAAAGAAACCTAGGAATGACCTTAAAAGAATGATGTTTAAGTGATCTCAATTTCAGGCTGAGTTGATATGACAAGAACAGAGAAATTAAACGTCATGAATAAAATGGCAAAAGCACATGTACACGTAGTTGCTCCTGAAGGAGGGAGGAAAGATTCTATAAAGCCAGGTAAATCTTAGAGCACCCCTACCTTTCCCCCAGACCATGTCAGCCCAAGCAGTCACAGTGGGAGCAACAGGGCCAAAAGTGCAAACCAACACCAGGTGCTGCTTTTGGTCAAGTTATTCAGCACCTGACTCAGGATCTGACACATCAGACTTTATCCCAGAAAGATGTCTGTTCCACTTTTTTTTGTGGGGTACACAAAAAGACCTTACTTTGTTGCTGTTTTTTTTATTATGTTCAGTTAGCCAACATATAGTACATCATTAGTTTTTGATGCAGTGTTCAACGATTCATTAGTTGTGTATAACACCCAGTGCTCATCACAACACGTGCCTTGAAATTTTAAATTCTTCTTAAGAAAGCTGCCATGCACATTTGAGTTATCTGTACTTACAGATTTTTTTTTTTTTTTTTTTTAGAGAGAGAGAGCTGGGAAGGGGAGGAGCAGAGGGAGAGGGGCACAGAATCTTAAGCAGGCTCCACATGCACTGTGGAGCCCAATGCCGGGCTTGATCTCATGACCCTGAGATCATGACCTGAGCCGCAATCAAGAGTCGGACACCTAACCAACTGAGCCACCCAGATGCCCCAATTTTCTTTTTTTTCTTTTAAGATTTTATTTATGTGAGAGAGAGAGAGAGCACGCGCATACACAAGTGGGGGAGGGCAGAGGGAGAGGAAGAAGCCGACTCCCCACTGAGCAGGAAGCCTGACGCAGGGCTCAATCCCAGGACCATGAGATCATGACCTGAGCCAAAGGCAGACACTTAACCAACTGAGCCACCCAGGTGCCCCATCAATTTTCTTTTTTTAAAGAAAGTATTCATCCAGACATCCCAGACATCTTAAACAGAACTATAAAGTTCTGTGTTCAGTGCCTAAAATGTGCCAGAGATGCCAGTACAGGCACTTTAGCTACTTGCTACACAGAAAGGTGAGTAACCTGTCCAAAGCCACAGAGCAAGCCAGTGTTGAACCAGATCCCATGTCTCAGAGTGCTACTTCTCAAAGTGCAGGCTCATGTTGCACCACACAGTCACATCTTCAACTGCTAACCAGTGTCCCAGCTTTAAATAAGCGGGTTAGCAGCTGGTTCTACCAAAAATTCTTCCTTTGATGCTAACATGGGCTGTGTTCAGAGAAACAGAAGCATAACTATTATAAGTCAATCATGTTTAACCAGTGGGATAAGAAAAACAAAAATATCAACAAAATGAAAAGACAATCAAAGGAATGGGAGAAAATATTTGCAAGCCATATACAAGATAAGGGGTTAATATCCAAAATACATAAGAAACTCATACAACTCAACAGCAAGAAACCTCCAATAATCCCATTTTTTTAAATGGGCAGAAGACCTTGAACAGACATTTTTCCAAAGAAGACATACAAATGGACAAGAGGTATATGAAAAGATGTTCGACATGATTAATCATCAGAAATGCAAATGAAAACTGCAGTAAGATATCACCTCACACCTGTTAGAATGGCTATCATCAAAGAGCTAAGAGATAACAAATGCCAGTGAGGATGTGGAGAAAAGGGAACCCTTAGTGGTAGCAATGGAAATTGGTACAGCCATGACAAAAAACAGTAGGGAGGTTTTTCAAAAAGTTAAAAATATAACTACCACATGATCCCATAATTCTACTTCTGCGTATATATCCAGAAGAAATGAAATCACTATTTCAGAGAAATATCTGCACCCCTATGTTCATTACAGCTTTATTTATAGTAGCCAAAACACAGAAATAACCCAAGTGTCCATTGACAGAAAACTACCTACCTATTATCTATATAACGGAATATTATGCAGTCTTAAAAAGGAAAGAGATCCTGCCATTTGCAACAACATGGATGGACCCTGAGGACATTAATGCTAAGTGAAATAAGTTAGAGAAAGATAAATACTGCATGATCCTACTTATATGTGGAATCTAAAAAAATCAAACTCATATAAAGATGGTAGAATGGTGGTTGCCAGGGGCTGAGGAGTGGGAGAAATGGGGAGATGTTGGTCAAAGAGTATAAAATGTCCATTATAAGGTAAGTTCTGAGGACGTAATGTACAGCATGGTGACTATATTAATAATACTGTTTTATTTATTTTATTTTATTTTATTTTATTATGTTATGTTAGTCACCATACAGTACATCATTAGTTTTTGATGTGGTGATCCATGATTCATTGTTTGCATATAACACCCAGTGCTCCATGCAATTCATGCCCTCCTTAATACCCATCACCATGCTAAAAAACAAAAAACAAAACAAAACAAAAAATCCTGTTTTATAGACTTGAAAGTTGCTAAGAGAATAATCTTAAATGTTCCTGCCACAAAAGAAAACTTGTAATTCTATGAGGTGATGGAGGTGTTAACCTCAATGTGGTAATCATTTCACAATATATACGTGTATTATATCATCTCACTGTGCACCTTAAGGTTACACAAGGTTATATATCAATTATATCTCAATAAAGCTGGCAGAAAAAAAGAAAAGCAAAGTCACCCTCCTCTTCTAACACTCCTACTACCCAGATAATTTGGTTATCTGTATGTTTATCTGGGGTTGAGCCCAAACTACAAATCATTAGTGGTCATTGAGAAATGAAACTAGATGGCACAATTCCTTCATTTCAGAAAAGAAAGTTAAATTTCATCAACACTCGCATGTATTAATATCTACTGCAAAGACATAAAGCATTACAAGCATTTAATTATTAGAAATTAAGTATAAGTAGAAGACAGACTGGTGACGGTTTGATATTGAGACCTACAGTTAAATCTTTAATACACACACATCCCAGGCCTTTAGGCTCTCACCCTGGAATGCTCTTACCCTAGAAATCCATGGAAAGGGGCTGAATAAATAATAACTTTGTGTGGATAGGCTAACACTAATAAGCAAACCTTATAGCAAAACACTGGGCACCAAATATTTATGATAATTCAAGTTTTTCCCACCTATAACATGGATTTTCAGAAATCTTTGCCTGACCTTAAGTTCACTTTCTAGCTATTTCTCCAAGATCTGTCCCTCAGGTCTCAGGGATTATAGCCCATACATTCAGCCACAGACCTCATAAACCACCAGCAGGCTGAGGCTCCTGAGTGAATTCCCCATGATGAAAGAGCCAGAAGAAAATCCCTGGATTTGAAACACTGATCTATGAAAAGCAGTCAGAGGCAAACATTTGGGACAGGCCAAATGGCAATGGCAAACAGGGCAAAGGCCCAATCCTAGATGGAAAGGCCCTGAAGAAAACTCCAAATGGACCAGTCCCCTGGATTTAAACTTCCTTACAGAACTATGCAGGTTCCCCCACAACCCACCCCATGGCTTTGACCTTACAGCTCCTCATAATAAAGGTACTCATAGTCACTGGTATTTTTATCCAGCACAAAGAAAAATAAAATAAAATCAATAAGCTCAATCCTAAAACATTTCGTCTGAAAAATATACTCAGTTGTTTCCAGGTTTAAGTATTGAACGAATCTCACTGCATCTTTAAAATCTCCCTCATTATCATAACTAATATTCCCATAACACACTGTCTAATTCATGCATCCCCTCACACTCGAGTTCATTCTTCAAAACAGCCCATGAGTTCCACAGGGCAGGGTTCATCATCCTCTTTGTTCCCCAAGACAACCTTGTAGGCAACAGAGATCAGTACTGGAATTCAAGCCTTCTGACTCAAAATCTCTACTTCTGCCCACCAAACTTTGACATTGATGAGGCCCACTTTCTTTTGATGGTTCTTGGTTTTGATTTGTTTTTCATTAAAATCCAAAACACTACAATAGCCATGAAAACCAAATCTCCAGTATTATGTAATTGTAATTAATACTATTTTTTCAATAAATGACAAATTGAATGTCACAGAGCCTTGTCACTTCTCTATCTCCCACTGTGGTAGCCAGCCTACAAGATGGCCCCCAAGGATCCTCACTTCCTGGTTTTCAGGCTTTAGGTACTCCCTTCCCACAGTGAATAGGGCTGACCTGTGTAACTAACAGGATACTGTGGAAATGATGGTGTGTGACTGGTAATCCACCTTGCTCCCTCTTGAACTGCTCACCCTAGAGGAAGCCAGCTGCCACGTTATAAATCATGTCAAACAGGCCTAGAGGAGGCCCATGTGGAGAGGAACTGAGGCCTCCTGCCAGTAGCCAAGCCCAAACTGCCAGTCCCATGGACCATCCTGAAAGCCCCAGCCCATCCTCCAGCCCCAACCAAGCCTTCAGATGACTGCAGGGCCAGCTGATAACTACCCCACAAGAGACCCTGAGCCAGAACCACCCAGCTAAGCTATTCCTGAATTCCTGACTCACAGAAGTATTAAGAGATAATACATATGTATTGACAGTTTAAGCCACTACATTTTGGGTAATTTGTTCCACAGCAATAGAGGACTAACACACCCATATCTCTACAAGATTCCAGGCACTCAGTAGGCTTGAATTAAGGCAGCAGTGAAAATGATTTTCTGTTGATTGATCCAGACTCCCTCAATCTGACCCTTCTGTGTCTAAGCCCATATTAGGATAACCCTATTAAAGCAGTTTTAGGTCTTATTTATCTTAAAAGTCCCCAAGAGTACTGGAGTTCTTTGTCTACTGTCTGATAAATAAGAAAGTCTTTCCTTCCCCTGGTTTGTTCTGGCATATTGCATGAACTACAAAAGGCCCAGTGCTGGGTTACACTCAGCAGTGTGGGGCCTAGCCTGGGGTACTTGGGGGATTCTCAGTTCATCATGCTCATTTGTAAAGTAAGAGACACCTGTGGGCAATGAGAGCCCACCTATGGGTGATGGGGATGTGCCAACAGGAACCTGAGAACAACTCTGGCTTTAGTTATAAGACCACTCCCTTTGACAAAATTCAAATAAGATCTGTAGATTAGTATCATATCCATGTTAATCTCCTGGTTTCAACCATTGTACTATGGTTATGAAAGATGTTAATATTAGGGGAAGCTGGGTAAAGGCATACAAGTACCCTGTGTGCTATTTTCACAACTTTTTATATAGCAGTCCCCCCTCACCCGAGGTTTCGTTTTCCATGGTTTCAGTTACCCATGGTCAAATGTGGTCAGGAAGCAGATGATCCTCCTTCTGACCTATCATCAGAAGGTCAGTAGTAGCCTAACGCTATGTCACAATGCCTGCGTCATTCAGCTTGTTTCATCTCATCACGTAGGTATTTTATCATCTCCCATCTTTGCAAGAAGGGTGAGTATAGTATGATAAGGTATTTTGAGAGACCACATTCGCATAACTTTTATTATAGCACATTGTTATAATTGTTCTATCATTAGTTATGGCTGTTAATCTCTTACTGTGCCTAGCTTATAAATTAAACTTTCATAGATATGTATGTATAGGACAAAACATAGTATATACAGGGTTCAATACTACAAAACATAGTATATATAGGTTTCAGGCATCTACTGGGGTTTTTGGAATGTATCACCCACGGATGTTACAAACTATTTCAAAATAAAAACGTTTAAAAATAAAATACATTTAAAGCAACAACAAAAAAAAGAATATTGCCACTAAAATGTAAATGACACCAAATCCATTCCTTGAAAGGCTCTGGTGCCAGTTTTCCAGAATGTACTTGGAAAGGCTGTTCCAACATGGTGATGAGAGGAGTCTAGCTTGATTTCAAACCTCCTACTTCCTGGTGGGCAGACTTCAAGTGTTTGGGAATGCATTACACCTTATGTTCTCAACCTCCCATGAAGTGAGTGATTCAGATGAGAGTATGAGCAGAGGTGATGCATAAGAGTTGATAAGGTGACTCTATCCCTCTCTTCCCCTACCCGGGAGGCCAGTGTTATAAGCTGGAGGGAGCCTGGACCCGCGAGTCAGCAAAAGGATTAGATCTGCTCCAACCCACATCATACTTTGGTGAGATTAACTTTGTGTTAAGCCATAGAGATTCTGAGTTTGTGTGCTGCAGCAGCTAGCATTTAAGATAATCCCAGTAGAGAAGATATTTGCAAATGACACTACAGATAAAGGGCTGGTATCCAAGATCTATAAAGAACTTCTCAAACTCAACACCCAAAAAACAAATAATCAAGTCAAAAAGTGGGCAGAAGAGATGAACAGACACTTCTCTGAAGAAGACATACAAATGGCTAACAGACACATGAAAAAATGTTCATCATCATTAGCCATCAGGGAAACCCAAATCAAAACCACACTGAGATACCACCTTATACCGGTTAGAATGGCAAAAATGGACAGGGAAAGAAACAACAAATGTTAGAGAGGTTGTGGAGAAAGGGAAACCCTCTTACACTGTTGGTGGGAATGCAAGTTGGTACAGCCACTTTGGAAAACAGTGTGGAGGTTCCTCAAAAAGTTAAAAATAGAGCTACCCTCTGAGCCAGCAATTGCACTCCTGGTTATTTACCCCAAAGACACAGATGTAGTGAAAAGAAGGGCCATATGCACCCCAATGTTCATAGCAGCAATGTTCGCAATAGCCAAACTGTGGAAAGAGCCGAAATGCCCTTCAACAGATAAATGGATAAAGAAGATGTGGTCCATATATACAATGGAATATTACTCAGCCTTCAGAAAGGATGAATACCTAACTTTTACATCAACATGGATGGGACTGGAGGAGATTATGCTAAGTGAAATAAGTCAAGCAGAGAAAGTCAATTATCATATGGTTTCACTTATTTGTGGAACATAAGGAATAACATGGAGGACATTAAGAGAAGGAAGGGAAAAATGGGCAGGGGGAATTGGAGGGAGAGATGAACCATGAGAGACGATGGACCTGAGAAACAAGCAGGGTTTGGGAGGGGAGGGGGGAGGGGGGATTGGTTAGCCCGGTAATGGGTATTAAGGAGGGCACGTACTGCATGGAGCACTGGGTGTTATACGAAAACAATGGATCGTGTGGATCACTACATCAAAAACTAATGATGTACTGTATGGTGACTAACATAACATAATAAAATTTAAAAAATAATAATAATAAGATAATCCCAATAAAGATATTTCCATTCAGAAAATAACCCAGGACTTCTAACAAAAAAAGCACAATTGCTAAAATTGATCAGGTTATAATATCTTCAAAGGGGAAAATGAAAATATCTAAGCCTCCTCTGTATCTAGATGTTCCTTCCATTATCCTATAGAAATACTCACACAAGCAGGCAAGATGTACACACAAGCATGTTTACTGCCACACTGCCTGTCTGTCTGAGAAAAAAAATGAAAACAAACTAAATCAAATAGGGAAGAACACAGCAAATAGGGAAAGAAGACAGTCATTCAGTGAAAAATTCTCTACAGTCCCCACAACAGTCCCCCTGATGTGTGCTGTGCTCTGTCCACACTTGCCTCCAGCGGAGCTCAACTAGCAGGGCCCACAGCCTTGCCATGCACATGGGAACACACCATTCTGTGATGGATGATAGTCACTGATACAGGATGACGTGGACATGGCAATCTGTTACACTATCCTCTCTGTGTGAGTTTGAAGTTTACTATAATACAAAGTTTTAAAAATGTGTATTTCAGAAAAGTTGCCATAATTAAAACTGACTAACCCTTGTAATAAACAGAAATTATGATGCTCACTAAAAGGGGCAGGAAAAACTAACCCAGGCAGGGGCGCCTGGGTGGCTTAGTCGTTAAGCGTGTGCCTTCAGCTCGGGTCATGATCCCGGGGTCCTGGGATTGAGCCCTACATCGGGCTCCTTGCTCGGCGAGAAGCCTGCTTCTCCCTCTCCCACTCCCCCTGCTTGTGTTCCTGCTCTTGCTATCTCTTTCTCTGTCAAATAAATAAATAAAATCTTAAAAAAAAAAAAAAACTAACCCAGGCAAATAAAGCAATTAGTCTAGTACATCAGTGGTTAGAATGGGCTGTTAGCTGATTAACTCATTAGTCTACTCTAATCACTCACATAGATTCAGTGGTAATTGAAGCTATTTGTATCTAGATTAACTTAAGAGAGTTCCTGAGCTTGTCTGGAAAACAAAGATACTGAATAGGAAGTATCCCCCAATGGACCCTCATTTCCTACACTGCATTGTAAATCCTAAAATTCAGGGTTCTTGTCTTGGTATTACAAAAATTAAATTTAAATGTGATTATCATAACATAGCTAAACACCCTAATAACCACTCTTTGAAATAACTTTATAATTTAAATTACAGATTAAAATAAAATATAGACTCATGATCCATACACATGTATTCATTTTCCCAGCTATGATTATTTTTTAAAATAAAAAATGATAATAATAATAATAATACAATCTTAACCAAAGAACACTGTTAATACTGAGTAACGTGCAAAAAAGGAGGTCCTTTTAACAGTCTAAGATACTTTGATTTGCATACGAATAAAACTGAAGCTTCTCTTATTAAGCTAACCTTTTACTCAACAAAATTTTTTTCCATCCTGTCAAACTCAGACAATGCCTCAGACTGTGAGACACACCGGTTCTAGAGACAAGCCAGGGACTCTCAGAGCTTTGGCCTAGAGAAATACCACAGAATGAGGAAGCTCTGAGAACAGCTTTGCAAGCAGGGACTGAGGGACTCTGGTCAATACCATCCAACCTTTGGGGAGAAAAGGAATAATAATAATAATTTTACTTTTCCTTGACACTCATTTAAATGTAATCTTATAAGACAAATTCCTTTGCGTCTGGCTTATGTCATTCAAACTTCTGTTTGTGGAGCGCCTGGGTGGCTCAGTCATTAAGCGTCGGCCTTCGGCTCGGGTCATGATCTCAGGGTCCTGGGATCGAGCCCCACGTCGGGCTCTCTGCTCCGTGGGGAGCCTGCTTCTCCCTCTCCCACACCCCCTGCTTGTGTTCCCTCTCTCGCTCTCTCTCTCTCTGTCAAATAAATAAATAAATAAATCTTTAAAAAAAAAAGAAAAAGAAACTTTTGGAAAGAACACCAGAACTACTAGGGGCACCTGGCTGGCTCAGTCAATATAGGGCGTGACTTTTTTTTTTTATGTTATGTTAATCACCATACATTACATCATTAGTTTTTGATGTAGTGTTCCATGATTCATTGTTTGCATATAACACCCAGTGCTCCATAGGGCGTGACTCTTGAGCTGGGGGGGGGGGGGGGTTGATTTCAAGCCCCATGTTAGGTATAGAGATTACTTAAAAAAATTTTTTTAAAGATTTATTTATTTGACAGAGGGAGACACAGCGAGAGAGGGAATTCAAGCAGGGAGAGTGGGAAAGGGAAAAGCAGGCTTCCCGACAAGCAGGGAGCCCAATGTGGGGCTCAATCCTAGGACCCCGGGATCATGACCTGAGCCAAAGGCAGACGTCCAACGACTGAGCCACCCTGGCGCCCCCAAATTTTTTAAATAAAATAGGAGTGCTTGGGTGGTGAGTGGTTAAGCTTTCCTGGTTTCGGCTCTGGTCGTGATCTCAGGGTCATGAGATGGAGCCCCATGTCAGGCTCCACACTCAGTGTGGAGTCTGTTTAAGACTTTCTCTCCCTCTCCCTCTGCCCCTTTACCCCATGCTCACATGCTCTCTCTCTCTCTCTTGCTCTTGCTCTCTCTCTCTAAAATAAATCTTTCTAAAAAATGAAATAAAATAAAATAAAATAAAAAAGAACACCAGAGCTACTATCCAAAGTTAAAAGGCAGATTAGAAGTTTATGAACTAGCATCTAACTTTCAAACAAGCAGGCTATCTTGTCTGATTTGCCTCTCACATTAATTATAAGCCACTGAGAAGTAAAATTATTCAGTTTTATAAGCTTTTTTAATTTTTAGAGTATTTTTATTTCATACTCAAAAATTAAACTGAGCTACTACTTTCATATATTTGTACACTTTAGATCAATATTTAAATTCAAACAAAGATAATTTATGGAATCTGGCCATTGTTCTTAATTAATATCTGGTAACACAGTATTGGGCCACAACACACTCATTACAAGCCACATCCACAGCTGAATGAGCCCTTTTTGCTTCAGGAAGTTTCAGCCACACTGGCAAAAATTAGATTTCTGGGGCACCTGGCTGGCTCAATTGGAAGAGCACAGGACTCTCGATCTCTCAGTCATGAGTTCAAGCCCCATGTTGGGTGTAGAGATGACTTAAATAAATAAAACTTTTTTAAAAAATTAGATTTCTAAGGCTAATCAGCCAGCCTGCTCCCAAACATCTCCCCCACCCCCACCCCGATCCCCAGCACCATCTTATCCCTCACATCTGAGGCATGCCGCACCGATGGTGGGAGTGCTCTTTCAAAAGTGAGACCCAAGTGCCCAAGGGGGCTGGAAATACTGAACCTGGCAAGGCCCTTGTCATGGGCGTCCCTGACACCCTGTCCAGGGACACACTTCACAAAACTGGAACCAGAAGGGTCGCTTCATACATCCCTGGAAGGGTGTTTGCCCCTGCCCCTCACCCCTCACCACCTCCTGAGGCCTCCAGGCTATACCTGACTTGGTCCAAAATCTGGTTGGGCCCATCCAGGCTCAGCCTGCCCATTCCCAAAAAGAAGCCAAGCAGGAACCAGAAAGGAAAGCATTGCCAAGGACCCCACTGACTTCTAATCTTCCCAGGAGCTACTCTACCAGACTAAACATATAAAACAGAAATGGGACTTTTCTCTCACTGCTTTAGAGAATACTTTACTCTAACAACTATTATGTTCCTGGTAATATTTATTGACAATCCCACAAAGTGCCTAGAAGTGCACTTAATTTTAGGGATGGGGTGCATGAGGATATACAAAAACTTAAATGCAGACCCTTTTGAGTGCTGTCCCCTTGACCCACCTCTGACATCAGCCCTGGTTGCTGCAGACAGTTCCATGCAAGCTCCAGCTCAGCTGACAGCAGGACTCCTCAAGCAAGTACTGAGGGTCTTTGCACCTCAGAGCCTTCTCGAGAGCCATGCAATCCTGCTCACCTGTTTGGATAGCCAATGGGGACAGGACCCAGGAACTGAAGGCCCCACCTCCCATCCTCTGGACAGATAACCCTGGAAGACATTCTGCACTCTTTAATAAGTGGGCTGGTTAAAAATACAGCAGTTACACCCCCATCCCTATATAACTATAAGAATCTGGTGAGCCCTATGCCCTAATCCTTTGGCGCAGCATTCCTGGCCTACATCTTGTGTTACATCCCAAAAGAAGGAATTCTTACCAGACCCAATTAGAACAGTGGTTCTGAGCATTAGCTGCATGTTGGAATCCCCTGGGGACCTTTGTAAAGTCTTGATCTTCAGACCACTTTCCAGAAAAATAACACTGAACTGTCTCAGGGTGGGGCAGGCTGCCCCAGGCTCACCCTTATACCAGGACCCATGAGTTCCAACACCGGCCAAGAGTGTAGTCAGCTCAGCCTGCAGAGGGGGCCAAAAGACACAGTGAGGCCATTCTCAAGGGGCCCAGTCCTGAGAGTTTAAGACAACTGGATACAAAGGATCCATGAAAGTGGGAGGCAGATAAATGGATTATGTACCAACATTCTTTGCTTTTCTATAACCGGAATCACACTACAAGTATTCTTTGGAGAAATGCCTATATTTCATACAACAATATAGCCACTACGTTTTCCCACACAAGTCCATACACCTCTACTGCATTCAATTTTTAAAACTCACTAGCCAGCTGTAACACCTTTGTTGAAAATCCACCTCTTGCCCAATGATCTGAAACGCTGCCCTTATTATATACCAAACTTCTAAATAACTCTTTCAGGTCTCTCATCTAGTTTGCTAATAGTGTCTCTCTTGCTCTGCCAGCACCATTTGTTTTCATTACTGTCGTATATCTAGGAAGGCCACAGTGTTCTGTGAGATTTTTTTTTAATTATATTTATCTCTTCAATTCCATCGGAATTTATTTTAAGGTATAGTAGAAAAGATCCAAAATGATTAATTTTCCATTATTGCCAACTAGTTGCCCAATTACTACTTACTAAGAATCCTTCCATCTATTAATTTGTAATGCCTACTTAATAACATAGTATACTCTTACACAGTAAATAGCACATATTCGATTTTCAACTGTCTATTGCCTTCCTTTACCTGGTCTAAGATCCCTGCCCCTGGGGAACTTATATTCTAGCAGGGGAGACAGAAAATAAGCTTTTCAAAATAAATAGCCAACAGACACAGTTATAACATTTTAGAAGGTGATAAGCCTTGCAAAGAAATAAGAGGTGGAGAGGGTAGGGGGCACTGAGTACACAGCAAGAAGGGGAAGGGGAAGTGGGGGGCAGGAACAGGCTGCAATCTGAAGTAAGGTGATCAGGGTAGGCGGGGCAGGAGTACAGGGAGGGAGAGCAGGCTTTGTTATGAAGAAGGATGGCGAGGACAGGAGGCCACAGCAATTTAAGGATAGAGGAGACCTTTTAAAAACAATTCTCCTGATGTGGGCCCCCTCTAAGTTGATGATGCCACCATCCCCTAGTCAATTCCACCAGAAACTGAAACCACACATCCTCCATGATCAAGCAGTCCCCTCCTTTCTGGCTCATTATCCCCCCACCTTTCTGAATTGCACTCGGATCCTGTCTAGCCTGGCCCAATGCAGTGCTCACCTCTCAGGTCCCCACCTTTCCTGTCTTGCCTAGTCCAATCTAAGAGGGTCACAGCTAAAGAGCAAACGTGACCCTCCCATCCTGCTGAACTATCCATAATAGCTGTGCGCTGCCAAACGACCAAGCCCCAAGCTCCTTACTGGGACCCTGAATACCATCGTCATCTTTCCATCCCATCTGCCTGTCTCTCCAGGCTCATCACCCTCCTCCCCATGAGCAGCGTTGTCGCCTCGAGACTCAAACTGCTTGTAACCTGTCGGGCTGGTTCAAGCCTCCCTCCCCTTGTTGCTCTTCCAGGAATGTGCCAGCCCCTGCCCCACCTTCCAGACCCAGCTGCCCCTCTTCCGCCCTTCGAAACTCGACCCAGGTACTGGGTATCTTGCTCACGGACACCTGTTCCGATGACACCCCCCCACCCAGAGCTCTGTGCATTCCACTCCCTCTCTCAGCACCAGGAAAATGATGTCCTCTCAGAACTGTCCCATTGTGATTTCCATCTCATTAAAGGACAGGCTTCTCAAAGAAAGAAACCTTGCTTCTCTTTCTTGTACCCATGACTAAACCAGAAATTAGGCACATGAAGAGTACTCAACAAATACTTGTGAGAAGGAAAAAAAAAAAAAAAAAAAAGAGGTAACTGGCCCAATTTCTACATATACAAGTATGGATCAAGTATAGAAATCAGCCTCCTACTCAAAGCAAATGGAAACACCACTACATTTTGGAAGATATATATATTCATAATGCAAATGTTATTTGCATTTGTTACTTCTGCAATGCTTGGCCTTTGAGACTTTCACGTTGGTTGATTAGAGGAGCAAAGAAAGCTGGAAATCCTTTCCCCCACTGTCAGGGCTTTACTTTGTTCTGCTGAGCTGAAGTTAAATCCAAATGTAAGTGGTTCTCTCAGGTCAGAGCTGAGGAACCCGAAATGCTATCTGCCCCTACGGCTTTACTAACATGTGCGCCCTCCTCTGAGGCATCTGATCTCCATCAGGGTGCACAGAGACCAAAGCCTGCATGGTGCCTAACAGTCTCCAGTGGAGACTGCAAAACCATTTGGGGTTGTGGGTTTCTTGTGGAGAATAAAGGCCTAAGGAAAAACATGTCAAAAGAGAGAGACAATGAGGGCAGATGAGGAAGGATGTCATATAAATGGCCAACTATCAACATTAGAGTAATCTCAGATTCTGGAACTAAAAAGGTCCCCAAGGATCCACCTAGTCCAACCCTCTAACCTGAAACACAAAGACACCCAACCTGTATCCCTAGAAAGGAGGCAGAAAAAACCCCTCAGTATTACCATCTACACCACAATCCTAAACCAAGGACTGAAACAAGTTATGCCCACTCCACTGAATGCTGAAATACCGATATTTCACTTTTACAGCCTTAACATATATAGTACTTCAAATACTGTGGACAAGAAATCCACAAAAGCCCCAAACCAGCTCCCACCTGTGGTTACTGTTCTCACTGTTGTCTTTCAGGCTGGAGGCCACACAGGCATCGCAACATAAAAAGTGAAAGCCACATTCCCACCAAACACTGTTTCAGCCAGGAATGAGATCCCAACACAGTGTAGATGTTAAGATATCTCTGTGGTTCCTTTGTATTCCACTGCTAATCAACAAGCCAGGAGGAATTTTCCCAAGGATGTTATTTAGCATTAAAAACAAAACCCTTGAGGGGCGCCTGGGTGGCTCAGTCATTGGGCGTCTGCCTTTGGCTAGGGTCATGGTCCCAGGGTCCTGGGACGAGCCCCACATTGGGCTCCCTGCTCCACGGGAAGCCTGCTTTTCTCCCTCTCCCACTCCGCCTGCTTGTGTTCCCTCTCTCGCTGTGTCTCTCTCTGTCAAATAAATAAATAACATCTTTAAAAAAATTTAAAAAAAAAAACCTTGAAACACCCACTGACAGTAACATGGAGACTTCGTTTCTAGGTATTGAGGCCACATCGCCAAAGCTCACAGGAGCTGGTGTTTAAGTGGACTGCATTTTTCCACGACTTGTAGGAAGACACAACTGGCCACGTGCCTTAGGCTCTGGTCGGTCAAAGGCTTGCAAGAGATCCAAGAGTCCTGAATTTATGTATTTATTTATCTTTAGAGAATTCCATGTCCTGTGACTTTGTAAAGTAAGCTGGGCTCTGATCTAATTCCTTTCCTTCTCCCCTTGACTGGTCTAATGTCATGCATGCATATAGAACTGATTTATCGCCAATTTGTCCTGGGTACTGAAATAGGCTTGGAATGAATTCCCGGACGTGCTCTCACCCAACACCAGAGCCAAGGAAGGGATCCAAAAGGAGAAATGAGCAAGTCTTTCAGGTCTATTATTCTTAACCTTTCATGATTCCTCCTCCTGTTTCATTTCATTAAATTCTATTAAGACAGACATGAAAGAAGCCTAAAAGAAAAGTTGGCTGAGCCTACCTGGTATTTTATTCACAGTTCACATCTGGGTGGAAGGCCTACATTTTCAGCTTCTTAAATCTGACAGGTTCTCCCAAAATATCTCTCTCCTGAATAAAGCTACATACTTTTGACGCAATCCGTCAGTAATAATAATTCTCACTCAGTAAGATGCTAACTTTGCACAAATCCCAGTAAAACTCCCACACACTGAATGGGATGACGACTTTACCAGCGTAAAGATTCAGAGCCAATATTAACATTTACTAAAGTTGGGTATTGCTGTATTACTCTATGCTTTTGGCATGTTTGAAATATTTCAAATTTTAAAAATAATAATAAAAATCTATTGCCTAGGAAATTTACATCCACAAAAAGAAATGTAAACAAGGATGACTTTTGCATCCTTATTAGTAACAGCAAAAAACTGCCAATAACCCCATAAGTCCATCAAAAGAACAGCTAAACAAAATACAGCATTTTCATATGATAGAATCCTATCTTGCAGTTAAAATGAATGAACTAGTTGTAAATGTAACAAAACAAATGATATTGCTGGGTAGGAGAAGAAGCATGTCTCAGAACAGTGTATGTACTACAGTACCATTTAGGTCAAGAGCATGTGCAAACACGCATGCACATACACACATACATGTATACACACACACGCTGATGCTAGTCCTAAAGAAACCCAAACTGAGGGACATTTTTCAAAATAACTGGCTTGCACTCTTCCAAAGAGCCAAGGTCCAGGAAAGACTGAGCAACCACTCCAGAATGAAGGAAACTAAAGACATATGACAATTAAATGCAACACATGGTTCTGAACCACTATAAAAGACAAGTTATTGGGATAACTGCTCAAAGGTGAACAGAGTCTGAGGATTAGATGGTACTGAAATAGCAGTGGTAATTTTCTGCTTTTCGTGGATGTTTTGGGTTTTGTAAGAGATGTCTTTGCAGGAAATATACACTCACGTTTTCGGGAGTGATAGGACATCAGGTCAGCAACTGATTCCCAAATGGTTTAGGAAAAATGTCCATTCTTCCAACTCGTCTACAAGTAAAACTTTACAACATTTACTTCACATCATATACAAAAATTAAGTCAAAATAAACATTAAGAGCTAAAATTATAAAACTCTTACAAAAAAACACAGGGGAAAGCCTTCGAAACCTTATGTATTGGACATGACACCAACAGGACAGGCAACAAAAGAAAAAACAGAGAAAATGGAATTCATCAAATATAAAACTTTTAGGGGCACCTGGGTGGCTCAGTCAGTTAAGTGTCTGTCTCTTAATCTCAGCTCAGGTCTTGATCTCAAGGTTGTGAGTCTAAGCCCTGCATTGGGCTCCACACTGGGCATGGAGCCTACTTAAAAACAAAAAAACAAAAACAAACAAAAAAAAATGTAAAACTTTTATGCATCAAAGGACACTATCAACAGCGTGAAAAGGCAATCTACAGAATGGGAGAAAATATTTGCAAATCATGCATCTGATAAAGGGTTAATATCCAGAATAAAGAACTCCTACAACTCAACAACGAAATGATTCAAAAATGAACGAAGCACCTGAATAGATATTTCCCTAAAGAAGATTGCACAAATGGCCAATCAGCACATGAACAGATGCTCAACATCACAAAGCAAAAGGGAAATGCAAATCAGAACAAGATCCCACCTCACACCTATCGGGATGGCTATTATCAAAAAAACAGAAAAGAAGTACTGGCAAGGATATGAAGGAATTGGAACCTTGCGCATTGCAAGTGGGAATATAAAATGGTGGGGCCACTGAGGAAAATGATAGGGCACTTCTTCAAAAAATTAAACAAAGAATTATGAATATGATCCAGCAATTCCACTTCTATGTATATACTCAAAAGAACTGGAAGCAGGAAATCGACCAGATATCTGTCCACCCATGTTCACAGCAGCATTACTCTCCAGAGCCAAAAATTGGAAACAACCTAAATGTCCATCAACTGATGAACAGCTAAACAAAATGTGGTATATACCTAAAATGGAATGTTATTCAGCCTTAAAAAGAATGAAATTCTGACACATGCTACAACATGAATGAACTCTGAAGACATTATGCTAAGTAAAATAAGCCAGACAGGGCGCCTGGGTGGCTCAGTTGGTTAAGCGACTGCCTTCGGCTCAGGTCATGATCCTGGAGTCCCTGGATCGAGTCCCGCATCGGGCTCCCTGCTCGGCAGGGAGTCTGCTTCTCCCTCTCCCACTCCCCCCTCTTGTGCTCTCTCTCTCACTCTCTCTCTCAAATAAATAAATAAAATCTTTAAAAAAAATAAATAAATAAGCCAGACATAGGAGGACAAACACTGTATGATTCTATTCATGTGAGGGACTTAGAATAATCAAATTCAGAGACAGAAAGTAGAATACTGGTTACCAGGGGCTGGGACGCATGGAGGGAAATGGGGAATTAGAGTTTAAGAGGTAGAGTACCAGTTTAGGAATATGAAAGAGTTCTGGGGATGGATAGTGGTGGTGGCTGCACAACCAACAAGAATGTCCTTAATGCCATTGAATTGTACACTCAAAAATGGTAAAATGGCTAAAATGGTATGCTTTTTATTTTACCACAATTTTTTTTTAAAGATTTTATTTATTTATTTGAGAGAGAATGAGATAGAGAGCATGAGAGGGGGGAGGGTCAGAGGGAGAAGCAGACTCCCTGCCGAGCAGGGAGCCCGATGCGGGACTCGATCCAGGGACTCCAGGTTCATGACCTGAGCCGAAGGCAGTCGCTTAACCAACTGAGCCACCCAGGCACCCTTTACCACAATTTTTTAAAAGTCCTATGATATACACACTCTCAGAGATACGACGTACTTTCTATGGATATGTGGTAAATGTGTAAATAAATTCTTATTAAGTCTGGAAGAAAAGGCATAGAACTTACTAATGGTGTTACCTCCGGAAATGAGAGATTATAGTCAAAATCACCCTTAGGCTATCTTAAACTTTTAATTTTTTAAAAGGATACTGATTTTACATATTATATGTAACAAAAACTGATACAAAAACGGTGTATTATGGGCACATGAGAAAAATAAAAGACAGGAAAAGAACTGCTTCTATAAAAATACCTTTCTGCCCAGGAATACTATAAAAACTCACTAACAAAAAAATAACATTTCCAAAGTACAGCACCCTTTCTTGATCAAAACTCTTCAGAGTATAGGGATAGAGGGTACATACCTCAAGATCATAAAAGCCATCTATGAAAAACCTACAGCGAATATCATTCTCAATGGGGAAAAACTGAGAGCTTTCCCCCTAAGGTCAGGAATGCGGCAGGGATGTCCACTATCACCACTGCTACTCAACATAGTATTAGAAGTCCTAGCCACAGCAATCAGACAACAAAAAGAAATCAAAGGCATCCAAATCGGCAAAGAAGACGTCAAACTCTCACTCTTTCCAGATGATATGATACTTTATGTGGAAAACCCAAAAGACTCCACCCCAAAACTGCTAGAACTCATACAGGAATTCAGTCAAGTGGCAGGATATAAAATCAATGCACAGAAATCAGTGGCATTCCTATACACCAACAACAAGACAGAAGAAAGAGAAATTAAGGAGTCGATCCCATTTACAATTGCACCCAAAACCGTAAGATACCTAGGAATAAATAACCAAAGAGGCAAAGGATCTGTACTCAGAAAACTATAAAATACTCACGAAAGAAATTGAGGAAGACACAAAGAAATGGAAAAACATTCCGTGCTCATGGACTGGAAGAACAAATACTGTGAAGATATCAATGCTACCTAGAGCAATCTACACATTCAATGCAATCCCCAGCAAAATACCATCCACTTTTTTCAAAGAAATGGAACAAATAATCCTAAAATTTGTATGGAATCAGAAAAGACCCCAAATAGCCAGAGGAATGTTGAAAAAGAAAAGCAAAGCAAAGCTGGCGGCATCACAATTCCGGACTTCAAGCTCTATTACAAAGCTGTCATCATCAAGACAGTATGGTACTGGCACAAAAACAGACACATAGATCAATGGAACAGAATAGAGAGTCCAGAAATGGACCCTCAACTCTACGGTCAACTCATCTTTCACAAAGCAGGAAAGAATGTCCAATGGGAAAAAGACAGTCTCTTCAACAAATGGTGTTGGAAAATTGGACAGCCACATGCAGAAGAATGAAACTGGACCACTTCCTTACACCACACACAAAAATAGACTCCAAATGGTTGAAAGACCTCAATGTGAGACAGGAGTCCATCCAAATCCTAAAGGAGAACACAGGCAGCAACCTCTTCGACCTCAGCCACAGCAACTTCTTCCTAGAAGCATCGCCAAAGGCAAAGGAAGCAAGGGCAAAAATGAACTATTGGGACTTCATCAAGATAAAAAGCTTTTGCATAGCAAAAGAAACAATCAACAAAACCAAAAGACAACCGACAGAATGGGAGAAGATATTTGCAAATGACCTATCAGATAAAGGGCTAGTATCCAAAATCTATAAAGAACTTCTTAAACTCAACACCCAAAGAACAAATGATCCAATCAAGAAACGGGCAGAAGACATGAACAGACATTTTTCCAAAGAAGACATCCAAATGGCCAACAGACACATGAAAAAGTGCTCAACATCGCTTGGCATCAGGGAAATCCAAATCAAAACCTCAATGAGATACCACCTCACACCAGTCAGAATGGCTACAATTAACAAGTCAGGAAACAACAGATGTTGGCGGGGATGCGGAGAAAGGGGAACCCTCCTACACTGTTGGTGGGAATGCAAGCTGGTGCAACCACTCTGGAAAACAGTATGGAGGTTTCTCAAAAAGTTGAAAATAGAGCTACCATACGATCCAGCAATTGCACTACTGGGTATTTACCCCAAGGATACAAATGTAGGGATCTAAAGGGCTATGTGCACCCTGATGTTTATAGCAGCATTGTCCACAATAGCCAAACTGTGGAAAGAGCCAAGATGTCCATCAACAGATGAATGGATAAAGAAGATGTGGTATATATATATACAATGGAATATTATGCAGCCATCAAAAGGAATGAGATCTTGCCATTTGCAACGACGTGGATGGAACTGGAGGGTGTTATGCTGAGCGAAATAAGTCAATCAGAGAAAGACATGTATCATATAACCTCACTGATATGAGGAATTCTTAATCTCAGGAAACAAATGGAGGGTTGCTGGAGTGGGGGGTGGGGTGGGAGGGATGGGGTGGCTGGGTGATAGACATTGGGGAGGGTATGTGCTATGGTGAGCACTGTGAATTGTGCAAGACTGTTGAATCACGGATCTGTACCTCTGAAACAAATAATACATTATATGTTAAGAAAAAAAAAAAAGAAGAAGATAGCAGGAGGAAGAATGAAGGGGGCAAATCAGAGGGGGAGACGAACCATGAGAGACGATGGACTCTGAAAAACAAACTGAGGGTTCTAGAGGGGACGGGGGTGGGATGATGGGTTAGCCTGGTGATGGGTATTAAAGAGGGCACATTCTGCATGGAGCACTGGGTGTTATGCACAATGAATCATGGAACACTACATCAAAAACTAATGATGCAATGTATGGTGATTAACATAATAATAAAAAATTAAAAAAAAAAAAAAACCATTTCCAAACTGGTACTTTTCAGTTAATACACTGCTTGCACGAAATTTAAAAAACAATAATGGGAGATTCTTCCCAGGAGAAAATGAAGGGGGCACAGGGACAACATGAAACTGGGGTGGGGGGCGGGGAGAATCCACAGAGCATAAGGCCAGATCTAGTCTGGATTTTGAAATGAAATTTTACAGGACTTGTACTTATCCCCTGAAGGTTTCATGACCCAACAATGACACCACCAACAGTTAATAACAGCCTTTGCCCTCCCTGCAGTCAAACCGCACTGTAATTCCTGAACAGAGGCACTGCTTGGGGGGATTCTGTGGGCATTGTGCTCCTGCCTGAGCAGGAGTGGAGAATGGAAACAAGGCCACAAACTTAGATCTTTCCATTATACAGAAATTGAGGCTTCCTGGCTCCACTTTCATGCTTAAAAATAGAAAAAGAAATTGACTTCACATTTTATGGAGAGTAGTCAAAGGAATATATTTAATGTGAAGAATCTTCATAGAAGTGTTCTTTTTTGTTTTGTATTGACAAAAATAACTAAGATGGTGGAACAAAGCAGGTAGAAAGTGACGATTATGAAACTCTTGACCTGATACCAGCAAGCGGTCCACTGGCTTTGGTCAGGCACGACACCTCCTCTAGCCCCGGATTTCCACTCCACCTCTGGAGCCGCTGCTGCCCTTCTGACAATTACCTCCCATAATTTCCAAGATCAATGAACACCAGGAAACATATTTTTTCCAAAAATAAATCTTTTTCTTCCTCTGACAAGTTCCGAACACTTAGATTTAGAAACTGCCCTAGAGATACAAGTTAAAATGGCATATATAAATCAAATTCAACATAAATGTTTCTTGGGCTCTTTATGATTTCTTTTTATAAAGTTTTTTGCATTGGGAGGAAAGCTGGCTGATAATGAAACACGTGGCTTCATGCTGACTTGAAGAAGGGGACCTAAATCCCTGAAACTTGCTTCTTTGTTGTTTGACATCATCAAACAGAGGTTCTGGCTTTATATCCAAACTGTGCCCAAGGACCTTGCAGAACCAGGGGTGAGCATCACACCCCTTGATGTCTAAATGTCTGATCTCATCCTAGGAACTCAAAGAAACTCATGCCATGGAATCCCCTCACTATCCTGAATTGGAGGCAGGAATGGGGTCTTCCCAGTAGTGAACTGTAGGAGGTGAGACTTCACAGTACATCCCACTGCTCAAACCCTGGTATAAAAGAACTCAAACATGAATCATTTATAGAAAAGCCTTACTGTGGGAGGCAGAACACCAGAGTGGCCGAGGGCCTTCAGACTCTCTCCATGTCTTTCATCCACCTGTTGCAAGATCTCCTAACTGCTATCCCTGCTGCCCCTTCCGGAGCCTACATTACAGTCCAGCTCAGCCACCTCTGCAAATACACACAAATGCTCTCAAGTTCCAACAACCATCCGGCTTTCTACCCTAGCCACAAGGCCTCACATCATTAGGCCTGGGTCACAGTTCTGCCCTCATTGTCCTACCCTCTCCATGATACCCTCTGAGCTCCAGCCACACTGGCCTTTCTTCCACTGATTAACCCAGGGCTCTGCACTCGCTGATTCCTCCATCAAGCACATTCTTCCCCCAGGCTTCATGGGCCTGCCTCCCTCTCAGCTCCACCTCCTTCCCTAGCCCTCATAACTAAGGTAGTCCCCACTCCACCAGCATTCTCTATACCTCACCCTGTTTTGATTTCTTTATACAATCACAACTTTAAATTATGCTTGTTTTTGTAAATGTCTCTACAGTGCAAGCTCCAGAAGGGCGCAACGTTGGCTCAGGGCTGTACTACATGCAAAGCCAGCACAAAGCAGGCACCCTATCAGTATCTGTTACACACAGAGATGAGAGGGTGGTGGGTGGGTGAGTGGATGGTTGGATGGGCAGACGGATGGATGGATACATGACGGATGCAGAGGTGGATAAATGAACAAGCAAACAAACGAACAAAAAATAAGGATGGGCCATTAATAAAAGTATCAACCACTATGCAACCAGTGCCACACCATGCAGTGGGGATTCAAAGGCAGGAAGGGGGGGCGCCTGGGTGGCTCAGTTGGTTAAGCGACTGCCTTCGGCTCAGGTCATGATCCTGGAGTCCCTGGATCGAGTCCCGCATCGGGCTCCCTGCTCGGCAGGGAGTCTGCTTCTCCCTCTGACCCTCCCGACCCTCCCCCCCTCATGTGCTCTCTCTCTGTCTCTCCCTCTCAAATAAATAAATAAAATCTTTAAAAAAAAAAACAAAGGCAGGAAGGGCCCACCCGGATGGGCCCTAAGGTAAGCATCATGAATGAACTACTACCTGAAATGGACCTTAAAAGATGGGGGCGGGGGTGGGGGAGAGACAGGGAAGGAGTTCATTTCAGGTGGATGACCAGGAAACAAGGAGAAAAACAAAAATAACAATCAAAAACCAATAAACAATCTGCAGGAAACTAGTCCTACAATTTAATGTGAAAAGCTTTTACCATGAACTTAAGTAATACATCATAAAATATGAACCCCTGGGCGCCTGGGTGGCTCAGTTGGTTAAGTGACTGCCTTCGGCTCAGGTCATGATCCCAGGGTCCTGGGATCGAGTCCCACATCGGGCTCCCGGCTCAGCGGGGAGCCTGCTTCTCCCTCTGACCCTCTCCCCTCTCATGCTGTTTCTCTCTCACTCGCTCACTAATAAATAAATAAATAAATAAATATTTTAAAAAATCATTAAATATGAACCCCTAACAAAGTCCCCTGTGTTTAAAAGTAAATGATTAGCCAACTGCCCACAAAGCCTCAACATTCATGCATTCTGTTAAATTGCAATTCTCCCAGCCAAGGCTTGGGTGATGATCACCCTGGGTTTTTATTCAAGTCCCATGAATAAATCAACCAATGAATAAGGCATGTCTGGTACCCAAAATACCAAGAGAACTATGCACTGCTTTTCAAACCAAAAATCTCAAGAGTGTATGCCACTGCAATCTCACCCAGCCACTGGGCAATCCACACACTGGGTTCATCTCTCTTAAGAAACAAGTTTTCCAGAACACCTGGGTGGCTCAGTCAGTTGAGCATCCAGCTCTTGATTTCAGCTCAGGTCATGATCTCAGGTCCTGAGATCAAGCCCCGAGTCAGGCTCCGCACTCGGTGCAGAGTCTGCTTGAGATTCTCTCTCTCCCTCTGCCCCTCCCCCAACTCACATATGCTCTCTCTCCCTCTCTCTCTCTAAAATAAAATAATAAAATCTTTAAAAAAAAAAGGGAAACAAGTTACTCCACTGGCACATGCCTCAATGTCACTCGGCAGAGGGGCCCATCATCAGTCACTCATGTACTGAGCTGTTGTTCTATTGGCTTTTCCCTGACACATCTGTAATTGTGTCACGAAGGCACCATGCTCTGGGAATATTTTCATCACTGTGGTGTGTATGGGAGTAGGGGGGAGGAACTGAGGGGGCACTGATGAAAAAGAACAGCCTCATATGTGACCTCAATAACAAGCCCAGCCATCTTGCTTCCTGGCAGCTGCAGTAACACAGGTTGTAAAGTATTTGTAGACGTCGCATCTGGGGGGGCCGGGGGGGGTGGGGGAAGGTGGTCCAGAGAGACCAATGCCTGGAGCAGATAAAAATGGCAATGTTCAATTTTCTCTGGTCCAGTAGTTCTCAAATGTCAGTGTACAAAGCACACACAAAGAACTAGTTAAAAACGTAAATCTGCTACTCCTCTGCCTTCCACATCTAGACATGCCAGGAACTCTGGTCCAGAAAACCAGGGGTGGGGGGAGAAGTGCCAAGACTCTGCATTTTAATATGCACCCTCCATGGCTTAAAGCCTGTGGTCTCAGCTCTCAGAGGAACACAACTACAGTCCGAGTGACTTTGGGGGAAAGACAGTATGGAATCCCTGCACACAACAGCCCCCAGCCCACCAGTATCTTCATTTTTGGGGGGCCTTCTGATAATCTGATGAAAGCCCATTTTTTATTTCTATCACTTCCACAGCATTCTTTTCTCTCCATTAGTAATGCAAATGTTTGAACAAGGCTTTCTACAAAACACCACTGATTTGCCAAACATCTTTCTACAATTACCCGGAACTATGAAGCTCCTAATAAATTAGCTAAAAAGCTAAAAATTCCCAATTAAAATCTTAAGTCTGTATAATTAAAGTATTGCTATGCTCAAAGTATAAATCCATGGAAGGATAAAATTCACCTCCCTCCCCTGGGAATAAAAAAAAAGATGATTAGGGGGGCCTGGGTGGCTCAGTCGGTTAAGCTTCCAACTTTAGACTTTGGCTCAGGTCATGATCTCAGGGTCCTGAGATCAAGCCCCATGTTGGGCTCCATGCTGAGGGTGGAGCCTGCTTAAGATTCTCTCTCTCCCCCTTTTCCTCTGCCCCTCCCACCCCCAAAAAAGATGCTGGTTAATCCCTGGCAGGTCAAATCAGTAAGGTAAGGAGTTTATGGGGTTTTTTTTTAAGATTTTATTTATTTGAGAGAGAAAACGCACGTGTTTATGCACGCGCACATGTGCAGGGGGGAGGGGCAGAGGGAGAGGGACAAGCAGACTCCCTGCTGAGCAGAGAGCCTGATGCGGGGCTGGATCCCAGGACTCCAAGATCATGATCTGAGCCGAATGCAGACACTTAACTGACTGAGCCACCCTAGGCACCCCTAGGATTTTGTGTTTTTAACACAACCACAAATAAGATTAGAAGGTTAAAATAACTAAGAATCTGCCCAAAATACATACAAAGGAGCAAAGCCCTTAAACTTTAAATGCACTAACCCATTAGTGCCCTGAGAGAGTTGTTTAATCTAGTTGATTACACATGTTTCATGTGTCAAAGGTCGAGAGGATCACAGTTTTTAATTTACCAGCCATATTTCAATAGGAGGGACCCAAACTCTTTTCAATTTTTGCAATTTCAGTAACACATGTTATAGATTCAAGAAGGTAAGATGAAGGTCGGTCAATCAATCAATGAATGTGTCCCCAAGCAGAGATACAATCATGTACCTCTTGGAAAGGCCTCTTTTTAATTATACAGTATATCAACTTAGGACAATCGTCTATATGGAAAGAAATTTAAATGATAAGACAAAAGCAATCCCTTGCAGCTCCCCCAACTAGGAAGAAGCCAGCCTGCTTGGAAACATCTTCAAGGTTTCCAACCTTTCTGACCAGCCAGGTCTGCATGCCCCAGGCAGGGTGCTCCCCCACACACACTGATGGGACTCAGCAGAGATTGTGGTTGCTGGTGAGCAGAGGGCAGGGCTGTGGGAGGTCAAGAGCCCACCCAGCCTCCATACCCAACCCACCCTCCAGAGGGTTATGCTGCTTTCCTAATTCAGGAAAGTAAGTGTTCACATTGGAAGAAAAATAAGGGTGATTTCTGTAGCCCAAGAGGTCTGGCCAGGTACCAGCCCTTGTCCTGTTGGGAAGCCTGTGTGGCAGGCGAAGTCCCAGGACTCAGGGTCACCAGCACTCCCACCATGATACCATGACAAAGATGAACAAGAGCAACAACAAAAACAACATAATGAAGAAGCTCTTACTAAATTTCTGCTTCTGTTTTAGTAACACTTCAGTATAAACAAAACAGGACTCTAAGTCAACATTTGTTTGATAAATCAATGTGACAAAATGAACTAATGACTGGAATAAAGGAGAGGATCTGGGTACCATTTTGGCAACCAGACTTGGAAGCACATCCTTGTGGCAAGTCAACAACTCGAGCCTGGCTCAGGTCATGTGAAAACCGAGATGAAACTAATAGAGATAGGGAACTCGCACATGGAGTTCGAGCCTTAAAAAAAAGAATAAAAAAGTAAAGACCTACACTAAATAAATGTAGTTCTATGGAAAAATGCAAACTTATGGGCATCAACATAATTCTTCCTTATATTGAGAATAATTCCCATTAGATTTGAACCTCAAACTGGAACGTTCAGGAATGAAAAGCCCACCTTTGTGCACCTGCAGTAGGCTGCCACCTGTGTCCTAGTCTATCCTCCATTTCACCTTCAGAATTCCATAGCACGGATTACTAAAAAGGCTACCCTGTCACTGGAAGTACAAATAAATAAAACCAAACGGAGCTCTTTCCCCACCCACCTCTCTACCCTACGTATTTCTTTCTGATCCTACAGAAGCCATAAATGTCTCAATCCAGGCATTCCAAAGTTTCCAGGCATAGGGATGGATCCTTGCTGATAAGACAAGTCTATGGAGAAAGTTATAGGTGAAGTGATGATGATATTCAGAGAAGCATAAAATTAAAAGCTCTGGCACCATTTTTCACTGGTCAACTTAGCCCAGCAATGCGTCAATAAACACATGAGCTAGTTCAAAGATGTGTATTTAAAAGTTCATTTTTTCAACTCCTTCTAGCATTTCAATTAAGTGAGGGTTTCAATCACACTAAATAAATGAAAATATAAATAATTAATGGCAATGCTATGAACTAGGTAGACCCTGGGCCTGAGGAAATAGCCCCTCAATTACAAAATGCCCCTCCCCATCTGCTCACACACACATGCAACCCCCTCTTTGTGAGACCCAGGCAAACACCCCCTAATTAAAGGGGAAGGTCATTTAAATTAAAGCAAGAGCAGGAAGAAGCTTCTCCCATCAGGAATGGCTAAGGAGGGTGTTGAAATCTCCCAATATCTAGCCACCCACAGAAGAACTCACGCACTAGCAATCTTTTCTAGATAATCATCAGTATGTTCCTCCCAGAATCATGTTCTTCTGCAAGAATGCAACAGGGAAAAGAGCTTCTAGCTGGTGGTTCTGCTACTGCTTCCGTGCCCTGTTCCCTTTGGAAATATCTTTCAGAGCAAACACATTATGCTCTTGTTGCAACTTCTTCTGTCAGAATACATCATGGAACCCACAGAGCAGCCTATAAATGTATGGGGCACGCTGCCAATGCAGCCACGGAAAAGCATAAGAGGCTGCAAGGCCAGTTCCAAGAACTAGCAGAGACCTGGTTAAGGCAGGCAGACCACTAGTCACCTTTACCAGCCCAGCCTTCACGAGCAGCAAGTAACTGCATCACCCATAAATAGAGCTCTGGGACTCGTGAAAATAAGAATCTACCCCTCACTCAAGTGTAAGTTTGGGAACAACAACCGAGAATACCTCCTCCCCTCTGCATCCTTAAAGGTCAGTGAAAACCTCTGATACCCTGGGAGGCCGGCCCGGCTTGACCGCCCCAGCAGTGGCATCGGCCCTCTCGGAACCTGGGACATTCACAGACAGCACAGCTCACCAGCCCATGACACAGAAGTCCAAAACAAACTACGCAACCCAGGCTCACCTCCTGGGACATGGCAGTGAACAAGACCAAGGGAGCTTGAGTTCTAGGAGTGCAGTGGACAGAGGAGGAACAAGGAAACAAGCAGATAATAACAGACGGCCAAGTGCTGTGAAATTAATCATCAGAGTATGGTGACAGAGTAGCTGGCAGGGGCTTGCTCGGGACTGATGGGATCAGAGGATCCCTTCTGAGGAGGAAACACGGACACTGAGACAGGAGCCAGAGGTAGGAAAGAGCTCAGTCTGTTCTCAGAGCAGGTAAAGTGTAGGGACCAAGGGGCAGATGGCTGCGGAGCAGGGTGGACGGAGCCACAGAAGCCTGGGCACTCAGGCATGCTAAGTGACAGGAGGGAACTTAGATAGTAATCTGAAAGCATCTGGAAGGCGCCGAAGGGCCTTAAGGAGGAGCTTATCTATCGGTGAAAACAATTTGGCTGCAGTCTTCCTACCAACACAAACACAAGCAAATTAGCTATTTGCCCAAAGAGGAACCCCCTTCTTTTTTTTTTTTATTATGTTCAGTTAGCCAGCATATAGTACATCATTAGTTTCTGATGTAGTGTTCAACGATTCATTAGTTGCGTACAACACCCAGTCTTCCGAGAATGGAAAGGCAGAGACGGACCACAGGCAAAGAGGCTGGCCCCCACCATCACCAGGGCCCTGCATGTCTACTTGTCGCCACCTACTGGAGAGAAAGAGGACACAGATCTGCACGCTGTCTCAGGGTCTGAGACTCTGGGGCCAGTTAACTAGTAAAACAAATGAAATTGATAAAGCATAATACATGCATTTGAAGAGAACGTTCCTAAAAGAAAGACTCAGAAATAACTAAAATAAAAGACTTTCTTGGGGCGCCTGGCTGGCTCAGTCAGTGGAGCATGCGACTCTTGATCTCGGGGTTGTGAGTTCAAGCCCCACATGTGTACAAGCCCCACATGTGTAGAGATTACTTAAAAATAAAACAGTAAAAAAAAAAAAAAAAAAAAGACTTTCTTACTCTAATAAGCTAGCATGCCTCATGAGATGTTAAAAAAAAATCATGCTTGTATATCTTTATGTTATAAAGAGGAGGCACTGATTTAGAATGAAAACAAAAACTTGACTAAAATTTTTCTCCAAATAGAGTTAAAGCAGAATAATAAATCAGAACTACAAAACAGCAATCACACCAAACTAGAGAGAGTAAGCAGAGGCAAGAGGAAACCTGGGAGAGAACGGTGTCCCAGAAAACAAGATTCAAGACCATGCAAACGGCAACAGTGGTAGGAGCTGCTGAGTGGCCAGATCAGTGCCCACCAGGCACAGAATCAGGCAACATGGAGCTCAGGGGGCCTTGGCAGGAGCCTCTGCAGATTACAGTACACTGAACAGGCAGCAAGCAGAAAGGAAATGGAGGCGTTTCTCAACTGGAAATGCTCGGGAATATTTAAAAGCCACAGGAATTAGATGGATGAGTGAGAGAGACAGACTGACTGGACAAGAGGACAAAGGGCTTAATGGAGGCTGCCAGGAAAGTAGAGGAGAGGCCGGGGAGGGCGCCACAGCCCAGGGTGGTCTGGGTCCACCAGATACAGGCTCACAGGGCCTTGCTTGTAGAAGGGCTCAACCTTGGCTTCATGATCTGCTGTGACCATCCTGAAATTCTTTATTATAATTTTTTAACAAGGGGCCCCTCGTTTTCATTTGGCACTGGGCCCCACAAATTATAGAGGCAGTCCTAGCCCAGGGGAGGCACTGGCCTCAGCACAAAGAAGGGCAGCTCTGCTACATACGTAGGAAGAGGGGGGTGGAGAAGCAAGGTCAATGCCATCCGATGGCTTCTTTGTGAAGCAGATAGACAGCCATCTGTTATGAACAAGCAAGAGAGCAGATGAGGGGGGAAAGGTTAGTAATACTCTACGTAGGGTGGAGAAATTTGGCCGACTTCATCTTAACCAAGGGATCGAGGTTAACACCACCTGTAATAAGACAGATCAGTCTCATGTACTTCTCTACGATGCACTGAGAAAGGCACATCACTTTTGTGCTATTTGCTATTCCTGTCAAAACACATAACCTCAGTGTAATCAGAGAGCCCAAACTGAGGAATCGTCAACAAAACAGCACACCAGTACTCTTGAAAATCGTTAAGGTCATGAAAGACAAGAAAAGGCTGAAGAGCTGTCACAGATTAGAGAAGAGAAATAACAATTAAATGCAATGTGGATTACCCTGAAATAGAAAAAAACGACATCAGAAGAAAAAAAAAAAAAACTAGTGAAATTTAAATAAGGTTTGTAGTGTAGTTAATGATGTGGGAAACAAAGGCAAAAGAAAAGTTAAATTTCCTCACTATTTACAGTCCCCTGACAAGTCCTTGAAACAGGCAGAGTGACATTCCTGTAGAAACTCAGCTGCCTCAATGTTAATACTTTGCTAAGGGCAAAAGACAATCTCAGCTTAACATTATCCCAACCTCCCAGATCCTTTAACATATAAAAATTCATTTGGAAACTTCCTTTATCTCTACCCCCAAGATACATGTTAGCAATCATCCTCCAAGCATATGGCCCACTGATATACATCTACAGGGTCTCATGGCTAGGGTTTTACTAGTAATAAATGACCTTTTTCTAACAATAGCTAGCCCCCTCAGGTTCCTGGAAACCTTGCTTCCAAAATTCCTTAGAGACTTACCAGCCCCCTCCCAACTTGAAAGTATATAATCAGTTGCTCTTCACAACCCCAGTGCAGCTCCTTCTGCCTGTGGGTCCTGTCCCCGTGCTTTAATTAAACCACCTTTTTGCACTGAAGACATCTCAGGAATTCTTTCTTGGCCACTGGCTCCGAACCCCAACATTCCTCCATCAATTAACGATATTATATCAATATTAACTTCAGTGTTCCATCAGTGTACTATGATTATGTAAGGCAATAAAGTTAGTGGGAGCTGGGTAAAGCGTCCAGTGGAACTGTGACTCCAACTTTTCCTTAAGTCTCCAATTATTTCAAAATAAAACATTTAAATTTTCATGTGTATTTTTCACTTGTGATTTTCTTTAATGTTATAGTTTTTCCAGGAACTTCAATTACCACCTTTGAAGTCCAGCACTCCTACGTCAGACATGTTCCTGCTTCTCTATCAACCCAAAGCATCAGCAACAAGTAAGAAAGATTATGTTCCCCTTAAAAATAATAACTTGGAACTAAGAAAAAAACAAAACAGTTAAACAAACAAACAAAAAAATCACCCACGGGTAAACCGCTTATTTTTTTAGTTTCAATAAATGGACTAAAAATTTTAAAAATAAAAATAAACCATGGCCCCCAAAGCACAGGAGCCACAGGCATTTTTCTCCAAAAAAGGCTGGGAGGTGGCAAGCATTCAGAGACTATTAGATTTCTCTTCAAAAACAATGTCAGTGACCTCAGATCTTAGGCAATAATTTTTTGCTTCCTGATTTTGAAAACTGCGTTTGCATCTTGGTTCTGCCTCTTAGCAGCTATGTGACCTTAAGTTACTACTTAAGCATGGTGCCTCTATTTCCTCATCATACCCTATGATAAAGATTAAATTACTTACTACATTTAAAAAAAAGAAACATTAGAGCAGTATCAGCACATAGGAAATTGTATTGGGAGAGGCAGGGATGAAATTAGGATGACACTAGATTTGGGCCTGGCTGACAAGGTAAATGGTAGTCCCATGAATTTAGGAAAAAAGAAAACAGAAGGAATGTGTGGAGGTGGGGTGGCAGGAGTTTCCTTTTAGCTTTCTGCATTGGAGAGGACCATCAACTGCATGCTGTGAATTGACTTAAACCAGTCTGCTTTTTCATAACTATTAGGTTTTTCTTGGTTGATAATAGTAAGGACCCAAAGAGGAAGAGAGTCTGCTATCCTCCTCTGGATGGTATCAGGTTATACTGATGGCAAGTCTTAGATCAACTTCAGCCATACACACAGACTTTCATATTTAAGAGGTGAATTTATAAGCAAGTAGGCACAAAATAATTCACATCAGCTATTTTGTAAGGCTGACAGTACTCTGTCCCCCTGGCTGTCACAATGACATCTTCGTAAGAAGTTCCCCAGTGAGGGGCACCTGGGTGGCTCAGTTGGTTAAGCATCTGCCTTCAGCTCGGGTCATGATCCCAGGGTCCTGGAATCGAGTCCTGCTTCGGGCTCCCTGCTCAGCAGGGAGTCTGCTTCTCCCTCTGCCACTCCCCCAGCTCATGCTCGCTTTCTCGCTCTTAAATAAATAAATAAAATCTTTAAAAAAAAAAAAGAAGAAGAAGAAGTTCCCCAGTGGCACATGCATGAGGCAACCAGAGTCCTCAGACCCGTGCTGGACAGGGGACTATTTTGATATCAGACATTGTCCATAAAGATTCAGACTATGGGCTGCTATCTTTTCCTACTCTATTCTTGTGAAAAGAGTATCTCAAAAGTATTTTATTCAATAAATATCAATGAAAGAAACATTATAACTTGGAACAGGTCATACAGCTTTATATTTATCTAATACTTCCCCCACTTACTGCATCATTCCACTTCACAGCATCCTAGGAAGGGAGGGAGGGTAAGGGAAGAAGGAAGAACAGAAATGTCCCTTCGGTTCTCACTCCTCTGCCTGCTCCCATGTGTCTCGAAGGCTATTAAGTAGACACATTAATTAAAGCCTCAAGAAGTGTTAAGCATCTATAAGAACCATACAGGTTGCAAGAACTATCACAGATGTCCTTTCTCTATTTTAATTAAAATTTTTCCTCAAAGCTTAGAGAGCTGGCAGCAAATCCAGGTCAGACAGTGCTTCAGAAAAATAAGGATTTACAAAGCACCTCGGGAGGCACATGTACCCATGCCTGGGACAAAACCCACTCCTGGTAACCATTCCAAACCCGTGCAGAGGCCAGGTCAGGGCTCAGTGGAGCTGTGCCGCTACTCTGCTGCCACCCAGCGGCGTGTGGGGGCTAAGGCACCTCGCAGCGGGGAAGAGCTGGGCTCTGGAAAGGACATTTTCTCTGGAATCCGAAGTCAGGAGGAGGTAAGGGAGAAGTGCTGTCCAGCCCACCACAGCACCAAGGAGATGCAGTGTAAACAGATGCATTCTTGGGAAGGGATGTATTAAAATGGATATTAGCTTGCTACAAGGAAGTCTTTCCTCCACCTCAGACTGAGAAGTGCTTGAGGGACTCAATCAAAGCCAAAAGCCAGGAGACAGACCCCAACAGAGTCCAGGCTTACCTGCTTTGGATCAGAGGTAGCAGCGCCAGGAGCCGGGGACTCCAATTCTATGGTCACAGGTCCATCATTCTGAATGTGGACTTGCATGTAGGCACCAAACTTGCCATCTGAAAGAGCAACGCAAACAGTTATGAGAGGTTACTCTGTCTAAAAAGTCACCTAGATCAATGTAATCAGAAACATGAAGAGTAGGACTAGCCAGTAAACACGGGAAAAGGTGGCCAATTCCATAAGTAGGGAGGGAAATGCAAAACTAAACAGTAGAGGTGCCACTGTAAGCCCTACAGACTTGGCAAGAATGAAAAGATCTGGGAACACCAGGGTCGGGAAATGTGGGGTTACAGGACTATAGAATGGGGAGAAGGTAAATTGATTTAACCACTTTGGAGGGCACTGTGATGCTTGAACAAACTCTACAACTCTGGAATTCCACCTTAGGGAGTCTACTCAGAAATTCTTACAGAAAATCAAAACCACACTGAGATACCACCTTACACCAGTTAGAATGGCAAAAATTGACAAGGCAAGAAACAACCAATGTTGGAGAGGTTGTGGAGAAAGGGGAACCCTCTTACACTGTTGGTGGGAATGCAAGTTGGTACAGCCACTTTGGAAAACAGTGTGGAGGTGCCTCAAAAAGTTAAAAGTAGAGCTACCCTATGACCCAGCAATTGTACTACTGGGTATTTACCCCAAAGACACAGATGTAGTGAAAAGAAGGGCCACATGCACCCCAATGTTCATAGCAGCAATGTCCATGATAGCCAAACTGTGGAAAGAGCCAAGACGCCCTTCAACAGATGAATGGATAAAGAAGATGTGGTCCATATATACAATGGAGCCATCAGAAAGGATGAATACCCAACTTTTGCATCAACATGGACGGAACTGGAGGAGATTATGCTAAGTGAAATAAGTCAAGTAGAGAAAGTCAATTATCATACGGTTTCACTTATTTGTGGAACATAAGGAATAGCATGGAGGACATTAGAAGGAAAGGAAAAATGAAGGGGGGGAAATCAGAGGTGGAGACAAACCATGAGAGACTAAGGACTCTGAGAAACAAACTGAGGGTTTTAGAGGGGAGGGGGTGGAGATGGGTGAGCCTGGTGATGGGTATTAAGGAGGGCACGTTCTACATGGAGCACTGGGTGTTATACACAAACAATGAACCATGGAACACTACATCAAAAACTAATGAGGTACTGTATGGTGACTAACATAACATAAAAAAAAAAAAAGGAATGTTCGAGGGTGTTCAGTCTGGCAATGTTTATAACAGAAAAAGTGGACAGAATCTGTCCCTCACTGGGGGGATGAATGCATAAACTCTACTTTAATTCCTCAGTGGAATACTATGTGGCAGCCACATGAGTCAACAGGGCAAATCTCAAACACATGATGTGATATTTAAAAAGTCACTTGCTGGGGCGCCTGGGGGGGCTCAGTTGGTTAAGGGTTTGACCCTTGATTTCAGCTCAGGTCATGATCTTAGGGTCGTGGGATCAAGCCCCATGTTGGGATCCATGCTCAGCAGGGAGTCCGTTGCAGATTTTCTCCCCCCCTTTGCCCCTCCCCCCACTTGCATGTGTGCACACGCGCACGCTCTCTCTAAATAAAATAAATCTTTAAAAAAAAAAGTAACTTGCAACAAGGACATATCATTTAATACCATTCATTCATTTATATGATATTTTCAAATATCCAAAACAAGTTATATTGTTTATGAAGAGATATATATATATATATGAAAAAAACATGAGCAGGAAAGAGAAAAGCCAAACACAGGACAAGAACCACATTCATACCAAAGAGAAGGCAGGGGATGGTGGGATTTGAGAGAGACAGACCTCAGACAAACATGACTAGCTGGGTAGTGAGTACACTAGTATCTATTTTCTGTATGTTTCATAATTAAAATTTTCAAACAAATTAACTATAAAAGGAAAAGGGTAAGGTGGGAAGGGAGGTCCTGCTCCCTCACTGTGAGAACCATTCTGCTCCCTAGGATTCATTTCACAATGGCCACGGGCTGCCCCAGAAAAGAGCTCCTCTCTGTGTCCTATTCCATACCTTCTGTTTTAACACCCAAACCCACTCAATCATGTCTGATCAATCCCCAAATGCTGAATTACATTTATAAAGAAAGCCAAGAATATGCCTTGAGAGATGATGCTGTGGAATAGGAGAATGTCAACTCCATCCATCCAAGTACCTCTGTTAAGCCCCGGGCTTAAACACTGCTGATGACACATACAGATGCTTACTCGAGAGAACACACTGGTCTTGACAATTTATCAATTAAATTTACTTATATTAAATTTATCCATTTAAATCCAAAGTAAGACAAGAATTGGGTCCAGAATTAAAATAGTATGAGTCCTCAGAAACAGAACCATCAGGAACTCTTCTGCTGCCACCTACCATTAAGGAACAAAGAGAGCATATGAGATCCAGTCCACATGTGAAAACCACTCACTGCTTTTCACTCACAGCAACTATGTGCCAGGCATGGTGCTAGAGACCAAAGACTCAGCTCCCAGGCACAGACAGCCCTGGCACTCATGAACCCTGTGGTCCAGTATGGGGAACAGCTGGGCATATCGTGGTGACAACGCAGTATGGCAGAGACCTTGAGGGATTCTGGCTCTGGAGACCAGAGAAGGGTCCGAGTCCTCCTTGGGGATGGGGAAGGAATCAGAAAGGCTTCTTGGATGAGGCTACACAGGGTCCAGGACTTGAAGGACAACCAGGACCCAGGCTGGGAAGAGAAGGACAGGCCCAGTCCTCACAAACTCTGAGGCTTTGGACAACTTCTTAACCTCCCAATGGCTCAGTTTCTTGCCTGTATCACAGGGATACTAACAAGAGGACCTAAAACATGGGGAAAATTTAATGAGACCATGCATGCAAGTGCTTGGGACAACGGCTCACACACGGTGTGTGCAAAATCACCATTTGCTCTTGTTATAAAAAATCATGTTCAAGACTTGGTAATGTTCATTGTTATAAAAAGTCCTGTTCAAGAGGCTCCATACAACCAGAACCATGCTTCCCAAACTGCCCTGCCAGGTATTCCTTGAATAAAGAATGCCACGGTCACATACTTCTGGAAAACCACATTTGTTTGAACTCTCCTTCAGAGAATCACAAAGCACAGCAGCATGTAACAGACTCTCAACATGTCCTTGAGTAGAGAAACCTATTTAGTTTCTTTACCTTGGTAGTTCCCAAACTCCCCTGGGCAAGGAGCCCTAATTTCACACAAAACATCCTTTACAGAGCAGATGACCCTCTGAGAGAGACCAAGGAAAAGAAAAGCACCAAAGAGACACACTAGGCCAGGGCAGGCCAGCCTGGGGCCTCTCTGACTCCCTCCCTGGAGAGCGGCTCTGCTCTCAGGTCCTGGGCTCCCTCGGACACCAGACCCACTACCGCATGAGGTGACCTCCATGCACCTCTGCTCCTGCCATCACAACCACACAAGTTCCATCTCGGACTCCTCCCGCCGGTATCACTCCCTCCACTGATCCTTACCTCCTGGAGGGTCTCAGCATAATGGGCATACCAACGGCTGGTTCCCTTCAATGCTCGGACAGCAGCATTAGAAACTACATTAGAAGCACCCAAGCTGTTCACCATTTTCACAGGCAAGATTAACCACATGCCTATCGTGCAGCCAAACGTGCTCAAACAATGGTGACTTTTCTTCAACTCCTATCAAATTGAAGTGGCCATTTAAATCTACAGGGCTTTTGTTTTATCCATGTCAGACTAGCTAAAAAGACATCAGCTGGGAAGGAAATCATGTGTTTAATTGCATGCTAAAATTATGGCTACAATTAGTAGCAAATTTCAGCCGCTGCTCTCCTCAGGGAAGCTGAAGGCAGACTCAGGAGAAAAGGAATTATTTCCGACCTTGAATTTCTGTTGCCAGGATATACAGCATATCCTTCACCATGTTTATCATTCCAAGTAGCAAGAAATTTATTTTCTTTTCCTGTTTTTCTTCAGTTATGAACAGAACTATTATCTGAATTTCCATTTGTACAGACAATAAATCCAAAGACATGTTTTAAGAGGTCTTAAAATGGGAACATTTTTTCCAGTTCAGATCAAAGAGTAAAGCCCCATGAAAAATTATACTGGCCAGAGGAAATAAAAACATTTTTAAAAATAATCTTAAAAGACAAAAACCTATCTGCAGAACTACAGCTGGGCTCCAGTGGTGATATAATCAAGTCATCCTTAACTCAAAGTCCCAGGGTTCTGTCCAGAGCCGGAGGAGAGGCACATGTCAAGCACGTTTGTGCCACACGTTTCCAGCTGGAACCCCAAACCTGCTGTGACCTGGTTGTCCAAGGCCTCTACCGGCTCCACACCAGTGAGCCCCATTCACCTGCGAAGGCTGACATCCCACCCCTTTGAACAATACTTGATGATGGTCACCACTCCCCGAGAAGCCCTGCCCTGCCTCTCCATGCCCCGGCTGGTTCAAGGATGACAGCAGGACACTCACCACAAGGAGGATGCATGTTAGTACAGGCATGGCCCTGGGCCCACAGCCCGGCAGTCAGGTTGCAGGAAATCTGGGTCCCTGTTACTGCTGTCACTCCTACCGCTGTCCATGGTAGAATATGGGCAAATGGGGGTGGGGGCAGGCGACAAGAAAACCACACTGAAAGAACATGCTATTGAAGAAAAATGGAGAACAAAAGGCCTGACAGTTTCTTGGATTGGCTGGGAGCAAGCCCGTACACTTCCCACAGCCAGCCTGCACAGCCATGACCAGGCTGAGAGTTGGCCTACCTCTGGGGACAAGTCCTGAGCCTTGGGCCAGCCCACCTAAGCACATCCCCAAAGGCAGCTCCCTCTGTCACTAAGGCAAAGTCCTCACCACCCAGGCTTCCTCTTCGTTCTACTTTAAAGCTGTTCAGAGCCTGGGCAGGCAGGGAAGAGGGTTATTGATGGAGGCTCCAACATTAGGTGCACCAGCTGGGAACCAAGAAATCAAGCAAATGTGTGGAACCGGGGGACTCAAAATAAGCATGTGGCAAGGCAAGGGTCACTGCAGCTAATGGATTTTGGTCTAGACCCACAGGCTTGCATCACGCCTGGAACCCGGGGGAGTGGACCCTGGTGGGTCATGGGCACTAGGGTAGCTCTGTCCACCAGCATGGAACTGCTTCTCTGAGGGTAGAGTGCCCCACCCCCACCTCCCCAGAGGGCTCAGCTGATTCGGGGCACCACCAGTAGGGTACGGATTCCCCAGGGGGCTGATCTGGCTCAAGGGAGCCTATGAAGCAGAGGCCAGGGCTCTGGGAGCTATCAGCAAAGACCAGCAGCTCCAGTAACAGCATTTCCTAAATGACTTGGCTGGGGAAAGGATTCAGTTACAGGAAAAGGGTCACATAACAGGCCCTGTCAGCCGCATTAGACCTCAGTCAGCAGCATTAGAAACACTGGCAGGTTCCATTCCACATCCAGGGCCATGGAGGGAAAGGCAATTCCTGGAATCTCGTGGCTTCTCCCCAGGCTCAAGTCTCCCTTATCAGGAGTCTCTGCTTGTCTCTGCCGTTGTTCAGTCCACTCAAGAGAAACACCTCCTCCAGGCAGCAGATGTCTCAGGCCTGGGACTCCATGGCCAGAGGAACTGGTGAACAGGTCCTGTGGCCCAGGATGGAAATGAAAGTGCCTACTCCCAGGTGAGGGCACCTGCCACCAAGGGGCCACCCCAATTCCAAACCAAAGAGCTGGAAACAGGAGCTGCCAGGGGAAATAGCCCAAAATTAACCTCTCTCTGGGTTAAATTCTCATCTGAGCTGAAGTTCTGAAGTCAGATTCAAGGCAACTGGCATAGCCCTCCTCGCCTAACAGGCAGGCTGAAGGCAAGGTTTTCTCTGGCCATCAGGCTTTGCTTGGACATCTCTGGTCTTTCCTGGGGTCCCGGGCATGGCATCATTCTGCTCGGGATAACTGCATGGAAGGCTCCCTGGTCTCCTCATTGAGGCACCAGGGAGCCTGAGTAGGGACATGCAGTGTTTGAGGCCCCAGAGGACCTACATGGAGCCTTGTGCAGTGCTGGCGCAGATGTGCTGAAAGAGCCTGGACCCCACCAGGCAAGGACACCCTTCCATCGAGAGCAGCGAAGTAAGAAACTAGGAAGAACGGCTTCTGAGCTCATCAGACCATGGGGTTTGATTTTAGACTTCAATTCCTTTATACCTGAATATGATACAGAATTTAAGCTTGACCTAAAAGTTTTCCCTGGGACTATAATAATGGAAGAAGGTTTACATTCAAGTTCAGTGCATCTCCATGTTGTTGGCAATTTTTTTTTTTAAGATTTTATTTATTTATTTATTTGAGAGAGAGAATGAGATAGAGCATGAGAGAGGGCAGGGCAGAGGGAGAAGCAGACTCCCTGCTGAGCAGGGAGCCCGATGCGGGATTCGATCCTGGGATTCCAGGATCATAACCTGAGCCGAAGGCAGTCGCTTAACCAACTGAGCCACCCAGGCGCCCATGTTGTTGGCATTTTATTATGAGTTTCCTATGTATTATATTAAAGGAGCGTATTAATATCATCACTTAGCCTCACTGTAGAACCTCTGGTGTGCTGGGTTGGGTGATGTGACTGGACATGGTTTGGGACACAGGCTAGGGAATAAGTCTTCACTTTTGGAAGAGAATGGCCTTGGAGGGGCTTCACAGCAGGGTTCTAACCCAGTTCAGAGTCTCTAGGAAAAAAAGACATATGGCAGAAGTAGCCTCGGAGAGGCTCAAAGGTAGACTGGAAGGACTAAGCCTGCAAACTCTGACCCTCCCCTGAGTGGGGAGCCCCCATGGCCACAAAACAGTCAAAGGAGGTAAGGGACTATGCTAGAGGGTGATTATCATCATGCACCACAGGATTCATGAATTTATACAATGAGTGTGATCCAAATAAACATAACACAGATTATTTTCTAGAGCTAGACAAGCTGATTTAAAAATTCATACAGAAAAACAATTAAGAATAGGCAGGAAAACTCCAAAGAGCAATGTGGGTGAGACTCACCTTACCCAATATGAAAGCATACCAAAATCTTCAATAACTGAAAGTGTTTCTTCATCATATAAATAGACCAAAAAAAAAACCACAGACTAGAAACAAAACTTAACAGTTCATAAACACATATAGGAATTCATATGGGATAAAGTCAGAATCTCAGATTAGTGGAGGTAAAGATGGTTTTTTAAATAACTGTTTTGGGAAACCATTTCACAACCACCTGAGAAAGATAAACTTTGGATCTATGTTTTACATTGTATACAAGATAAACTCCAAATGAATCTAGGATTTCAAAATAAAAAATGAAAGCATAAAAGCACTAGGGGGGAAAATAGCCAGATTTCTCTGTAACTTTGGAGTAGGAAATGTCATAAAAATCCTAAGAAACTATGATTCAAAATCCAGCAGACATTTCAAAAAATTAATATCAGAAATGTCTGTCCTTGGGGCACCTGAGTGGCTCAGTCGGTTAAGCATCTGACTCTTGATCTCAGCTCAGGTCTTGATCTTAGGGTCATGAGTTCAAGCCCCATGTTGGGCTCCACGCTAGGCATGGAGCCTACTTAAAAAAATGAAAAAAACACAGGGGCACCTGGGTGACTCCATTGGTTGAGCATCCAACTCTTAGTTCCAGTTCAGTTCATGATCTTAGGGTCATGGCTCCGAGCTCCACATGGAATCTGCTTGGGATTCTCTCTCTCTCCCTGCCCACCCACCCCCCGCCCCTGCTCATCTCTCTCTCTCTCTAAAATAAATAAATAAAATTTTTAGAAGGGAGGGAGGGAGGCAGGCAGGCAGGCGCCTGGGTGGTCCAGCCGGTTAAATGTCTACCTGCAGCTCAGGATGATCTCAGGGTCCTGGGATCAAGCCCCACATTGGGTTCCCTGCTCAGCAGGGAGTCTGCTTGTCCCTTTCCCCCTTCCCCTTCCCCCTGCTCATGCTGTCTCTTACTCTTTCTCTCTCTCAAATAAATAAATAAAATCTTTTAAAATAAATAAATTAAATTAAAAAAAAAGAAAGGTCTATCCAGCAAACAACCCTTAAAGCAAGGACAAAGGACAAATGACAAAATGGATGAAAAATATCTGCAACTCACAGCACATATTAAAAGCTCACAGAAATAAAGAACCTGATCAAAGCACATGAACAGTTCACAGGAAAGGAAATATAAATCACACAAAGATCTGAAAAATGTTCAACCATATCCTGCAAATTAAAACTAAAAGGAGATGCCATTTTCACCTGTAAGAAAGACAACATTCTAGATCAAATACACTCTGTTAACAAAACGGTGAAGAACATGTCTCACACACTGAAAAAAGATCAACGCCTACAGAGGACCATAGAGCACTATCTAGCAATCCCACTTCTGAGAATTTATCCCCAGGTATGCCTGCCTGAACATGAAATGGCCTATGTACAAATTTATTCATTACATCACCATTGTTCTGTTGTTTTCAAGAGCCAAAAATCAGAAACAACCCAAGAGTCCAACAATACAGATTAAATGAGATTTAAAATAGATTAAATAAGCTAAGCTCTGTTCCCACCACAGAACACTGCACAGCTGTTACGGAAGGTGTGAGGAAGTTCTCTATGAACTAATAAGGAAAGAATCTCTAGAACACACTATGAAATCTTTTTTAAAATAATTTGTTAAAGGGGCGCCTGGGTGGGCGTCTGCCTCCAGCTCAGGTCGTGATCCCAGAGTCCTGGGATCAAGCCCCGAATCGGGCTCCTGCTCGGCAGGAGGCCTGCTTCTCCCTCTCCCACTCCCTCTGCTTGGGTTCCCTCTCTCGCTGTGTCTCTCTCTGTCAAATAAATAAATACAATCTTTAAAAATAATAATAATAATAATTTGTTAAAGATGCTACCTTTGTATAAAAAGATACATATATTCATATTTGCTCACATGTGCATGAAGAAACACTAGAAAGATAGAAAAAATTAAAAGTGCTTGCCTACAGAGAGTAAGAGAAACAGAGTGGGTGACACATGAGTGAGAGCATGGCTTCCCAAGGCAGACCTTTTCATATCATTTTGATGTATGAACTATCTGATCATATTACCTATTCAAAAATCAATTACAACAAAATTGGAAGACTTACAATTTTCAATTTCAAAACCTACTACACAAAGCTATAGTAATCAAAACAGTGTAGGCACTGGCATAAGAACAGGCATACATAACGATGAAACAGAACTGAAGGTTCATAAATAAACCCATACATATATAGTCAACAAGAGTACAGAGACCATTCAATGGGGAAGAATAGTCTTTTCAACAAATGATGATGGAAAGGCTGGATATTCACATGCAAAAGAATGAAGTTAGATCCTTACCTCACACCATACACAAAAATTAACTCAAAATGGATCAAAGACCTACCTGTATGGATTAAAACTATAAAACTCTTGAGAAGAAACTATAAGGTTAACCTTCACAACAATGGACTTTGGTAATGGTTTCTTAGATATAAAACCAAAAAACACAAAAGAAAAAAAAATAAAACTGGACTTCATCAAAATTAAAAACTGTTAGGGGTGGGGGATGGGTGAGATAGGTGAAGGGGATTAAGAGGTACAAACTGTCAGTTATAAAATGAATAAGTCACAGGGATATAAAGTAAAGCACAGGGACTACAGTGTATAATATTGTTATAACTTGTACGCTGACAGATGGTAACAACACTTACCAAGGTGAGCATTTGTAATGTATATAAATGTCAAATCACTATGTTGCACACCTGAAACTAATATAATATTGTATGTCGGGCGCCTGGGTGGCTCAGTTGGTTAAGCGACTGCCTTCGGCTCAGGTCATGATCCCAGGGTCCTGGGATCGAGTCCCACATCGGGCTCCCTGCTCTGCGGGGAGCCTGCTTCTCCCTCTCCCACTCCCCCTGCTTGTGTTCCCTCTCTCGCTGTGTCTCTCTCTGTCAAATAAATAAATAAAATCTTTAAAAAAAAAAAATATTGTATGTCAACTACACTTCAATAAAAAAAAAATATGTTAGGGGTGCCTGGCGGCTCAGTTAGTGGAGATGAGACTCTTGATCTCCAGGTCATGATTTCAAGCCCCACACTGAGCCAAAAAAAAAAAAAGAAAGAAAGAAAGAAAGAAAAGAGAAAGAATTTTTAAACTTTTGTGCATCAAAGGACACCATCAAGAAAGTGAAAGGCCAACCCACAGAATGGGAGAAAATATTTGCAAATCATATTACTAATTTCATCTGGAATTTATAAATTACTTACAATTCAGTAAAAAAAAAAAAAAAAAAAAAAGACGAACAATTCAATTTTCATTGTGAGCCCCAATTCGAGGCTTGAACTCACAACCCTGAGATCAAGACCTGAGCTGAGATCAACAGCTGGGTGCTTAACCAACTGAGCCACCCAGGCGTACCTCAAACAATTCAATTTTAAAATGAGTGATGATGGGATGCTTTGGTGGCTCAGCTGGTTAAGTGTCTGCCTTTGGCTCAGGTCATGACCCCAGGGTCCTGGGATCTGAGTCCCGCATTGGGCTCTTTGCTCAGCGGGGAGCCTGCTTCTCCTTCTGCCTGCAGCTCCCCCTGCTTGTGCACTCTCTCTCTGTCTCTTTGACAAATAAATAAATAAAATCTTTTTTAAAAAATTAAAAATAAAAATAAAATAAAATAATATGAGTGAAGAATTTGAATAGCTAGTTCTCCAAAGAAGATATACAAATGGCCAACAAGCACATGAAAAGATGCTCAATATCATTAGCCATTAGAAAAATGCAAATCAAAACCATCATGCTGTACCACTTCACACCCACCAGAATGGCTATAATCAAAAAATAAATAAAAATAAAAAAGGAAATAACAAGTATTGGCAAGGACGCAGATAAATCAGAACCCTCATTGGTGGGAATGTAAAAAGTCACTGTGGAAAAGAATTTGGCGGTGCCTCAATAAGTTAAACAGAATTATCATATGATCCAGCAATTCCACTCCTGAGTATATAACCAAAAGAACTGAAAACAGGTGCTCAAACAAAAACTTGTCCACACATGTGTATAGCAGCCCTATTCACAACAGCTAAAAGGCTGGGAACAAGCCAAGTGTCCATCAGTGAATGTATGGATAAACAAAATGTGATATATTCATGCAGTGGAATATTCTTCATATAATGGAATGAAGTACTGATAATATACTACAATGTATGTATGTATGTATGTATGTATGTATGCACAATGCATGTTCAAAACATGAACCTTGAATACATTATGCTAAGTCAAAGAAGCCAGACACAAAAGGCTGCATATTGATTGTATGGTTCCATTTATATGAAATATCCAGATGAGGCAAATCCATAGAGACCAAAAGCAGATTCCTGGTTGCCAGGGCTAGGGGTGGGGGAGAATGGGAAGTGGCTGCTTAATGCGCATAGGGTTTCTTTTTGGGGTAATGAAAATGTTTTGAAACTAGACAGTGGTGATGGTTACACAACTTGATCACTTAACTCTACACTTTAAAATGGTTTATTTTATGTTACATGTATTTTACCACAATAAAAAAGAAGTTAATTTTAGAAAGAATAAATACTGAGAATAAAAAATAAGTGACTGACTTAAAACTCAAATGACAGGCTAAACTCCAGACTAGGGCGCCTGGGTGGCTCAGTCGTTAAGCATCTGCCTTCGGCTCAGGTCATGATCCCAGGGTCCTGGGATCGAGTCCCACATCGGACTCCCTCCTCGGCGGGAAGCCTGCTCTCCCTCTGCCACTCCCGCTGCTTGTGTTCCTGCTCTCGCTATCTCTGTCTCTGTCAAATAAATAAATAAAATCTTTAAAAAAAGAGAGAGAACTTTCCTTATAAAAAAATAAATAAATAATAAATAAATAAATAAATAAATAAACTCCAGACTGGACATGGTCAAAGAAAAAATTAGTAAACTGGAGGATCCCCTCAGGGCACAGCAAAGAAAGAAAAAGCAATTGAGACACGATACCATGTACGTTATCATTTAATACACCTTTGTTTGAAGAAAATATAGAGAGCCAACTAATTTATCAACATTTCTGAATTTGTGGACCCCAAAACAATATGGTTTTAAATTTGTCCTACTTCTGCCGAGAGATTCAGACTCTTCCTTTCATCCTGGGTTACTTCATGTCCTCAGATTACGACGATAGTGAGTTTCTTTATGCCTATGCCTACATCTTCTTTTTTAAAAATGGCCTTTAAGTCTTCAAACTGAGCTGCAATAACAGACTCTACTGGGCAAGAAAAAGAGGCTGACCCCACAATTCATGACCAGAAGTATGGAGGGACTCAGGAAATGAGATAAAAGGGGTGAAGGAGAATAAAGACGGGGGGGGGGAGGAAGAAGGAGCCCAAGGAGGAAGCAAACGGATGGAACAGTAGAGCCACCAAAATAAGCCTGCCCTCATCTCCCTGGGCCCAGGGGCACTCATCACACAAAATAACTGAGCACCTACGGTGTGATGCATAAGGCAAGTGCTCTGCCATTACCGCAGGATACTGAACCACCACCACATCTATGACACTGTTTATAATGTGGCTCCAGACAGGTGGGGAAAGGAGAACTGGTAAAAAGTAGGCTGTTGTTCACCTTGGAAAATCAACTAAGCAAATCAAGGAATCATGAAAAGCTAGGATCTAAAAACAAAAATGGATTGGGGAGGCTGGCTGGCTCAGTCGGTGGGGCATGCAACTCTTGATTTTGGAGATGTAGGTTCGAGCCCCACGTTAGGTGCAGAGATTACTTAAAAATAAAATCTTTTAAAAGAAACAAAAACAAAAACAAAAATGGATATAGTTTGCCATTGGGGCAAAGGGGAGTTAGTAAACTAGTCACAGAGATGACATAGTGTACGTCTAAGACCTAAAAGAGGCAGAAATAAATAAAGGAAGCTGGTAAGCAAATCACTGAGGAGAATGAATGAAAAGGAAGGAGTGACAGAAAACTTGGTGCGCCTGGGTGGCTCAGTCGTTAATTGTCTGCCTTTAGCTCAGATCATGATCCCAGCTAGGATCGACTGAGCCCCCCCCCCCCCGCATCGGGCTCCAGCTCAGCTGGGAGCCTGCTTCTTCTCCCTCTCCAGCTCCTCCGTGCTTCTGTTCCCCCTCTCTCTCTCTCTCTCTGTCAAATAAATAAATAAAATTTAAAAACTAATTTGGCCAACATCAGTCACACATCTGCATGAGACTTCACGAGAGCGATCGGCCTGTACCACAGTCCACCAGCCTTGCCATTTGTTAACAGTGAAGATGCGGGGCGCCCGGATGGCTCAGTCGTTAAGCGTCTGCCTTCGGCTCAGGTCATGATCCCAGGGTCCTGGGATGGAGCCCTGCATCGGGCTCCCTGCTCTGCGGGAAGCCTGCTTCTCCCTCTCCCCCTCCCCCTGCTTGTGTTCCCTCTCTCGCTGTGTCTCTGTCAAATAAATAAATAAAATCTTTAAAAAAAAAAAAATGAAGATGTGATCTCACATTGTGATTTCCTAAATTTACATTAACAATAATGCCTCTGGCATCCGAGTCCTTGCCGAAGCATATAAAAGGCTTCCACTGAAAGCTCACTCAGATTGCTAACATGCTTTATTGTAGTAAAAAGAGTAGGAAATTAAACAAATCCATAAAAATTACACACTAACCACAAAGCAAACACTAGATGGGGGCTTCCTCCTCCTGGTGCCTTCTCTTTGTGAACGAACCTGAAGGAGCCACTGACCTAATGGCCATATCACGGAGTGAACAGAGCTGAGGCACTCAGAGAGCTGCTACTCTCCTGAGATGTCTTTCCACGCTGGTCTAGCTCTTTGCCGCCCACAAGAGATCAGACCCCACAGAGAATACACAGGTAGCTCTTTTTAATACCATGGCAGCTTCTGATTTGCTCAACAAAGCCAACAAGTGATTGCTTCCCTGGGCCCATTACAAATGGCTCAGTGTTGGAACAAGAAGCTTGAGAGCAGAGAGCTCTCTTTCAACTATTCCGTTTTGGTATAACATTTATTTTTTTTCCTAACTATAGAAGCAATGCATGTTTAATACTCAACTTTGAGAGCATGTAATGCCTCCCACTGAACACTACTTTCAGTGCTCTTTCTGAAGGATGGAGATTCCCAATGGGCTGCCGAGGGCCACATCTGGACCCAGTTTCCTGGGCCCACTCAGTCACTCTGGGTGTCCAATAAAGCACCCTTAACCTCTGGCTCATTCTGCAGCAGAGGGCAAAAACTGATGAATGTATGCACTGGGTTTTTCCCCCTAAATCAATTATCAGAGGAAGAGCCAGAGAACAGGAAAAACCCTTTGAAATCACCAGAGTTATGAGCCATGCAGGATTAAAGATGGCCACAAATTCTGACATCCCTTCCATTGCAAGGTGGGTCTCCATCCCTCCCCTGGAAGCTGGGTGGGCTGTGAGACTGCTTTGTCCAATAGCATATGGCAGAAGTGATGCTGTACCCCTTTCCAGGCCTGGCCTCAAGGGGCTGGCACTCTCATTTCCTGTCTCTTGAAACGCCTGGTCTTGGAGTGCTCACTGTGGGAGAAGCCAGCCACAATGTTAGAAATCAAGCTACCCAACAGTCCACCAGGCTGCGAGAAGCCCAAATGATGGGGAGAGACCCTGGAGAATAAGATGAGGTGGGAAAGAGGGGGGAAGCAAGATGCACACGGGCCATCTTAGAAGTAGATCCTCCAGCCCCAGCCAACACCATATGGATCAGAGACAAGCACCCAGCTAAGCCCCTCTTAGATTCCTGACCCACAAAACTGTGAGGAAGACAGAAGGGTTATTTTTAAGCCATTGCATTTTGGGGTAGTATGCTATGCAGCAACAGTGAATAGGAGCATAAGGCAAGGTAGGCAAGTTCTTGAGAAGAGGAGAGGCTCCCACAAAGCCAAAGGGTCAGGGGGCCAGCTGAACTGGACCAGAGTGGGGAGGGTGCCATGCAGAAGCAAAGCCTGAGAGTTCCAAACAAACTACACCCAAACAGGTCAAGGGTGCTGAGAATTCTGGTCCTGTGGGTGTGGTGGGTCAGCTTGGTTTCAAGTACCAACTCAAGACCAAATGGGGCAGAACAGGCCTCAAAGAGCCATTTGGGGGAATTACGCTACTAGCTCCTCCCTCCCAGGTACCCAGAAAAGGGGGTACCCTCATTAACTGCATACACATCTATGACAGACCCCTCTCCATCCCCACTGCCAGAAAGGCAGTTCTGCTAGGACCGCCTACTCCCCTTGACCACACCCCTTCTATTAATCCCACCTTCCAGAAGCCACCAACAAAACAAGTCAAGGACACACAAGTGGCACTTTCAGGTAGCCCTTCCAGAAGGCATTTCTCCTATCCCGCTTTCCAACAGCCCCAGACTTCCACTGTGGCTCCAGGTGGCCCCCAGGAGGTCAACTCCGTATTCTACGAAACACATGACCTAAACTGAGTCACGCAGTCCATCCCATATTGGTTCAAGGGTGGCCATGTGACCTAAGCTGGCCCAATCAACGTGACTTTCAGGACTTCCGCTTGAAATGCAGAAACAAAGACTTGCTCTCCTTCTTGGGATGGTGAACTGTGAAGACTGCAACCATCATGACCATCCTGCAGAAGGCATGCCTGAGGACAAGGCTGACATGCACGGGGGGAAAGCAGGGCTCAGAGAATCCCAGAGAACAGTCACAGCGGTGATGACAGAGGGCACCTAGCCCAAGCTGAACCTGAACTCATCATACCTCCACATGCTTCAGTCATAAAGCAATAAGCTCTATTTCAATGAAGACAGTTGAGGTGGGCGGGGCCTAAGGGGAAGAGCTGCAGCTAGTGAGGAAAAGCCTGAAAGGTGGGGCGGGTAGGGAACAGAACAGGAAATAAAGGGGACAATCTTCCGGCTATTCAATCCTTAACAACAAGTTAAGAGAAATAAACTAAATGTAAATTTAAAATAAAGTTCTAGTCATTAAAGAGCAAAGGAGTGAAAATAAACACTAAATCTAATTAAGTCAATAGCCAAGACATGGAAGCAACCTAAGTGTCCACTGATAGATGAATACGTGAAGAAGAGATGGTATATAGACACAAGAGAATACTATTCAGGAAGAAGAAGAAGGAGAGGGAGGGAGGAGGAGGAGGGGGAGGGGAGGGGTAAGGGGGGGAAGGGGGGGGGAGGAGGGGGGAGGAGGAGGAGGAAATCCTGCCATTTGCAAGAACGTGGATGGACCTTAAGGGCTTTCAGTCAGAGAATGACAAATACTATACAATCTCACATACATGTAGAATCTAAAAAACCCATCTCATAGATTCAGAGCACAGATTGGTGGTTGCCAGAGGCAGGAGGTGGAAGGTGGGTGAAATGGGTGAAAGTGGCCAAAAGGTTCAAACCTCCAGTTGTAAGATAAATAAACTCTGGAATATAAGGTATGCCAAAGTGAACAAAGTTAACAATATTGTATCACATATTTGAAAGTTGCTAGGAGAGTAGATCTTAAAAGTTCTCATCACAAGAAAAGTAAAACTGTAACTACATGAGGTGATGAACTAACGGAACATAACACTGGTGATCATTTCACAATATACCCAGATATCAAATCATCATGTTGTACAACTAAAGTTAATAGGGTGTTACATGTCAATTGTATTATAAAACTAGAAAAAAAATTTAAATTTTTTTTCAAAAAGGAAATTAAACTACTTTATTTAAGTCTTAAAATTGTCAAAGCAGCCCCGAGAATCCTAAAATAAAGAAAATGTATTTATTAGCAGTTGGTTTGTGTTCCATCATCCTTTCAGCTCTCAGAGGGCTTTTCATACTGGAGCTGGAAACCAAAAACTCAAAATTAAGCAAAACACAGCAAGCGTGTAAAACATGCTCTCTGCATCCTGTTCTACCAAAGACCATAAAAGAGATAAAAAGCTGAAAGAGCAAGACAGGCACTGTTGTTTCACTGAAGTGTTTCTGAAAGTCCGAAGGATTTGGAAATAAATTTTGATTAAAACTCTCCGCATAAATCACATCAATTTTTATCAAAACGATCAGATGTATCATATCCCCACATACTTAAATTGTGGCCCCTTATAAAATTATAGTGTTTACATTGCTTCAGGCACTTCAGAGAATTATCTGGATAAAATACATATCATTTCAAAAAGTAAAAGGAACACAAAACACCTAATAATACACAAAACACTCCTCTTCAAGGACTCAGATGAAAGCTGTTTTGTTTTCATTTGAGCATTCCTTAACAACCACTAGTGTTCTCCCATTTAAAGTGCCTTCATTTACGCTTTTATACAGGGCTTCAGTACATTCTAAAATACGTCTGAGATTACTCAGAAATGGGATGATTCTACAAATATCAAGCACAGAAGACAATGATAACAGCATTTAATCCTCAGCTCAGCAAACAGAAATAATTATTCAGATGACCTGACTTAATTACTAATTTTGGGAAGAAACACGTTTGCAGCAAAGCCATGCTGAAGGATCCCAGTGGACACAGGGTGGGAAAAAATACTGGAGACGTCTATGACCAGAATTATGAATGGAGCTCTAAACTTGGATTATTTCCAGAAGAGGCAAATACATTCTACTCTATCAGGACCCAAGTAGAGAGTGGGATTCGATTTAAGGCAGGGGTATCCTAATCATGGCAAACGGACACTTCACACGGGTAAGAGGAAAGAAATGCTGAAGAGGGACAAGAATATCACTCTTCTAAACGTAAGTGAATCTGATGAGCTGACAATCCTCAATGTGGGGCTTTGTTACAGAGCTTCAAAATCAGGCAGTAATTTCTAACCCTTCAGGTTGAAAATAGGTCCAATAAATAAGGGATCAAGCATTGTTTCTTCCAGAGAAAGTCAAAGTATAGGAGATACTACAGAGTTAACTATTAACAAGTCTTAGAGGTCTACAAAAGAGTATGATGGCAGCAAAAGATATTGCAGCCAGATACTGATACATTCTACTAAGAACAGCCTCACAGTGAGATGTATTGCCAAAGGAGGCTAAACATTCTAATAGCTTTAAAGAAAAAGGCAAAACATGATGGTTTTAAATGCAATCTGCCCCCCCAGAAACATGAAAACAATATAAATGAATGTCCCTTAAACAGACTCATAATTTCAGATTCATTAATCTCCCATAAACCAGGACCACTATTCCAAGGCATTTTCTAGACTAAACCTCAGTCAAACTAGGTTGGCATTCCCGCCAATAAGCAGTTAGGCGAAGACCTATGACTTCACTGTCCAATATGACAACCATTAAGCACAAAGGGTATTGGGTATTTGAAGTGTGCCTGGTCCAAATTGAGATGGGCTATATGTATAAACTACACACCAAAATTTAGAAGACTTTAGCACCAAAAAAGAATGAAAATGATCTCAATCAACTTTTTATACTGATGGTGAGGTGAAATTATACTATTTTGGATATATTTGGGTTAAATAAAATATACTTTTAAAATTAATTTCACTTGTTTCTTTTTACTTTTTTTTAATATGGCTACTAGAAATTGAAAAGGACATGTGGCTCATATTTGTGGCTTGCATTGTTTTCTCTGTCGGACATGATAAGCAAGCAAAATGAAACACCACTGTATCAAACACACATCTGGGTTGCTAAACATTTCACAGGTGAACAGAAGAATGAAGAAGGGTAAACAGTATCAGGGGCCTTCAGAGGAATCTTACCACAGCAGAGAAGCAGCCACTACGTTGTTTTAAAGAAGTGATAAGCACAAACAACAAACTTCCTGGAAAAGGAGATGCTGTAATTGCAGATTCTCTTTTCCCCCTTCTGGAAGTGTCCCAAAGACTCTTCTCTTGGGCGGGCTCACCCTCCTGCCTACCTTTGATGAGCTCCGGCCTGTACGTCTTCCGCAGCTGCTCCAGGAAGCTGTTGTAGAAGCTCTCTGCCTGCTCCGTGGGCATTGCCAGGTGGAAGTCAGGCTTGTTGCCCTTGAGGACGCACTGGAGGGTGAACTGGCTGATGCACAGCACCTCGTACTGTTTGTCCATCACACTCTTCGACCAGTGTTTCCCGCTCTCATCCTCAAACACGCGCAGGTTTAAAATCTTTCTGACCCTAAGAGGAAAACAGTGGTGAGAGCTACCTAAAGATTCATAAGCCCCCCAACACACTCCATACCTCCAAAATGTCACCAACATCCTGTCAAATAAGGACATAATATTGACATAATATTATATGTATTACATATATATAAGGACAAAAGGAGCAAGTTATTTGGGCCCTGGGCAAGTTATGTGAGGTAGTCACAGGGCTGTTTTGGGATTCCTTTTTTTTTTTGGTCAGTCCCTCCAGCAGCTACCCACGGGAACCGGAGCTAAGAACAACCACTCACTACCTGCTCTTTCAAGTTAGTGGATATGTCAAGACATGGGTCCAATTCTAATTTTTTTATAGAAGAATTCAATCTTTACACTGGAATAAACGATACCCCCTTTTTACATCCTTTCTTGGAGCTACTCAAAATGAACCACTGGGCAAACACCATGAAGAACACTCAAGGTTACTGCAAATATACAAAAAGGCTGGCGAAAGCCTCCCTGACAACTGTGTCACATGCCTCTTGAGCCCCAGGAGGGCCTTTCTTATAAATGTGGATGACAAAGAGCGGCCACTTTGGGGCACCTGGGTGGCTCAGTCATTAAGCATCTGCCTTCAGCTCAGGTCATGATCCCAGGGTCCTGGGATCGAGCCCCGCATCGAGCCCCGCATCAGGCTCCCTGCTTGGCGGGAAGCCTGCTTCTCCCTCTCCCACTCCCCCTGCTTGTGGTTCCCTCTCTCACTGCATCTCTCTCTGTCAAATAAATAAATAAAATCTTTAAAAAAAAAGAAAGAAAGAAAGAAAGAAAGAAAGAAAGAGCAGTCACTTTGGCAAGGAAGAGAACCAGGGAACATTTATTCCTTAGCAGGAATTAAGTTCCAAGTCTGATTTCAACCTAATACAAAGGGACATTTGGATGGAATTACACCAGGTATGGGCACCAACAGGCAGAATAAACAGATCCACATACACCTGAAGCAAATGTGCCATGTGGTGCTGGGGGTGGGAGGAGGGCAAACACGGGGACAGGGGAGGCGGCCTGTACTTAGAGAGCCAGTCAGGGAACAGCAATGACAAACTCCCCCATCTTAGTAAAAAGAGCACCAGCTTCCAAGTCAGCAAGCCTAGATTCTAACTTGAATTCAGGCTTTTTGCTACATACATGTTCATGATCTTAGGAAAGTAATTTAACTGTCTGAGCTCCAGATCCTATGCACACAATGAACTGAGCATTTTTTAAGTGCATAAATGGTGCCCAGATCATACTGCTTAAATTGGAAAGAGAAATCATTCATATGAAAAGAAGTTAAGTTTTGCAATAAGAGAATGGTTCATGGATAAAGGAGCAAATAGGGACCGAGGCCATTGGGTTCCAGCTCTGCTCCTGACTTAGTGGGTGTCACCTGACAAACAAACTACTACTCTTCCTTGGTCTCCTCACCTGAAACATGGAGATAACCATATTACATCAATGGGACACAGATAAAAGTAACAGGGGCTCACTTCATAGGAACAAAATACTATCAAAGTTCCCAGTGTATGTATATATATAACTTAGGTAGGTAGGTAGGTAGGTAGGTAGGTAGGTAGGTAGGTAGAGATAGATAGAGATATAACCATACATAGCCCATTCAAACAGCAATGACTCAGAAATCTGCCTCTTACATGTGCTCCAGGTCCTTCTGTGTATCTTCCAGAGAAATACCCAGCAACACACAGATGCCCCGCCCAATAGCACTTATTTGCTCTCCTCCAACTAGAAAGAAAACAAAAAGGAAAAAAGACTCAGAACCAAACAGGTGGCATGATGCACTTTTAAGTAACCAAAGGAATGTTTAAACATCACACATACTTCTTATAACTTCTTTTTTATCTAGAATGAATGAGTTCTTAAATGAATAACCATTAAGCCAAATTTTAGGGCCATATTTTCATCCTTGTTACCTTGGGTAAGACACCTTAAACTTTCCATGACAGAATTTGCCCATCTGTAAAAACAGAACAGAGTTTTCCTCTCCAGAGAATCAAGCTTAGCTGTATTAATTCTCTGAAAAGAGATACCTGCTTTTCTTGGGAATCAGCAAATATGGTAACACAATATAGAGACAGCACAAAATAATAGACATTTATGTCAGAAAAATAAAGAAATAATTTTTCTACTTACTATGAAAAGATAAATACATTATACATAAAAACCACAGTTTAAAAGGTAAGCTTCAAGGTGCCTGAGTGGTGCAGTCAGTTGACATCCAACTTTTGGTTTCGGCTCAGGTCAGGTTCTCAGGGTCGTGGCATCAAACCCTGCGTCGAGCTCCAGAGCTCGAGACTCTCTCTCCCTCTTCCTCTGCTCCTCCCCCCTTCTCTAAAATGCATAAATAAATCTTTTTAAATTAAAAAAATAATAATTAAATAAATACAAGTTAAGCTTCAAGTCAGCAAACTTCTATTATTTCCCAGTTTGGTACTAAACTTTGTATTCTAAACCAATGACCTCCAAATCCCTTTCATTCATGCACCTCATCCACAAAACAACAAACCTCTTAATATATATTCCAAACATCTGTGTACGTATTTATACTCAAATGTACGCTTTACTAACAAGAGGCAGTATCTCATGCTGGCACAGTTCTTAGGCCAAGATGCATCATTATGATGGTAAACCTAAATCCATATTTCAAATGTTAAATCTTTGTATCTTTCAAAATTTTTGGCCAACTTTTTGCCAAATCTCATTAGATTACTGATGTCTTGTTATTTTACCATCTATTAACCTAATGTTCCAGTCCGGAGAAGGGTAGACTCTGCCATGTTCCTGTTTGCTTCTGCTGGATCATAGTATCTGTAAATATACCTGACAAGGCATCATAGACTGGAACGTGTTGCCATATCCTGCAAGCTAAGGAAAGAATGAGAAACCCCCCTCTTCTCCACCTATCTGACAAGGGACCACCTGACATGCAGACCTCAGGGGAGTATCAGCATCAACACATTCCAACCCAAATATCAGTAAAGCTTAATTTCTCTTCTTTTTATGCTAAGAAGTATTTTCTTCTGTGTTGCTTGGCTTATAATGGACTATGAGTGATTTACTGTCCTTTGAGCCAATGACTCAGAAGCTGAAAACAGAAATAATCTATCCTGAAATAAGCAATAAACAATTGGGGTGGTTCGCTTGTTTGGGTTGCTTTAGAAAAAGCTTCCGGCTTTATTTGTTCTTTAAAGAAGTCACTATAATTTTCTTATAATATCAATGTATTTTTTAAAATTTTCCCCATAGTATGTTTTAAAAGCTTAAATATAATGGTTATTGAGTTATAGCCACCACTAAATTAATGCATAAGCATTATAGAAAATTTGGAAAATATAAGAAATAGGAAGGAAAAAAAGAACACCCAAAGATAAGCACTTTAATATTTCAATGATTTCCTTTTGATATTTTCTCTATCCATGGGTTTACTTTGTATTTGTTTTCAACTACTGTAATAATATTGTATATAAATTTTTGTGTCCCATCTTTTTCTTAACAGTGCCTAAGGATTTTTTCATGTTATAAGCTTTTCCTAAACATCTTTTAATAGTTACATCCCATCAAGTGGAATAGTTGCAGTCCATCCAATGGACCAACTAACCATCCCATTGGGCTGGATATATTGTTTGTTTCAAAATTCTCACTTCAATAAATAACACTGTGGGGAAAATCTTTGTATACTAGACTTTAGACTTTACATTTTAGAGCAGTTTTAAGTTCACAGCAAAATTGAGCAAAGATACAGAGATTGAGAGTGTCTGGGTGGCTCAGTCAGTTAAGTGTCTGACTCTAGATTTGGGCTCAGGTCATGATCTCAGGGTCATGAGATCGAGCCCTACATCAGGCTCTGCGCTGGGCATGGAGCCTGCTTAAGATTCTCTCTCTCCTTCTCCCTCTGCCCCACATCCCCTCTCAAAAATAAAAGAAAAAGATACTATACTCACTGTCCCCATACATGCATAGCTTCCCCATTGTCAACATCCCCCACCAGAGGGGTACATTTGTTACAATTGATGAACCTGCACTGACACATTATTATCACTCAAAGTCCATAGTTTACATTAGGGTTCACTCTTGGTGTTGTACATTCTATAGGTTTGGACAAATATACAGTAACATGTATCCACCATTACAGTACCATACAGAGCAGTTCCACTGCTCTAAGAATCCTCCCTGCTCTGCCTATTCATCCTTCTAAATCTTTTCCTACAATTAGTATTCTCTTCTTAGAACAGATTCCGAAAAGTAGAATCACTATTCAAACTCTTCACTACCTGAAGAGTTTCATGCTTCTCTCTCTTCCTCAGCCACTCTCTCGTGCTCTCTCTCTCTCAAATAAATAAATAAAATCTTTAAAAAAAAAAAGTTTTTTAAAAAAGGGGGGCGCCTGGGTGGCTCAGTCAGTTAAGTGTTTCCCTTCAGCTCAGGTCATGGTCCCAGAGGGGCTCCTTGCTCAGTGCGCTTCTCCCTCTCCGAGCTCTGCCACTATTTCATGCTCCCTCTTTCTCAAATAAATAAGTAAAATCTTTAAAAAAAATTTTTTGAAGAGTTTCAACATTTTTATAATGTATTACTGCCTTAATAAGAAAAAAATTATGCCCCAAAGCCTATCTATAACATAGTTTGCTCTCTTATTTTGGAGTAGTTTTGTTTCCGCCCTCCAGGGACAAGTAGAAGAACTAGGAGATCCAAAGGGTTCTTTTATTATAGACAAATGGATTTCCAAGGGAAAAAACTTGAGAGTCACTAATTTAGACAACAGATCACAGGGCTAGAAAAGACCTGAGATATTTGGTCAATTTACCATGTACACTGGCATCACCACTGACCTCTTCAAGAAGAATTCACAACCTCTCAAATTAACTCACTCAAGCCCATTTTAGATCCTCTTCCCAACATTCTATGATTCTATTCAGATTTTCACTGCTGAAGCTAAGTGATGGGACATGGGAGTTACCACACTTTGCCACCTGTGTAACCAAAGGAACATGTTTGAAATGTTCCATAATAAAGCTTTTAAAATTAGATTATCACAATAACCATGCTAAGGCATCAAAATGTGCTTGACCAATCTCATTAAGTGAGTCTGCCACATAATTAGATATGACTCCTAATATTGTACTCTGTCCCAACCATAAAATCAGAAGTGACATTTTAGACCCCCATAATAAAATGCCATTTGTGTACAGCCATGTTTCAGTGAAGCCAGTCACATTCTAAAGGAATAAGAAAATCTTTCCATTACAGTTCAACTAGAAGGCCTGGCTAACCTGAAGGTCCCTCCAGCACTGAGAGAGAATTCCATTTTATTTAAAACTTCCCACAATTAATACCCTTCTCTTTTTTTAAATACCCTTCTCTTTTTTTTAAATACCCTTACCTTTTTTAATATGCAGGTTTGTTGTTTTTTAACCAAAAGCACCAATTTAAATCTTTTTATTTATTTATTTATTTTAAAGATTTTATTTATTATCTGACAGAGAGAGACACAGCAAGAGAGGGAACACAAGCAGGAGGAGTGGGAGAGGGAAAAGCAGGCTTCCTGCAAGCAGGGAGCCCGATGCGGGGCTCAATCCCAGGACCCTGGGATCATGACCTGAGCCGAAGGCAGACACTTAACAACTGAGCCACCCAGGCGCCCCCAAAAGCACCAATTTAAATAGTAAACTAAAATCACTCAAACTATTCAGCAAATCTCACAAAATACATGTTCTCAATATTTCAGATCAGCAGAATGAAGAGTGCAAGAGAAAATTAAAACTTAAATTCCTCAAAGTTCACTCATTGTTCATGATGACCACACAGAGCAGAATGCAAGATTTTGCTCAAAAAAGCAAAAAATCTTTTCATCTATGTATTTACCCAGTTTTAGTTCATTTAAATATTAACTGAAAGGCCAAAAAACCTTTGTTATAAAAGCCGTGTAAATCCCAAAGCTATTGTGTTCCCTATTACTCCAGGACCATATCCAAAATCAGTTAACAGAACAGCTTAGAAATCATTAGGTAGCATTGAAAAGTAGACTCTCAGATCTAAATATATGGTTTTGCTGGGTGCGTTGTTTCTTTAGGGGATTTTGTTGCTTTGTTTTTAAATTTAGATTTTTGTGGACACAAGAACACATACTTGGTGTAGACTGGTTAAAGAAAAGGATATCTGGAATTACTTGGACTGAGACAATACTGTAAGTCTGAAGAAAAAAACCCGAAGACTTAGAAGACCATCTTAAAATTAGTCATTAAAAAAATTTTTAACATCTTTTTATCTTGGTTTGACTTTCTAAAACGACTACCTTATATACATTAACCATCTGGATCTCTGATGTTTGAGCTAGACTACAGTGATCCAGCAATGACTAACGGCTGGGTGGCTTGGTCCACAAGAAACTGGTGGCAAAGAGAAATACTTCATCCAGAATTCTTTAGATTCTGACCCCATCCCTGCAGGGTTAGAGAAGTGAGAAAGAGAGGTGTCCTGGGGGCGGGGATCATTCTGTATCCAGCCTGGGTGCTGGTCACGTGGGTGTGCACAACTGTCAGAACTCATCCATATGAACAACTCTTCATATCTGTGCATTTTATTGGCAGTCAAGCTCCATAAAAATTGGGACATGTAGACAATAGGCAAGAATGGGAAATTTAAAACAGAACGTTGTAAGGGGGGAATCGGGGTCCTTGCTCCGGAAATGCTGCCTACGTGTTGTTTGTGCAACATTCCACAGAAGAACGGGCCATGGGGATGCTCGGAGGTTCTGCCACCCGATACTCGGGGCCAAAAAAAAAAAGACGATAATAAGGCGCGTTTATCGTGAACCCAAAGCAGAACCCTGCAGCCAGGGCCGCGCGGGAGTCCGCGGGGCACGTGGACTGCTCCGCGGCCGCCGCGGCGCCCGGAGCCAACCCGGGGACCTCGGGCTGCGGGGGCCGAGCTGGCCAGGGCCCGCAGCGGCCGTAGCGGCCCTGGGGACGGCCCGGCGGAACCCTCGCGGGGGCGGCCAGTGACTGCCGGGCGCGGGGTCAGGGGTGGCTCCTCCCGGGCCCGGCCCCGGCCCCGCCCGACTGACCTGTGACGCTGGCCCGGGTGACGCGCTGCACCACGGCTTTCATGGCGGCGGCTGGGGCGAGTGGGGCGGCGCCGCGCTCCTTCCGGCCTCGCGACTCTGCGGGCGGCTCGGCGGCCGGCGCCCTCTGCGGGTGACACCAGGAAGCGCGCCGAACCGCCCGGTCGGCCCCGGTTGGCCGTGACACGCCCACGTCGGCCGTGACACGCCCACGTAGGCCACGCCCACCCAGAGGTCGGCCCCGCCCGCGTCGGTCGCGCCCACCTGGTATAGGTCCCGCCCCTTCCTCGGTCTCGCCCCAGCCACAGGTGGGCCCAGCCCCCACCAGATCCAGAAACCCCTGCCCGGCCCCCGCCCCTACGCAGTTTCTCCACCCGCTGTTTCTCCCATCCTCAACCTAGGAGCCAATCATCCCTAAATCCCAGCTTTGTCCTGAATCCTAATCCTGTGTTCCGCCTTTCACCCTTCCACCCCTCTGTCCTGATGCTCCCAAATTCCTTTTCCCTTGTCTTCCTGCTTCAGTGGCTTCTCAGAAACCAGACAGAACAGAATCTGCTGCCTAAAATAGCCATTTAACTACGGCATGTATGTATTCATATGACTTAGCCATGCCATGGCAGTGCAGAGATCTATGAGCCTGTAATTCTAATTCCTCTAATACTAATACTTAGCAGCTCCCCCCACCCAGGGTTGTGTAAAAATCATTCGAAAGCCGCAAAGGACTGTACAAGTATTACTCTAACAAATTATTATCACTGATAAAAATAAGCCCCTTTCAGGAGCGCCTGGGTGGCTCAGTCCGTTAAGTGCCTGTCTTCCGCTACTGTCATGACCTCAAGGTCCTGGGATCTAGCCCCAAATCAGGCCCCCTGCTCAGTGGGGAGTCTGCTACTCCCTCTCCCTCTGCCTCCCCCCTCCTCTCCCCTCCCCTCTGCTCAGGCTCTCTCTTGCTGTCTTGCTCTCTGTCTCAAATAAATCTTTAAATAAATAAATAAATAAGCCCCTTTCAGTGTGCCTTTTTCTCAAAGCCCTCTAATAGTATTGGTGGGTGTGGTGTGATGACATTCAGAACATGTACCCCAAAATATGGCACCTTGGCATATTGAATACTGTAAACTAACGGAGCTTGAAAAAGCAGCAGGATCAGGAAAGTCACTCTGAACTTCCCTCCATCCTTCTTCCCTGAAACCAATCAAAAATCCTTGTGTGAGAGGTGCCCTCCCTACACCCTGATCTGCAAAGACAAAGGGATGGCAAGAACAAAGAAGCCTTGCTAAGTTTCTCCGGGTTTACTATGCTTACCTCATACTCCTTGACCTATTACGTTCCTCCATGATGTCCACTCTTCATCAAAAATAGCATAAGAAGGGGTGCCTGGGTGGCTCAGTCGTTAAGCATCTGCTTTCGGCTCAGGTCATGATCCCAAGGTCCTGGATTCGAGCCCCGCATCGCATCGGGCTCCCTGTTCCGTGGGAGGCCTGCTTCTCCCTCTCCCACTCTCCCTGCTTGTGTTCCCTCTCTCGCTGTGTCTCTCTCTGTCAAATAAATAAATAAAATCTTTAAACAAAAAAATAACATAAGAATATACAAGTCTGTTTCTTTGAGTTTTCATTTTCTTGTGAAGGCTTCCCTGTCCTGTAAAACTTAAATAAATCTGTGAACTTTTCTCCTGTTATTTTCTTTGTCTGCTTAATTGTCAGGCCCAACCAGAGACCCAAAGAGTGAGAAAAACTTAAAATTTGAAAAATTTTTACATTAAATCAGCATAGCTCAAACATTTTGATGTCAAGATCCCTTTACATTCTTAAAAATTATTGAACACCCCAAATAGCTTTTGTTTATCTAGGTTATATCTAAAGAGATTTACTGTATTAGAAATTACAACAAAGAAAAATCATTAAGCATTGATTTATAATGCATTCAAAAACAACAATAATAAATTCATTATATGTTAACATTAGAGCAATGAGGTCATTACACACCATGGAACCTCTGGAAACCCCCATTGTACATTCCTGAAGGAGTAAGAGTGAAAAAGGCAAATATTGTCTATATATTATTATAGAAAGAGTTGGCAATCACACATCCTCTAAAGGGACACTTTGAGAACTGTTGGATTTGATAATGGCATTAAATCAATATTAATTTCCTGATTTGTATGTAAGAGAACATCCTTGTTTATAGAAAATACACACTGAGGTATTTAGAAGTAAAGGCACATCATATCTGCAATTTACTCTCAAATGCTTTGGAGAAAAATAATACATACAGAGAAAATAAAGAGAGTGATAGAGCAAATCAAGTAAAATGTTGACAATTTGGAAGGGAAGGATGCTTACTTTTCTGTAAGTTGGAAATTATTTCAAAAGAAAAGGTTTTAGGGGCCCCTGGCTGCCTCAGTCGGAGGAGAGTGCAACTCTTGATCTCAGGGTTGAGTTCGAGCCCCACGTTGGGTGTAGGGATTACTTAAAAATAAAAATGGTAATTAATTAATTAAAGGTTTTAAAAACATACCAAAACACCCAAGTTCTTTTTTTACATTTATTGACCTAAAAAAGGTCAACACCAGAGGCAAAAGCAGGTCCCTCTTCCAGGGGCCTCCTCCCCTCTGCACGAGTTCTCCTTTGGCTTCTCAATGACTACTCTCCCCAGGGTTCCCTCCTTCCCCTGTCTTCCTCACTGCACTTGCACCCTGGCTTTGCTCTCCATTCTCATCTATTTTAAATTCCACCTTCATGCCCCCGACTCACATTTTCATTTCTGCTCCAGACATCTCCTGTGAGTTTGTGCTTCCAAATACCTTCACATCTCCATTTCCATGAATCAGAGATGACATAAAGTGAATAGATTTTAAATGGAATTCAGGATATCCACCCCTTTTGTGTAATAATTTGTCTGGTCTTTGTTCTGGATTTCTGGTAAGAACTTCTAAAATCCTCAGAATCCCCCAAGTGATAGGAGTGTGTTTGTTCTTTGCACCCCTTGATCACACCTGACTTTATGAGGGGAGCTGGTCACCGGAAAGACCCATCATGTGAGTCATTGTGACAAATCTGAGGGAGTCACAGAAACTCCCAAACCCATAGCCCATTGGTCTGAAATACAGTGGCCTGGACCCCTGAAATGAACCTGGCATCTGAAGTAAGAGCAGCCTTGTTGGGGATGTGCCCTTAAACTTGCAGGGTCAGGGCTGTCTGGATGGTTAATGCCAGGACGGAACTGCAATACACCGGTTGGTGTTAGAAGAACTCCCTAATCCCTCCATACTCCACCACCTGGGCCATCACTATCTAAACAAATGGCTCCAATGTTTACCAGAGTCCTAAGTGACTGGTAGTTGCCCCCTTCCCCTCTCCCCAAGTATCTGGTCCATCACAAATCTTCTCACTTTCCAAAACATACCCCCAAGTGCCCTCTTCTCTCCACCACCAGGTCATCCTTTTTTTTTTTTTTTAAGATTTTATTTATTTATTTGACAGAGAGAGACACAGCGAGAGAGGGAACACAAGCAGGGGGAGTGGGAGAGGGAGAAGCAGGCCTCCCGCAGAGCAAGGAGCCCGATGCGGGGCTCGATCCCAGGACCCCGGGATCATGACCTGAGCAGAAGGCAGACGCTTAACGACTGAGCCACGGAGGCGCCCCACCATCATGTCATCCTGTCACATGCTCCCTATCATCTCTCACCCGGATTTCTACCACGGCTCTCTCACTTATCTCCCTATTGCCATATTGGTCCCCCTCCAACACATTCTCCATAGAGAAATCAAAGTGATGTTCCTAAAGTATAAATTCTTCACTTTCCAGACTCTGGTCTTCTTCACATTTCTCAGATAAATCCATTTGTTCCTACCTCAGGACCTCAGCATCTGCTGGTCCTCCATCTGGAATAGTCCCCCCCCCCCATTCTTTGTACATCTTGCTCCTCTCCTTCCTTTAAGTTTTCAGCTCAAACACTTCCTCCTCAGACAGAACTTCTCTGACCACACAGACAAAAGCATCCCTGTTCCCCATTACTTCCCATCACCATCCCATGGTTCTTCCCTCATATTCTGGCAACTTTCTTTCTCTTTCTTTCTTTCTTTCTCTCTCTCTCTCTCTTTCTTCTTTCTTTCTTTCTTTCTTTTCTTTCTTTCTTTCTTTTTAATGTTATTTATTTACTTGAGAGAGAGAGAGAGCACGAGCAGGGAGAGGGGCAGAGGGAGAAGCAGAGTCCTGGGATGGAGACCTGAGCCAAAGGCAGATGCTTAACAGACTGAGCCATCCAGGTGCCCCCATCCTCCGGCAACTTTCAATTACTCTAGTGCCTGTTAGGCTGTGTTCTATTCATGTCTCTCATGCTTACCCTTGTATCCGAAGCATCTAACACAGTACCCAGAGCTCCGATAACATTGTTCAATGAATAAATGTGTGAACGTGGCTTCTTGCTTGTATCCTAGACTTATAGTATGGCTGTGGCTGTTCTAGGAAGTCTATCCAGACCCAATGTCCAGAGGTACAGGAGACCATCTCTTCCTGATCCTTCCTCTGAAGCTAGGACATCTTGCCCGGAAGCCCTTTGCACTTGGCTAGCCAGAATGAGATCACATGACCATGCTTAACCCAATCACTGGAAGGGAGATGGGACTTGACCCCCCCCCACACACACACACATGATTGGCTGAGACAAAAGGTTCTTGCCTCCGGGCATACAGCCCTCCAGAGAGTTACAGGAGGTGTGTGTGAAGAGGGGGGTCTGGAGCTGTCACAGTGTCTGGAGGTTGTTACTGGCATTTAATGACCAGAGAATTTGAAATGTTGAGGCTTTTGCAACACCTGGGGCAGCCCACAAACGGGGTTGACCCATCACAGTGCCAGTAATGCCCCTTTGAGAAACACTGACTTGGGCCAACCAGGACCTGCCCTACGGATGGAGCCAGTCCCCCTTAAAGCACCGGATGGGGTATACTCACCGGTCCGTAATAAAGCAGGAATGGAAGTAGTGGATGTCGGGAAGGCAATCAGCAGTGTCTACCGAACGGTTGTTTTCAGCTCAATGCCATGTTGAGCAAGTTTTATTGAAGAGGCTTCTGCCTGAATCTTTTCAGTTATCTCCGTAAATTCCTGAAAGCAGGATTGCTGGATCAAAGGATACGCCATTTTCCATTTTGATACACATTGCTAAACTGCGCTGCTGAAGAAGTATATGAACACCAGGGTAAGACCTCTTTCAGGGGACAGGCAAGTTCCATGCGACAAATGACTCCCTGGGGTACCAAGAGCGAAGCGGCAGAGGACTACAGGAGGGGACTGGACTTAAAGCAGGAAGGTGTTCACACCTGATTCTCAGGACTAACTCAGACATATTTTACTCCTGGTAACTGTAGCATGGACACAGAGCACTTTCTCAGTGGAAAGTCATAACCCTGTCAGCGGACAAGGTAGATATGATGCCTCTTCATCAAAAGGAGCTGAGGCTCAGGAAAGTAGAGGAAATTATTCTATCACGGAAAGTTAGATTAATTTTTTTTAATAAATTAATAGGGAGATGGGATTTGCTTAGAGTTACGTCAGCTGTAACAGAGACCCAAGTAACAGTGGCTTGAACGTCTCAGAAATTGACTCTTTTTCTCATAAAACTCTGCACTGATATGGTCCTCCACAGGCCCAGAGAAGTCAATTCCTTTCTTTTTGTTGCTGTTTTTTTTATTTTTATTTTTATTTTTATTTTTTTTAAGACTTTATTTATTTATTCATGAGAGACAGAGAGAGAGACAGAGGCAGAGGGAGAAGCAGGCTCCCCGCGGAGCAGGGAGCCCGATGGGGGACTTGATCCCAGGACCCTGGGATCATGACCTGAGCCGAAGGCAGACGCTTAACTGACTGAGCCACCCAGGCGTCCCGAGTTGCTGGGATTTTTTTTAAGATTTTATTTTTAAGTAATCTCTACACCCAACATGGAGCTCCAACTCACAACCCTGAGATCGAGAGTAGCACACGCTACTGACTAAGCCAGCCAAGCACCCCTTGTTTTTTTGTTCTACCATTCTTTGGGAGTCGTCTTCATCCAAATGGTGAAACGGTCGAGATATCTCAGAGCCACCTCCCTGCTCCTCCAGTAGGAGGGGCCTCGGGAAGGGAAGCACATGCCCAGGAGATGGCTCATCACTCACTCACACCCCAGGACAGATGTGGCCCACTTTGCTTTCAAAGAGGCCATAGACTTTGGCAGATACTCCTGTGGAACAAAAAGTCAACAGTCTCTGCCACAAATTCCAAATAGGAGTACTTTTCCGAAGACATTGTATTAATGAACGGTCCATTTCCAGCCATTTTAAATAGAAGATATTATTGACCTGACATAAATCTCAGACAAAGAAATAACTGCTCACCCCCGCACCTGTGAGCTGTGCATTGAGTAATCACTTTCACATTCCCTCCAGGGTAGTGACTATAGTGCGTTCTCTATAGACATGACATGAATAGGTGGATGAATAAAGGAAGAATGAGTGAAAAATGAACTGGTGAGCTTCTGCTTCTGAGTTAGCTGTGGTATGGGAGATGTCTTCTGTGTAATAGTAATATCTGGATATGACAGTTTTTAGCACTTGAAATACATTTAATACTGGGGCCCCTGGGTGGCTCAGTTGGTTGCGCGTCCAACTCTTGATTTCGGCTCAGGTCCTGATCTCAGGGTTGTGAGATCGTGTTCCATGTGGAGTCTGCTTGGGATTCTCTCTCCCCTCTCCCTCTGCCCCTCCCCCTGCTCACACTCTTAAATAAATTAATAAATAAATAAAATAAATTTAATACTAAAAATTCCTTTTGCATATGCAACCTTTCTATGATGACACAGGATGCTGCTGTGTCTCAAATCATCAACCACCATTCTATTAGACAGCAAATAGATACAGCCAATGGATAGAATATGTAGCCAAACTGCTACATTCACTGGACTAAATTCAACTGGACTCCTAAATTCACTGGACTTTTTTTTTTTTTTTAAAGATTTTATTTATTTATTCATGAGAGACAGAGAGAAACAGAGGGAGAAGCAGGCTCCCAAGGAGCGGGAAGCCCGATGCGGGACTCGATCCCAGGACCCTGGGATCATGACCTGAGCCAAAGGCAGACGCTTAACCATCTGAGCCACCCAGGCGCCCTGGACTTTCATTTTTAATAGGTCCCTGATGGTAGTTTTGCACTTGTTATCTGGCTCTCACAAAAGCATAAAACATTCTGGTAACTTGAGCTTTCTGGAATTTGGATTCTAGGAAAACAAAAAGTTTTCAGTGTTTCTTTCCAAAGCTTATCATCAATAGCTCCCTCTCTTGTTTTATGAGAGGAGGTTGACATAATGCCAACGGCTTAAGCTCTGGCAACAGAAAAACCTTGCTTTCTGTCCCAGCTCTGCCACTCTCTGTGTGACTTTAGGAAACATGGTTTAACTTCATTTAGCCTCCGTCTTTTTATCTGTAAAGTGGGGGAGAATATCTTCTTCGGATTGTGGCAAGGAATAAACGTAATATAGCTCTCAGAAACTGATCTTGAGGGGAATCTGCAAATAAGCGTATCTTTACAATGACATATCCATCATCTCTGTCTGGGCCATATCTGTCATTTGGAAATGATAGATCCTGTAATTCATCTTAAAAGTCTAATTCAGGCAGGTAAAGCAGAGCTCCCCTGAATGTTTAAAGCCCAACACTCTGCCTGCTAGAGCACGTGGGAGCACAGTGCCCCCCAAAAAGCATGTTTTTCCAACAGGTGGATCACTAATGCTTAGGAGAACCTTAACTCTGTTGCTTCTTTGACTTCTGCCACTTGGGCGTATTTCTGGTTCCATCAGTACACAATTGTATAATTTTCTTCTCTGAAAATAGATTAAGTCCAGGAGGATCTCATGTTCATTTTAACGTATGCTGAATCTGTGATGGAAAAAATAGAAAAACATGGCAAGATAGCCCTCTGATAAATCAGCAGAAAGACACCCCCTTGCCCCCAAGCCAAGCATGACTGATCCCTTCCACGAAATCCACTCAAATTACCTCCTTACCTTGGACGTGACCCTCAACTCACCTATGGTGTTTGGTGAGGCAGCCGTGACTGGGCAGGCCTGACGACGGAGTCACTGAGTCTTCACACCACCAAAGACGGAGTTCTGCCAGGATGCTGTAAAGGAAAATTATCCAAAACTTGCAGTATCAGCCGAAAGAAAGATAGCAAGTGCTTTTAATGTCATTTGGAGCATTGTGTTTAACAAGCTGTGATACTGTGATTTGAAATAAGAAATATGTATTTGGTCTTCCTTTATTCCTGGTACAGAGTTCCTAAAATTCTTGAAATTACCTAAGTGATGAGAGTGATAAATATGTCTTTTGTCACATTAATAAGGTGACTTTTGGACCCCACCTGAGGATGAGGGCTAGTTGTCAGGAGAAACAATCATGTGATTAGAGGGTTGGAACTTTCAGTCCCACCCCCAACCTCTGGGGAGGGGAGAGGGGCTGGAGATTGAGTCCCATTGCCAGTGGCCCAGGATTTAATCCGTCATGCCTATGTAACAAAGCCTCCATAAAAACCCAAAGAGACAGGGTTCTAAAGCTTCCTGGTTGGTAAACACATGGAGATTGGAGAAAGGCGTGCTGGGAAGAACAGGGAAGTTCTGCGCCCTTTCCCCGCACACGTTGTCCTGTTCATCTCTTCCATCTGTCTGCTCCTGAGTTACATACTGTCATCTAGTCAGTAAAATGTTTCTCTGAGTTCCAGGAGCTGCCCTAGCACATTAATTGAATCCAAGGAGGGGATCATGGGAACCTCTGATCTATAGTTGGTGGGTCAAAAGAACAGGTAACAATCTGGGCTTGAGCCTGGTGTCTGAAGTCCAAGGAGGGTGTTGATGGAAAAGCCGATTGCCACAGGCAGAAGCACAGGTGAGGAGGACCTGGGCTGTGACTGGCATCTGGGGGGAGGTGACAGTCTTACAGGACTGAGCCCTTGACCTGTGGGATCTGATACCATCTCTGGGTAAATAGTGTCAGCATGGAGTTGAATCATAGGACCCCCAGTTGGTTCCCAAGAATTGCTTTGGTGTCTGGACCCCCCCACCACACACACACACACATACACACACACACAATTGGAACTGGGTCCAAGAATTTTTTTGCAGGCCCACTCAAATATTCCTTAATTATCTGGGGGAATGTACCTCTGTTTGACCCATCATTTACCTATGACTAAAAGCCTGGGTTTGGGCGCCTGGGTGGCTCAGTTGGTTAAGCAACTGCCTTCAGCTCAGGTCGTGATCCAGGAGTCCCAGGATCGAGTCCCACATCGGGCTCCCCGCTCAGTGGGGGGTCTGCTTCTCCTTCTGACCCTCTCCCCTCTCATGCTCTCTCTCACTCTCTCTCTCTCAAATAAATAAATAAAATCTTTAAAAAAAAATAAAAAATAAATAAATAAATAAATAAATAAAAGCCTGGGTTTTGTGAAGTTACACATCAACTTGTAGATTTTTGGCCAATAAGGATAAAAGTGATTCCTGTCTGGTAAACAAATAAACAAAACCCCAAAGTGTAGGTATTTACCCCCTGTAGAACATTAACCAGAAATCCTATTCTAACAATTCTTTCTCTGGGGCCTAAATTATCCTTGTTGCTTCATTCTCCTTGAACAAGCTTTATCATCCTACTGGTGTTTTCACTGATGAGTTGAACAAGTCTTTGATATTTGCTCATCTGATTTTGTATTAGATTCATGTTTTTAACTTTTTGAAAAGTATATACATTTTTTTTAAGATTTTATTTATTTATTTGAGACAGAGAGAATGAGAGACAGAGAGCATGAGAGGGAGGAGGGTCAGAGGGAGAAGCAGACTCCCTGCCAAGCAGGGAGCCCGATGCGGGACTTGATCCCGGGTCTCCAGGACCATGACCTGAGCCGAAGGCAGTCGCTTAACCAACTGAGCCACACAGGCGCCCAGTATATACATTTTTTAAAAGATTTTATTTATTTATCTGAGAAAGAGAGAGAGAGCAGGAGGAGGAGCAGAGGGAGAGTGACAAGCAGAATCTGTGCCGAGCACAGATCTCACCACCCCAAGATCGTGACTCGAGCCAAAATTAAGAGTCGGAGCCCAACTGACTGAGCCACCCAGGTGCCCCTAAGATTTTAAGTAAGCTCTACACCCAAAGTGCAGCTTGAACTCATCCCCTGAGATCAAGAGTCATGTGCTCCACCATCTGAGCCACTCAGGCGCCCCTTAAAAAGTATATTTTGACAATCCTCAGCTTTATAATAGCCATCCTTCCATAGCTAGATGGACTTTGCGTGGGTAGTGTGGCCAGGACCACCCCCAGCTTCAGTGATTCCCTAGCAGAACTCCCAGGTGCCCACCCCCACTCCCTGCCCTTTACTCAGGAGATCTGAGGTTTCTGCTTGGAGATACTCATGGTGGCAGCCCGAGGACAGGGCACTGGACTACATGGAAATCTGTAATCTGTACCCCAAGCCTCTCCCCCATCCAGCTCCCAGAATTCCTGCAGCCAGGCATCTACCTGCAGGTGCGAGACTGGAGGAACTTCTGCTGGGGAAAATGACTTGCAGACACTGATGTTTCAATACTTCCCAATAAAAGTCAGGCTTGCTGCCCAGAGTGGACATTTGTCATGGTATTTGCCTGCACAGCATTTTGTGGACATCCTTCCTATATCTGGAGAACTTCCTCACCTTCAAAGTCCACACATCCCTAAGAAAGAAACTGGAAACTCCCTTTCCCAGGCTCCTTTGCAGCTAGGGCCCAGGCATGTGACCAAGACACCATCAGTTAAGTATCACTGCACAGAACAGATTCAGAGGTAAGTGATGAGAAGCAGGTGGGGTCTTCAGAAACCCCGTGGTTAGGTACCAGAGGCAGGGTCCTGGCAGGAGCGGCCCTGCCCCCAGCCCCATGTTCCCACCGTGCCTGTAGTCGGCAGCGAGCCAGCAGTACACTTGGGGTTCTGTCCCTGGCCATGCTGTCTCCAACCAGGTTTCCCCAACTCTCCCTCCAATTCTGGGAGTTCTTCCATGTCCTTTCCAAAGTTCCTTTTCCGCATGAACTGCTCCAGGTCTCTGGTATGCTGCTAAGAACGCTGACTGCCAGACCATCCACCAGTAGAAAGCTGGTCATACCCTGATCATAATGCCTCCCCCCGAAGCTGCAAACAGTTCTTAAATCCAGACCTGTCCAGGAAGAAGGGGTTTTAGACAAGCACTTCCAACTTGACAGAGAGCAAATCAAACAGCAAAAAGGAACTTCTGGCACAGTGCAAGAGAGAGTAAAACAGATGAGAATACCTTCGGCAATGAGAAAATAATATTCATCAGCAAATGGGATGCCATTAAAAAAAGAATTGAGAGGGGCGCCTGGGTGGCTCAGTCGGTTGAGCGTCCGGTTCTTAATTTTGGCTCAGGTCATGATCTCAGGGTCATGAGATTGAGCCCCGCATTGGGCTCAGAGCTGGGTGTAGAGTCTGCTTGATATTCTCTCTCTCTCTCTCTCTCCCTCTTCCTCTGCCTCTCCCCCACCCCCGTTCAAGCTCTCTCTCTCTCTCAAAAAAAAAAAAGAACTGAGAACAAGAAAGAGCTCTTGACAGCTGGAGGTGTAGCCAATATAAAAAATTCAATTAAAAGGTTGGATTATGGAAGACACGTATTCGCTTGTTTTACTGTCTGCTTCCCTGGCTAGAAGGTAAAACACCCTAAGTCACTGTTTAGATAGTGTGCAACACACACAGCAGCGCCTGGCACAGAGTAGGGGCTCAGCACATATTTGTTGACTGTATAAATGAATGCCTCTCTCCGAAGAAAGTAGAGCAAAAATGAGATGAAGAGTAGTAAAGAAAAATTATAAAATAATGAAAAAGTTCTGGAACGTCTATTAGGAATTTCAGACAAAGAGAACAACAACAACAAAACAGAAGGGGAAGAAATTGCTAAAAAAAATAAGAAAATCCCCCGAACTGAGTAAGAGTCTCTAGAAATTCAGAGTCCACTAAGTGATCAGCCAAATGAATAAAAAAGAGCCACACAGAGGCGCCTGGGTGGCTCAGTTGGTTCGGCGTCCGCCTCTTGGTTTTGGCTCAGGTCCTGATCTGATGGGTCATGGGATCCAGCCCTGTGTCAGGCTCCAAGCTCAGCAGGTGTCTGCTTGGATATTCTCTCCTTCTGTCCCTTCCCCCACTTGCGTTCTCTCTAAAATGAGTAAATAAATCTCTAAAAAGAAAAAAAAGAGCTACACGAGATGCATCACTGAGATTTCAGAGCACTAAAGAGAGGGTCCCAAGACTCCAGGGAGGAAAAAAATAGGTCACAGTCAAAGGATTGGGACTTCTCACCTACAATATTGGGATTGCTAGAATACAGTGGATCCATGCTTTCAAAATTCTGAGGAAAAAAATGTTATCATTTATCTATATCCAGGCCAACTAGTAATCAAGTGTGAGAATAGAATAAAAAATATTTTCAGGTATGAAAAAGTCTCCAAAAAATTATACACTTCTTCACAAAATTATGGAGACATGGAACCAAGAAAACAGGGGATCCAACATAAGATGTAAAAGGAGATGACAAACGTGTGTGTGAAGCAGAACTAAGGAGCAATCAGTCCAGAGTATAGCAGGACAGAGAGTTCCAAGATTTAAAAAAAAAAAAAAAAAAAAGAGCCATTAAAGTACTGGAAAAGTTTGTGTGGAAATTATACTGAGAGGTTGAAGGGTGTGGAATGAAGTGGAAATAAGCCTAAAGGAGACTAAGCAAATGGGAAAAAAAGGATGAAGTTAACTCCAGGAAGAAAAGTTATATAAGAAACTTAATTACGGCTTATTCCTTGGTTTAGCAACAAACTATATTTGCATAGCTAAAACAAGGTAAATATGAATGATTCAACTAAAAACTGCAATTCCTTTTATTGGGAAGACAGCTAGAAAGAAAGTGTTGAGGGGGGTCGAATCTTCATTAACAAACCCCATATAGAATTGATAAGTCAAAGATATTAGTAAAACTCATGCCAGAAAAAATAGCTAGTAGTTGAAAGTGATTACTTTTATTTTTTATTTTTTGTTGTCAAATGAACCTTTATTGAAATATTTTCCTTGGTAGTTCTTGACTAGCCGGGCATTCCACTGCACCACTCTTGATGTCACCTATGATATCATGAGGGTGGCGGCCATCCACACTGCAGCCCACAGACTGGGCAGTCCCCAAGATCTCTTCAGTGCTCCAGAGAACTCTCTAGCTACAGATCGGTGCCACATCTGTTGGGCAACGTTAACAATCTCATCAAAAGTGCTATTTCCACCGTGCTTAATGTTTTTCTGCTTCTGTCTGTCGGCGGTTCCTTGAAGGCTTTGATAATCAGGGCAGAGGCAGAAGGTACCACTTCCAATCTGGGCCTGTTCTGAATGGTCAGTTTCACCGTAATCCTTAGACCCTTCCAATCACTGGTTGCCTTGGCGATGTCATCACCAACCTTTTTTGGAGACAGACCCAGCAGGCTGATCTTCGGGGCCAGGGCAGACGTGGCACCCACTTCCCCACCCTTGCACCTCAGGTACATGACTTTGATCACATTGGGGTCAAACTAAGGTGGTGTGGTGGAGGTGGCTGGTGTTGGGTGAACCCGGGTTCGGAATGACGGAACACAGATGCACCCTGGCCTCCTCCAAGCCGAAAGCCAAAAGTGTTACTTAAAAAAAAATAGAATAGGGGTTAGAGAGGCAAAGCAGGCAACTTTATTTCCTTATTATTTTTTTTTAAGATTTTATTTATTTATTTGACAGAGAGAGAGAGACAGCGAGAGCAGGAACACAAGAAGGGGGAGTGGGAGAGAGAGTAGCAGGCTTCCCACCGAGGAGGGAGCCCGATGTGGGGCTCAATCCCAGGACCCTGGGATCATGACCGGAGCCGAAGGCAGACGCCCAATGACTGAGCCACCCAGGCTCCCCTCCTTATTTTTTTTTAGCATTTTTGGTTTTTAAGAATTATAAGCATTTGTTGCTTTGATAAAAATTAATTTCAAAGAAGTCATGCTGGCTAATACTGTGGAAACCAACTGGAGGGGACGACAGTGAAGATGAGGAGACGGTTAGGAGTCGCAGCTGCACAGCAAAGAGGGAGTGGAGGAGGGTTTCAAAGGTACAAAGGACAGGGCATGGTGACTGGAAAAGCGAGCGGGGAAGGAAACCTAGAACGGTGGGTTTCTGATTCGAACAACAGAGTGTTCTCTGAGAGAGGGAGGGGAGAGCGGGCTGTGGGTGAGGGCGGCGATTTCAGCTGTGGGGTTGGACGTAGCTAGGGGACATCCAAGTGGCAATGCTAGGTGGATATGGATCTCTAGTTCAGGGGAGTTTGGTCGGAGCTGGTGTGAGAGGGATGTGAGGGTAGATCTAGCTAACACACCCAGACAAGTCCCAGGGAAATCTAAGCCAACGTCCCCTTGGGCCACACTAGTTTATGGATCCTGGGTAAACTGACTGCCAGCTGAGGGAAGGTAGAAGCATTCATCCTGGGTGTCATCTATTGGTAGCTCTCACCTGCCAAATGCCCCAAGTCCTCGTTCTTGTGTTTCTCTGCGTTGGGAATGTCTCCCATAAGGGTTATACTGCTGTTCCTATCTCTCCGTGCTTCGGGTTCACTCCCTTCTCTCACCTTCCCTGCCCACCATATGCTGCTTCTTGCTCATCTGTTTGATGCCAATCACGGTGGTCCACTAGGGCACCTACCCTACCGGCACTGACCCTTTCTTGACCTCTGGTATCCCTTAGGAAGAGGCTCTCTGCTGCTGGCATCTGAAGCTGTTACCTGCTATCCTGGACTCTTTCCTCACTTAGGTTGGCTGCACCAAAACACTGGTAGAACGGACATCAAGGAGAAATCAAGGCAAAGGTTTGAAGGTACCAGATAATTCTGTAGCAGGAAATTAGAAATGATGGATTCCTGTCCTACCAGTCATCCCTAATCCTCATAGGGTCCCAAATAGCTACAAACAAGAAACATTACTCAAATGAGAAACAAATGCCACTTTTTTTTTTTTTTTGAGTGGGGGAGGAACAGGGGGAGAATTCCAAGCGGGCTCCACGCCTAGCACGCAGAAGGGGCTTGATCTCAAGACATCATGACCTGAGCAGAAATCAAAGTCAGATGCTCAACCAACTGAGCCACCCAGGTACCCCGCGAATGCCTTTCTTAATAACTCAGGCGTACTCAGTAATCCACAGGGCAGGGCTCTGACACAAAGTGACTGAGTCTCTCAAGAGTGGAAGCCAAACACTGGGTTGGGAAGGGGCTGATCAGACTTTGTCACTGTGGCTGGGAAGTGAGGTCTCCTAGGCCTGGCTCTATTACTACAGAAAGGGGGGTTGGGGGAAGTGTAGTGAGAGAGGCAACAAGGCCGACAAGAGCCCAAGCAGGCTCAGGGAGCAGCTGGCTGGCTGCCTTCACGAGCCAGGTGCCAGGCTCTCCTAAGACCTCAACATACTCGGCTTTGGGTGCCTGGGTGGCTTGGTTGGTTGGGTGACTGCCTTCGCCTCAGGTCATAATCCTGGAGCCCTGGGATCGAGTCCCATATCGGGCTCCCGGCTCAGCAGGGAGCCTGCTTCTCCCTCTGACCCTCTCCCCTCTCATGCTGTTTCTCTCTCTCTCTCTCAAATAAATAAATAAACAAATAAACAAATAAATAAATAAATAAATAAATAAAATCTTTAAAAAAAAAAACATAGTCGGCTTTAATTCTGAGCTGTCCATACACATTTTTAATAAACACCCCTTTCTGATTTAAGCTCACTTGTGTGGGTTTGTTACTTGCAGCCGTAAGAGACACTGGAGACCAGAGACCAGTGCAGCACTCTAGGGCGCGACCCATGTTGTCCTGACTTTGTATCCCCCATGTCTGGAATACCGGTAGCCACAGCGGGGGTTTAATCCACGCCTGCTGAAGGAATGACGGGTTCCGGTACAGGTCCTATTAAAAAGGTCAAGTCTATTTAATTCAGGAATTATAAAATCTAATTTATAACGTACTTACCAAGTGCCCAATAGTACCCAAAGGGCTGCTATAAATCCCAGGCTGAACGTGGGAGATCAGCTGAATGAAACCTTCGAGGGACTGCTAAAGTCTTGTCTGCCGGCAACACGAGAGAAATATAAAGTTACATGAAACATTCTCAGAAAACTGAACTTACGGAAGCTCAATGTGAAATTTCACTTCAACCTTTCACTCATGTAAGTATTGAGGGACACCTCTGAAATATGCAAGTTGACTTTTCCTCAAGGAAATATTTATTGCATACTACGAGTGATTATATTTTACAGCAAAATTAAATTAAATGGATACACTCTCCATAAACATAAATTGGAAATCAAGGCATCCATGAAATGTATATGCTGAACCAAAGTCCCAGTTTTCAGCACTCAGCAGCTAATCATGGTTCCCCTCCAGGGCCACCAGTCCATGATTTCAGAAAGTTGAGGATCTTGTCAGAGACTGGAACCGAATCTTCTTTATATGTGACAATTGTTTCCAAGTAAAATCCTTTTGGGGGCTCAAGCATTTCATTTCTTGAGACATCCTTTTGCTCTACTTCATCACCTTTAGAAAAAAATGGAACACCTGAATTATTAACTTTTAATTTTTTTTTAAGATTTTGTTTATTTGACAGAGAGAGACACAGCGAGAGAGGGAACACAACAGGCAGAGTGGGAAAGGGAGAGGCGGGCTTCCAGCTGACTAGTGAGCCTCATACGGGACTCCCAGGACCCTGAGATCATGACCCGAGCTGAAGGCAGACGCTTAACGCCTGGGCCACCCAGGCGCCCCTTAACTTTTAAGACAGCAGTCCTTAAAGTTATTAGTCAAGTCTTGGAAATAAAATAAATTAAGGTAGGAATCACCCCCACCCCCGTCAGATTCCTGACACTATTTTCTCTCTGCGAAAAATAATAAATATGACATGACCGCTACAGACCCTGAAATGTGTTTAAATGCTCAATCCTGGACACGTGTACTTTCAGGCCGCTGATAAGCTTTATCGCCAAATGTAATCTTCAGCACGGTTTTTACAGAACAGCTTTCCTGAGGTAACACTTAACAGATCATACAATCAACCCGTTTGAAATGTACCACCGAATGGCTTTTAGTATATTCAGATCTGTGCAACCGCAGTTTTAGGGTATTTTCCGCCTTTAGCAAGTCCCGCCCCATCAACTCCGCCCCTTCAGCCCCAGGCAACTAGAATCGGACAGGTGTCTACGGATTTCCAGCACATTTCTGAAGGCTCGGGGATTTCCTTTAACGCCCAGTAACTGGGAAGATTTTAATACCGCTCGGCTGGCGGAAGTGCTGAAACTGCTCGCCAACTGCGACGGGGGCTCGTGGAACCGAGGCATCACCTCTTTAAATAAACCACCGTCCGGGGTGACCTTCCCTCTGGAATCTTGTACAGATTCTTCAAATACACAAGAAGTACGTGGGAAGATTGAAAAGGTAGTTCCAGGCAGATTCCATTATAGCGAATTGCTCTCAACAGTGGTTTTGCAGAATAAACCCGGTATTTGCGGCACAGCGAAGCCGCTTTTATGACCCCGTCAGGACGCCCCACCGAAGGCTGCCGGAGGGTCGTACCTAGTGGCTTGCGTTTTTTCCGGCCTAAATAAAACATGGAGCCCAGCGTGGTCCAGGCGCCCACCGCGTAGACCACGGACATCCGCCGGTACCAAGACGTGGCCTGGTCCGCGCGCATTGTGCAGCTCCGGGAGGGCTTCGACCCGGGGAGGCCCCGGGCGGAGGCGGGCCTTCCGGTCGGCGCGTCACAACAGCAGCCACCTCCAATGGAGAGCCGATCCCGGGAGGCCGCTTCCTGCCCTGGCCCCGAAGCATCCTGGGGCGTGTAGTCCCGAAAGTCGCGCCGGGGAATTGGCCCCTAAGGTGGGGGCTTAGGGGGCTTCCGGGCTGCGCCGCTGAGGGACAGCCTCGCGTACTACGTGACACCAGATGACGATTTCTCTGAACAAACTTCTCGCATGGAAAATTGTAACACCTGCCTTACACAGGATTCAGATGGTATTTGTAAAGATTAAGTCCACTCCTCCTGCAGCTCTCAAATACGGGAGAATGCCTGTCTCCCCCCGCAGCTCTTCCCCATTTTCCTTTCTGGAACCCAGTCCGGGTGAGCCTTGGGTTCCCCTGGTCAAAAGTAATCTCTCCACTGGGGCGTGGGTCCTATTCTTTACTGCCTCCTCGGAATTACACTCTAACTCTACCCACATCTCAAAAGCAGAACATCTCCTTTGACTCTGCCCACCTTCAACTTGTCTCTTAACCATACGCTTCTAAATTCAAAGCATAATCTACCCCCACTCCAACAGACCAAACAACTTGAGAGCAAAAGTGATGTGCTTGGCACAGCATGGACGTTCAGTAAATTGCCATATCCAGTAACTACTTTTCAGCCATAATCAAATTTGATTTCTAAAGCATTTGCCACCATTGACCACACCTGGTCCTTTCATGGCTTCAAATACATAATTTTCTCTGTTTGACTTATTTCATTCAACATAATACCCTCCAGTTCCATCCACGTTGTTGCAAATGGCAAGATCTCATTCCTTTTGATGGCTGCATAATATTCCATTGTATATGTAGACCACATCTTCTTTATCCATTCATCTGTCGATGGACATCTTGGCTCTTTCCACAGTTTTGCTGTTGTGGACATTGCTGCTATAAACATCGGGGTGCACGTACCCCTTCGGATCCCTACTTTTGTATCTTTGGGGTAAAGACCCAGTAGTGCAATTGCCGGATCGTATGGTAGCTCTATTTTCAACTTTTTGAGGAACCTTCATACAGTTTTCCAGAGTGGCTGCACCAGCTTGCATTCCCACCAACAGTGTAGGAGGGTTCATATGATCTCACTGATATGAGGAATTCTTAATCGCAGGAAACAAACTGACTGTTGTTGGAGTGGGGGGTGGGGTGGGAGGGATGGGGTGACTGGGTGATAGACACTGGGGAGGGTATGTGCTCTGGTAAGCGCTGTGAATTGTGCAAGACTGTTGAATCTCAGATCTGTACCTCTGAAACAAATAATGCAATATATGTTAAGAAAAAAAAAAAGAGGAAGAAGAAGGTAGTGGGAGGGGAAGAATGAAGCGGGGGAAATCGGAGGGGTAGACAAACCATGAGAGACGATGGACTCTGAAAAACAAACAGGGTTCTAGAGGGGAGGGGGGTGGGAGGATGGGTTAGCCTGGTGGTGGGTATTGAGGAGGGCACATTCTGCATGGAGCACTGGGTGTTATGCACAAACAATGAATCATGGAACACTTCATCTAAAACTAATGATGTAATGTATGGGGATTAACATAAGAATAAAAAAGAAATTAAAAAAATATATAGATCATCTACTAGAAAAAAAAATACATAATTTTCTTCGGTATCTCCCACCCTTTAGAAATGGACAATAAGTGCAGGGACATCATTAGTCATCACAGAAAAGCAAATTAAAACCACAAGACACCATTACACACCTATTAGAATGACTAAAATTTATATTAAGAATACCAAGAGTTATAAGGATTTGGAGCAATCAGACCTCTTACTAGTGGGAACATAACCTCTTTGCAATACTGGCAGTTTCTTAAAAAGTTGAACATACACCTACCATATTACTCAGATATTCCATTCCTAGTAATTGATCCAAAAGAGATGAAAACATATCCACACAGACATGTAAATGGATGTTCACAGAGCTTTAATCATAAGAGCCCCAAATGGGAAACAACCCAAATCGCCATCATCTGGTGAAAGGATAAACGAAATGTGGTATACCACTCCACAATAAAAAAGAATTACTGATATATGCAGCTACATGGTGAATCTCAAATGGATTATGCTAAGTGAAAGAAGCCAGAAACAAATGAAACTAGACAAAATTCTAGGAACAAACCAACCTGCAGTGGGACAAAGCTGACCAGTACTTGCCTCCTAAGGAAACCATTGGGGGGATAGAAATGTTCTGTATGGTGGTGGTGGTTTCATAGGTGTACACATCTGTCAAAACTCATTGAACTGGGGGCCCCTGAGTGGCTCAGTCGGTTAAGTGTCTGCCTTGGGCTCAGATCATGATCCCAGGGTCCTGGGATTGAGTCCTGCGTCAGGCTCCCCGCTGTGGGGAGTCTGCTTCTCCCCTTGCCCCTCCTCCCCACCTGTGTGTGCTCTCTCTCTCTCACACACACACACACAAAATCTTAAAAAAAAAAAAAAAAAAAGCAACTCTTTGAACTATATACTTTAAATGGGAGCAGTTCATTGTATATAAGTTATACCTCAATAAAGTTGTTAAAAACAAAACAAAAAAAATCAGTGTTCTGTTGCAAGATTGCTTCTCTTCTCATCCTGAGCAACTTTGCTCATATTATTTACTTTATTTGTTAATGACTGAAATCTGCTCCAAACGCTCCTGAAAGCAAATCCATATTAATTACTCCCAACCTGCTGGGCATTGTTATCTCTCACAAGCTCCCTAAACTCAAAATGTCCAGGATTGAATTTATCAATGCTAGAAAAGAAAGAGCAAAGAACTCCTTCCTTCTTTTTCTGTAATTCAGAGAATGATTGACATATCACCCAAACCGGAGACCTGATTTCAGACTCTTGCCTAACACCACACCTCTGTCTAAACACCTGCCTCTGTTCAGGCCTCACCTGGATTCCAACTTCCTCGCATCCATCCTGCCACTCTCCTGTTTTTAAAATCCCTAACTGGTCATTTCCCCTGCCTAAGAGGTCAGAGGCTTTCCTTGTCTTCAAGATGGATTTAAGAGTCTTCATTGGGCACACTGGGCTCCATGCTTTCCACCTCAGGATGGCTGCTTTCCATACACTACTCCCCATCTCCATGTTCTCTCTGGAAACGGCCACCAGTACCCAGAGGTAGAACCTGCATGGCAATGTTTCTATATTAGGTCACTCAGTGGTGCCACCTCACCTCAGCACCTAAACTCATTGTCACTGAAGAGAACACCAGTGCAAGGTGCGTCTATCACATTCTACCTTCTGTTAATTTGAAATGGAAAGGCCCAAGGTGGAACAGTTTCATCCTTAATCTCTATACAGTTTTCTGTGCTCTTCTATATGATGTATCTCAATTAAAAATTATATCGGGCACCTGGGGGCTCAGTCGGTTAAGCATCTCTTGATCTCAGTTCTTGATCTCAGGGTTATGAGTTCAAATCCTGTGTTGGGCTCCATGCTGGGCATGGAGCCTACTTAAAAAAAAAAAATCTGGGGCACCTGGGTGGCTCAGTCTGTTGAGCGTCTGCTGCCTTCGGTTCAGGTCACAATCTCAGGGTCCTGGGATTGAGCCCCGTGTCGGGCTCCCTGCTCAGTGGGTAGTCTGCTTCTTCCTCTACCTCTGCTCCTCCCCCCTGCTCCTTCTCTATTTTTTTTTAATCCAAAAAGTAAGAAAAATATCCTATGGAAAAGGTACACAAAATAAAAGCCCTTGGCATTTAAAATGTGTTAAACACCTTAAGATAGGAAAGGCCCCCAAAACGCACACCAAAGGCAAAAGGCTGTAATACAAACTCAAAATATAAAGAAGAATCAATCCAGATGGCCCAACAACCAATGGATAGGAGTTTCCAGCTTTGTTTTTCTAGAGGACTCAGTACCTTCTAATAAATTATATAATTTACTTCTAATTTTTTTTTTTTTTATTGTTGGCCTTCCCTAACTAGAACATAAGCTCCACCAGAGCAGAAATTTATTTTATTGGCTACATTCCCAGTGTCTGTAAGATACTCCATACATAGCAAATTGTCGAATGAATGAAAAAATAGCTCCAAAGTTCTGAAAGTTGTTTGGGGCCTAGAATTGTATACCCAGCAAAGCTGTCAAGTATGAAGACAGAATAGATTCGGTGAGTTATCTCCCATGTAATTTAAGATAGCAGATGACTTATGGTATAAAAGGAATTGTAGAACCCAGGCCTCCAAACAAAAGAAATTCCTGGATGACTTGTCATAGCAATCGGCCTGTGATTAAAGGGGAGATCAGTGATCTATAAAGAATGGACCTCAGGGTGCCTGGGTGGCTCAGTTGGTTGGGCGACTGCCTTCAGCTCAGGTCATGATCCGGGAGTCCTAGGATTGAGTCCACATCAGGCTCCCTGCTCAGCAGGTAGTCTGCTTCTCCCTCTGACCCTCCATGCTCTCATGCTCTCTCTCAAATGGATAAATAAAATCTTTATAAAAAAAATAAAGAATGGACTTCATTCAGTAGAATAAGAAATTCAAATTTCTGGGGGCGCCTGGGTGGCTCAGTCGTTAAGTGTCTGCCTTCGGCTCAGGTCATGATCCCAGGATCCTGGGATCAAGCCCCGCATCGAGCTCCCTGCTTAGCGGGAAGCCTGCTTCTCCCTCTCCACTCACCCTGCTTGTGTTCCCTCTCTCGCTGTGTCTCTCTCTGTCAAATAAATAAAATCTTAAAAAAAAAAAAAAAAGAAATTCAAATTTCTGAGTAAATAGAAAACAAAATCTTCTTCCCCCGCCAAAAAAAAAATTAGAGACTCTAGGGAAAACAAGAACAAATACATGAAGTTATGATGCAAAAAAGAAGCAAACCAACCTGTGGAGTGCTAGAATATAAGAACGTAAGTGACTGATTTTGTCACTGGGAATGTTTTCCTTCAAGTGGTGTAGGGACTGAGACAGCAAACCCTTAGAGAAAAATGTAATACTACCTGACTCGAACACAGACAATGTTTACATTATCACAACTGTGTAAATGATCTTTATTAGTTTTTCATCTTTCAGAATGAACTTTGAAACAGAAGACATAACTGTAGTTATAGGTTGGAATGTAAATTTTACCAACCTTGATAATATAAAAATAAAGGTATAGAAAGGTCCTCATTCTGGAAAATGGGAATTGAGAGACATATTGCCTAACACTGATACATCAACAAATAACTTGAAAGGAAAGGTTAAAACCAGTCACCTCTAAAGAGTAGTTCTAGGCTCAAGGAGTGAACTGTTATTATAAAGCTCTTTAGGATACGTTGTTTTGTTTTGTTTCTTAAAACCATGCATATATTACTTTGATTAAAAAACAGTACCTGTTTATTTTACTTGATGCCCGAGATAAACGTATTATCACTCTGTTACAGCCACTGATGCCCATCAGCCACTCTTTATGGCTACCTGGGCTGCGCTGTTTACATGTGAGTTAGGGACAGTGCACTCCAGACAGCTCTGCCTTGATGATAAAGTTTCACATATTTCAAGCTTTCCCTCGGTTAACATTAAGACAGAAAATGAGGATTAAGTTCAGGAAATATCTCTCAGGGGAGTCACTAAAAACACACACATACACACACAGAGACTTCAGGAAATCAAATTTGTATTAGCATTATTTTAACCAGTGCTTTCTTTATCCAGATTTATTTCCTTTCTGATCATTATGATTTTCACCTAAGTAAGTTGCCAAAATACATTACCTCTGATTTTATGTAACTGTAAAGTTAGGATATAAAAAGCATATAAACATCTACAAGTACCAAAACATTTATGACCTTACAACTTCATGATGCAGAAGAGGGGCACAATAAGGAATACAAATAAATTATAATCTAAAGAGTTACACACAATGCTTCCTTTGATTATTTATTAAAACCCACAAGTAAAGTGAAAGGAATGTTTTTAAGCCGTTATCAGCAATTGTGAACACAATCCGATGTGTTCTTCAATGTTCTGCTCACATCTTCCAGCTTAACAAGCACTGGAGACAGCCAGCTTCTTCAAATGATCCATGAACACCTGCAGGCTAACATCATCAGTTAGGATGGGTGCTCCTGTTTCCTGAAATTTAATGGTAAAGATTTATTGGCAGGTATCTGAAAAGCTGGTTAGAATTCATGAATTATTAAGGACGCTTCCACCACCTTGGAACATTCACAGTGTTAGCCCCTCTGCTAGGTAGGAGGACTCTCGCCACTGCCATCCTCTGCCTAGCTAACTATTCTATCAACTGAAGCATAATTTCCCCACAAAACCCTTCTCCAAACCACTGAGGTCAGGCCATCCCTGCCACTACAGACAGTTCGGGCATATGCCCTCCTACTTTAATCCTCTCCATAGTTCTGATGACTCACCCAGAGTCTGGCTGCCCATCAAGCATGAGCTCCTGCAGGCCACACACCCTGTGTCTCACCTTCCCCATCACTCTGCCAGCACCTAACCCAATGTTCTTCATGCCATGCTTACAACAGAAGCTTGTAGGGTGGCATATTTACTAATGAGTGGATCAGGATCTCCACTGAAAAGATGGGTATCAGTACTATCAGAAAATGTTCATGATTTATGTAATGTGAAGGGAAAAGAACTGAATAGAAACCTTGATTTCTAGTAAGATCCCAAATTTGTAAAAAATAAGTAAAAATATACATAATATACACATTTTATATTACCTACAAAGAAGCTGGAAATAATTAACTCTAGATAGTGGCATTATAAGTAATGTTAATTTTCTTTCTTAATCTTTTCTTTAACATATTCAAATTTTCCAAAATGATACTGTACTACTATTAGGAAAATATAAGCATAATTAAAATTTTATAAGAAGATGCCTTCTGGGAAGAAGGAGTACCTGTGCTTTTCCCTATTCCTTCCACTGAATACAACTAGAAACCCTGGGCATTTTATATAAAAAAAAATAAGAAGACTTTGAAAGGTGGAGAGAAGAGAGCAGACAAACCAGGGCCCTGAGTCCCAAGGAACAACACACTGGTGAGTGCCTTGGGTTTCCTTTTTGCCTCATATATCCCAGACCTGGAGCTGAAAAGGCTGGTAAACAATCACTGGACACAGACAAAAACAGAGAGAAAGCCAACTTTCTCTAGCTAAAGGACCAGTGTAGCCTAGCAACACAACAAATGTTAGATAATAAATCCAGTCAAAGATGACAGAAAAAACTGTGGCCCCACCCACACCAGCAAAGGCTGAGTGAGCACCATAGACTGCCACCCTCACAAGACAGTAACAAGGGACCCCAACACCCCTACCAGGATGCTCTCAGAGAAGGCCAAGTATGGCACTGGGGACTTCCTCCCCAACGGCCAGGGGGACGTCTCCCTAATTGCCATGGTACCAGTAGAGACCATTCGGGGAGCCTGCACTTCAACCCAGACCTGGCAGTAGTAAGATGTCCTCCATGCCCCCTGCATTGGGTATCAGAGGCGGCCTAGTGGAGAGTCAGCACTTTCACTACCATCCAACACCAACAAGGCCATCTCCATGGTGGGATTAGTGGAGACTAGGTGGGGAGCTGGAACACCCATCCCCACTCAACAGTAACAATAACAATGAATTGTCCCCCATCCAGGTGTCGTGTCAAGAGGCCAATGGAAAACCTGGTTTGCTATCTGGCAGTAATGAAACAATGTCTTCCCCCACTTCTCTCCCAAAGCAGCATGACTAAAAGCCAGCTAAAACAGCCAATTTCAATAGATCCAGAGTCTTATAACAAATATGAAAATGTTCACATTTCAATCAAAAATCACTTGTCATACCAACAGCCAAGATCTCAAAGTGAATGAAAAACAGTCAGCAGGTGTTAACACCAAATTGACAACAGTGTTAGAATTATCTCACAAAGACTTCAAAGCAGCTTCAATGAGCAATTACTTGAACATACTTGAAACAAATGAGAAAACAGCCTGAAAGAAGGTCTCAGGAAAGAAGTAGACATAAAGAAAAACCAAAGTAAAGTTTTAAAACTGAAAAATACAGAAACAAATAAAAACCTCGGTGTGTGAGTTCATTAAAGAAAAGGAACAGAGACAATAATCAGTGAACTGGAAGATAAAATAATAGAAATTACCCAACTGAAAAATAGAAAACAGGTGGGAAAAAATGAACAGGGTACCAGGGACCTGTGGAACCTCAAAAGACTTGACATGCATGTCACTGGAGTCCTAGAGAGAAAGGAAAAGGAGGATGGGCTGAAAAGCTATTCAAAGAATAATGGCTGATAACTACCCAATTTTGGCAAGAGAGATAAATACACAGAATCAAGAAGTCAAGCAAATTCTCAGTAGGATATATCCAAAAAAATCCACACCAAACACATGGTATTTAGACCTGGAGCTGAAAAGGCTGGTAAACAATCACTGGACACAGATAAAAACAAAGAAACAATCTTGAAAGCAGCCAGAGAAAAATGACATCTTACCTACAGGGGAAAAACAATAATGACAATGAATTTCTCATCAGAAACCACAGAAGCCAAGAGAAGTGGCAAAATATTTTTCAGATGCCTAAAGAAAAGGACTGCCACCAGAATCATAGAAGTGAAGAACACGGCAGCAGTCGCCAGGTGTTAAGGAAGAGGTGGAAGCTGGAGGGAAGTGAGAGTGACCATACAAGGGCAAATGAGAGATCCCTGTGGTGATGGAAACGTGTATCTGGACCTTATCTATGTCAATATCCTGACTGTGATACTGCATTACGGTTGTGCAAGATATTCCCACTGGGGGATGCAGGTGAAGAGCACAGAGAATCTCTCCATATTATTTCTAACAACTGCTTGTAAATTTACAACTACCTCAAAAGAAAGTTTAATTTTCAAAGTTAGAAGAGGGAAAGGAAAGACTTGAGAGAGACATAAATGTTGGGAATAATTAGATAAAAAAGGAGACAGAGGCTGAAAAGTGAGGAGGAGACAGAGCCAGTGGTAAGCAGATGTTTTTGCCCCACACCCTTGGGAAAGAGAGGAGTGGGGTTGGAGGGCAAGGGGATGTCTGGGGAGATGTTGCTGTGTCTATGAAGAGAGCCAAATGCAGGTCACGCCACAGAGTTCTGTCCTCTGGTCCGAATCTGTCATAGTAGGCTGTGTACTGCAGAAGAGGATCCACACGAGGCACCCCCTCCCATCTCAGCTATGGTACTGAAAGGTTTTTCTCCCCCCCAGCAAAATACCTGAGTTATTCTGTCTCTAAAGCCAAAACAGATCCATCTGGTAACTAGTTTTTCAAAAAGGAGCCTGGCCTCCTCCCCAGATACCTGACAATTTCTTACCTGTCCCCAGGCGTACAGGTTATTGTGTGTCTGAGATGGGTTCACTTTGGACAAAAGGAATCGAGCCTTTAAAAACACAAGAGATTTAAAGATTATAAGTGACATTAATATTGGTGTAGTAGGAAAAAAGTTTTTACCACATTTCCTTTTGTTAAATTAGCTTTTTTTTTTTTTAACACCACAAAGGTACCCATTTCATTAGTGTAAGCCAATGACTCTCCATTTATTAGGGTTCCTGAAGCATGAAGTGTTTTATTTTGGCAATCCTCTACCTTCTACATTAATGTATTATTACCACTCATTTAAGAAGTCATATTTGGAAGTTTGCCTGAATGTCAATTTATGTCACCACATAAAATATTAACCATGCTGTTTGGATATATAGCCATTTACATCATGAAACCACCAGAACACGAGAGCTGGAATACAGCTCACTCACCTGGCTGCCTCCGTGCTCCGTGTTAATGTAACGTGGCATGGGGAAGCGCGCTTGCAGAATCTCTTGGGCATCATCCAGTGGCGCTTGCAGGAGGTGCTTGAAGTTTTCATACTCAGGCATGTCCTGGTACCCAGCTTTACGCCACTGGGCTATGGTCTGCACCAAGATAAACCAACAACCAAAACCATTGTGGAAACACAGAAACAATAGTCTTCTCTGACACTCCTGACATTCTAATACTCCCACTACCACCCAGAACTTGTTTCCAGGGAAGAAGTCATGTCAAGAATGACAAGTTGCAGTGGGTAGCAAGGGGAGCTGGGTAGGACAAGTATGAGTAAGCAAAGAGATGCAGCCAGGACACCCCCACCTACACAGTTCTCCCAGAAACGTCAGAGCCATCAGTCACACCTCTTCCCTTTCTACCTGTACATACCAACCAGCTAAAAACACCCAGGGAACAGCTGTCCCAAGGAGCCACCTGGCCTTTCCATCTCCACTGCCATCACTGGGTCCAGCCGCCCATGTCCTTCCAGCTGGTAGGGAAAGGGATTTGTTGGCTTCCTACATGGAATCCATCCCCTCTTTCTCTTCCCTAGGGGCACACCTCTACGCCTAACTCCAGTGCCTAGTGTCACCCAGACTCATCCCCAACTCCCCTGGGCTCTGAGTTAGGATACTCTTGGTGGGGGAGAGAAAAGCTGCAAGAATCAATGCATGGGTGTTCATTAGGCAAGTAGAAGGCAATATACTACAGCATAGAAGGTAAACCAATCTCCCCACCTCAGCTGACACTGTGTCTCCCCCTCTTTTATCCCTATTGGCAACAGCTCTAGAAAATGCCTTGTGCACACATGAAATCAAGAAATATTCACTGACTGATTAATATAACTTTATAAATAACCTGACGTGCTTTCACGTGTTATTTAGGGGACACTAAGAAAGAAAACAGTGGAGGGGGAAATGGAGTAAGAGGATGTAACAAGTGATCGATGGGTTTTAAAAACAGAACTGTTAGTCTGATACCAGAAGAAGATTCTCTTTAGGTGCTTCCTTCTGCAGCCTGCTCTTCCCTTTTCAGAGTTTCCAGTAACATTTTTCAGGTCTTAATTTCTGACTGACTGGTGGCATAGAGGAAATGCCCATAAGCTCGTTTGGGTCCAAGAGTTCATCAGAACACCCACAACCAGCAGATATGGGGCTTTTGGAGAGTGAGAACCATGTCACTGTCTTTGTCTTTAGAAACCAACACTTGCATGCACACAGATGGTACTCAATAAATGTGTGAATGAACAGGATGGGGGTTGTGATCAGAAAGTCTTTAAGGGCTGAGCTGAAGGCATAGAAACCTACATCATGATTATTGCTCCTATAGGAACCAGTGGGAACGGCAGTTGGTCACCCAATGGGCAAGCGCCTAGCAGAGTGGGTGTTAATGCTGAAAAAAGTTAAAAACTGTAAAACGCATATTAGTATCAGAAAACTAATTCATCCTAAGTTATTAAGGGAATTCTGAAATACAATGTATACCTTTGCAGAACATTTGAAATCACATCTAACATATAGATAGACTAGGAAGTCAAGTCAATCACCAAAGCAATTTATTGAAGGTAAAGAATGGACAACAGTAGGAAAAGAATTTATCAATGAACATAATGCTCAGTTAAAGGATTTTCTTCAGAGGAGCCATTCCCTTTCTTAGGAAACCCCTCTGAGGAAGAAAGGGACTCCCCCCTGAAAGCCATCCACAGTCATCCTAGGGATCCACAGACCAGGGTAAGGGTCAGGGTGCCATGTTATTTCATCAAAGAAAAATTTCAGTCCCAAATTTATTGTTTTTGGTGGGTTTTTTTAAAGATTTTATTTATTTATTTGTCAGAGAGAGAGAGAGAAAGGAGAGAGAGCACAAACAGGGGGAGCAGGCAGAGGGAGAAGCAGGCTCCCTGCTGAGCAAGGAGCCCGATGCGGGACTCAATCCCAGGACCCTGGGGTCATGACCTGAGCCAAAGGCAGATGCTTAACCGACTGAGCCACCCAGGAGTCCCCAAACTTACTGTTTACTAATAACTCTACTGTAACTCCAAAAGGATAGCAGTGTGTGTCAAGGGTCGAATGAGGGAAAGTACAGTGACCTTGTCTTACAATTCGAAAAGCAGTAAGTTAGAGTGATTTAAAAGGACCACCTGAGATTTACTTACAGCAAATATAATTAAAATTACTAAATATACAAATACCCCAGGGACCTGAAAAAAAGATTTTACCGCTATACTCATTCTAATAAACAGCGGGTCTTCTAAGCCCAAATTATTCCAAATGTCACAAAAACCTAAATTAAGAAAAAGAAAGCCAAAACGATAGTAAGGAAAGAAATTAGTTATCTTCTTACCTCACCAAGATAAATGACAATTTGGAAGAAAGTATCCATCAGCAAAATTCTGTCAGCTAGAATGCTGCTGCTGTCCAAGAGTACTGGCTGAAGAAGAAGGGAGAGAGATGGCGTTGGTCTTCCCCCTGTGCCCCTGATGGCGACTGCTCCACCCCCCACCTGGGTGGTCTACACAACAGCTAGGAGGCTGCGTACGAATGGCACCTGGCACAACGGCTCTCTCCGTCTTTAAGGAAACTCCTGCTTTCTGCTCCCTGACCCAGAAGTTCTAAGTATCAACTCTGTATTAGAAAGAGGCTCCAAATAATCCCTCATCAACTGGGAAGAGAGATTAAGGACATCTTTTGCTCCAGGAACCAGAGATAATTCTAAACATTCTCAGTTTTGTGTTAGAAATGTATTTTATCTATTGGAGACACATCCTCTCAAATCTATTGCTGTAGTTGACTGAAAACAGCGATGCCTGTATGAAAAAGAAAAACTCGTAATAGGAGTTTTAAAAGTTTATTACAAAAATCCATTTATAATAATTTCTATTTCAATAATAAAAGTAATGTACTCATTAAGGAAAATTTGAAAATTTGTCCCCAGGTCCAACAAATATTCATCATTTATTTTCACTTAGTTTTTAATTCTTGTATGCTAAAAAATACACTATTTAGGAAAGTTTCTATTTTGATTTTTTTCATGTAATTTTATTTTTTTTAGTAATAGCTATACCCAGTGAGGGGCTTCAACTCACAACTCAGAGATTAAGAGTCCCATGCTCGGCCGACTGAGCTAGCCAGGTACTGCCCCCTTTCTAGAATAATTAAATTCGATGCTTGTATCTTTTTTCTTCTTTTTTTTTAATTTTTATTTTTAAGTAATCTCTAAGCCCAATGTGGGGCTCGAACTCATGACCCTAGGATAAAGGGTCGCCTGCTCTACCAACTGAGCCAGCCAGGTACCCCTTCATATAACATTTAGTATTTTATCACATTACATAAACTTTGTAAATATTTCTCAGATTACTTATTTTCCTACTATTAAACACTTGGATTGTTTTCTAATCTTCTGTTATAATAGTTCATTTTCCTATTTCTTTGAACAAAGCTTTTCCTATATGTAAGAGGATTTCCTTCAGGCACAAGACATGGAATTACTGGGCCAAAGTAACTGGGAAAAAAAAAAGTATCTACATATTTTTATAAGTTTTTTTAATATATAATCCTGCTTTCCACAGATAATAGCTTTCTTTATACGTCCTGTGACTTTCTCCTATGTGTATTTTTTAATACTCAGAATTAATGTTAAACTACTATAAAGACTCAAAGTTTTCTTTTTTTTTACAGCTTTGCTCTAAGAGTAAACTTGCTAGAAAAAAAAAACAACCTGTATTACATGATTCCAATTCTGACAAAAGCATTCACATAAACCTCACCTCTGGCGGCCCGTGGAATGAATAGGAGTACAGAATGGGCTGGATCATGATGAGGGACTGGGTTAGATCCTGTCGGGCAAAATGGTGTCTGTAATATGACGACTCGTCAGGACTGTTGTTAAACACTTGGAGAAATGGAGATCTTCTAAGATGGAACATGAACTGCATTTACAAAGAAAAAAAAAGAGACAAGTGCATACAGCTGTAACTTTCTTAGACACCCAGACAGCGAGCTTGCCTTAGGTCACTGAAAGAGAAGCTAGACTTTCAGACAAAGGCCTATGAGTTCCGGTAAGCAGAAAGTACAATGGTAGTACCAAGGCCTGGAGGAAGAGGGAAACGGGAAGCTGCTGTTTAATAAGTACAGTTTCAGTTTTGCAGGATAAAAAAGTTCTGGAGATCTGCTGCATAACAATGTGAATATACTGAAAACTACTGAACTGCACACTGAAAAATGGTTAAGAAGGTGTTTTTCACCACAATTATAAACATTATTTTTAAGAAAGGGGGAGGGGCCCTGTGGGTGTGTCAAAGCTTCCACAGGTAAGGGGAAAGGCAAAGAAGCATTTATTTCTGGAGTCACTGGGCCAGGGTGCAGACAGAATATCTGCTCTAGAGAGGCCACAGTGCCGTGAGGAAAAGGCCCACTCTGGGCAGCCACAATAAAAAGCTGTGAGCACGATACCAGAAAGTACTAGTAGGATGGGGTGGGGATGGAGGGGCAGCAGGAAGCTTCCCAAGCCACTGGGGTCTGAAAGATGTTCATGAAGAGGCCAGAGGGAGGGGACTCCAGCTGCAGTTACAGATGAGAGGCACTCAGGCTGGTGCACTGGCATCAGGGGTGGAGGGAAGACAGGGATAAGAGAGGAGCCTGGAGAGGTATGTTCTTTACCCTGAGATCAGAAGAGGCATGGCAGACTTTTAGCTCTCTCTAAAGAGGAGCCAATACTTAATAAATAAAAATAGAAATAAAAATAAAATAAAACGAGGCACCTGGGTTGCTCAATTGGTTAAGAGTCCAACTCGTTTCTTTTTTTTTTTTTTTAAGATTTTATTTATTTGACAGAGAGAGAGCACGCATGCAAAGGCAGGGGCAGCAGCAGAGGGAGAGGGAGCAGCAGAGGGAGAGGGAGAGGCAGGCTCCCTGCTGAGCAGGGAGCCTGTGCGGGGCTCGATCCCAGGACCCTGGGACCATGACCTGAGCTGAAGGCAGATGCTTAACTGACTGAGCCACCCAGGCGCCCCAAGGGTCCAACTCTTGATCTCAGCTTAGGTCTTGATCTCAAGGTCATGAGTTCAAGCCCCACGTTGGGATAAAGAGGCGCCAGAACATGAAAATGAGCTGCCTTGAGAAGTATAAAGCTTCCTGAGACTCCAAATATTGAACCATTGGTTCCTACATAATAATCATGGCTGATAATCAATACATCCTGTATGCAAGGCGCAAAGGACTTGAAAGAATGATTTAATTCTTCTAATATACCCACGAAGCAGGTTCTCTTACCACCTGTAGTTTATGGGTGAGCAAACTGAGGGGTAGGCAACTTGCCCAAGGCCACTCACACTGAGGGGCAGAACCGCTTTATTCTAGGCATCTGGCTCCAGAGACTGGGCGCTTGACCTCTAACCTAGATGCCTCGACGAAAGGAATCTTACAAACCACCCCATTCAGTGGTTTTCCAACTGTGCTCTTCGGTCTTAGCGGGTCCGCTGGGCCCAAGATGGGGGGCGGTGGAAGGTGCCCTGGCAGCAGCGGTGGTAAGGGTGGGCACAACCAGAGCAGCTGCAAGTCTGTCTGCTTATGTGCTGGCTTCTGAGGGGGTCCTCTCCAAGAAAGGGCTCCACAACCTCAAAGAGACTGCAAACCACTTCTCCAGACCCACTCCTTCCTTGTAAAGAGGACACCAACATCCATGGGGCTTCAGGGCCTCCTCCAGGGTCAGCAGGGGCAGAGCCAGCTCCAGAGCTGTGCTCGGACTCTGGCAGGACTGGGGTGCCCTCCGCAACACCGGACAGCCTCCGCTGCCCCAGCACAGGCCACAGGCGCAGGCGTCAGGGACCACAGAGCCCTGCCCTGGGCCAGGGGTCAGGTGAAGGGACCTCTAAGGCCCCCTTTCAACCCTGAGAGTTCAAGCTATACAAGTTCATGACTGAAACCTGTGTCCACTTTCCAAATTGAGTAATCAAAAGAATAGTTCCTACTAGGGTATGTGAGTGCTCACAAATTTATTTAAAAACGAAAGTGTGCTGCTTTCCACTTATTCCTCATTAAGGCATCTCCGAGGGAAGGGAAGAGTTGGCTCTGCTTCCGGTTCCGGGAAAGCCGCGCCCGTGAAGGGGCCACCTGAGAGTCGTGGGCCCCGCTGTGGAGTGGACCCACACCGACCAAGTGCCTGACGGGCGCCTGGGCCTGCGGGCAACACTCTCCGCCTCGGCTTGCCATCCTCACAACCACCCACCGAGCCCGGCTCTAGCTTCCTCATTTACAGATGAGGAAGGACGTCAGGAGAGATAAATACACAGATTCCTGACAGCGGTTTCATGCCGTGTCCACTCCTCTCCCCCCTTTCACTGTCCAACGGCTCCCGAATGCCTGGTTCGCGCACGATGTGGTCATTTACAGGAGCTCCTTACTGCTGATTCCCAGGTACGATCAGCACCGTCACTACACACATATCATTAAATATCTGTCATGATCTGTGGCCCCATTTTGTTATATTCACCTTCACAGGTGCTTCATTTTCTTGAGCAGCTGCTGAGGTAGCTGCCTACCCAGAACCTCTACAAATGAAGAGATTCTGCTGTGGTATTCAGCAACAATCCTATTTTGCTGGGGTTGCTGGGGAGCCGCTCTCTTTTCCTCCCTGCGTGTCATTTGTCTTCTGTAGGGCTGAGGCACTGTCTCGCACACAGACACAGTATCTGTCCTGAACTGAACAACCTTCATCACCTATAGATGGAGCCTCAAAACCCACCAAGTCTTCACTTTAGCCTGAGAGCGGAGAGTTTTATTCCTATAACAATTTATTTTTCGTATTTAAAAAATACAGTGCTCACTTCAGTAGCACATATACTAAAAAAAATACGTATTACTTACCTGAGGATACAGAGAGAAGGAATCTGATAACCTAAAAGACGTGGGGTCTTCTTTGTTATACTGTCCAAACTTCTGACACTGTTGAAAGAAAAGCAAAGAAGAAAAAAGTCAAGTCAGTGTCACCTGGAAAACACCTTGCAGTAGGAGAGCTACATTCCAGTCTCAACTCTGACTGATTGAGGGTCCCAGACCAACGCTTCTCCAGCATAGCCAGACAGACCCATCACCCAGGGCGCTGCTAAACAGATTCTGATTCTGCAGATCTGGAGAGATCCTGCATTTCTACCCAGCTCCCAGGAGATGCTGCCAGAGGACTGCTCTGACCAGTCAGTGGCTCAAGGAGCTGTCTTAGGTGCCTCTTCCGTAGGAAAAACTCCTAAGTCTGCAACACTACAGCTCAATTTTCTTCCTTTTTTCAAAGACAAGTTTCTGAACAACATTTTCTCTTCCACTTTTATTTCCTCTTTGTTTCACACATCTCCTCTGGCCACTAGACAACTGGACCCTCTGCCACTGAAAGAAAGCCCATCTCTGGCAGTTACCCTCTCTTACCAAGTCCAATGACCTGGTATGGCTCTCACCTTCCTGGACTCCCCAGCACCACAGGTCAAGTGGCTCCCCCAAAGTCTGTGAAATTCTCCTCCAGCCGCTAACATAGCACCTTCCTATTTCCCCTCTCCAACGGATCCTTCTCTGTCTTGAGATGCCCTTCATCTCCCTACGTCCTAACAGTGGGTTCCTCGGAGGCTAGGTCTTGGCCCCCTGCTCCCATCCTCACTGCTTCGGCTACAAGTAACAGGAAAGCCAGACTGATGTCAACCATATCCACTCCCCTACCCCGCCCCTGTCCAGTGCTGCCTCTAACCTGAGCTCCTGTAGGGACTTCCAACCAACTACAGGATAGCTTCCCTCGGACATACTTTCACAAGTTCATGAGTAAAGTAAGTTGAACTATTTATCACATTAAAAAAAAATTATGCCTCTCTCCACCCTTTCCCATCTTCCAGTTCTTTTACCTCTCCATCATCCTTGCAGTCACCCACACTCAAAACTTGTTAGTGTTAATTTTTTGGTTTTTGATTCCACCTAGTTTTAACAAGCTTTATCAATTCTTCTTTCAGCATACATTCTGATTCCAAACTTTCCCTCCCCTTCGACGGTCCTACCACCACCCTGGTCTCAGCTCTCGAGCCTCCAGAATCCTCCACTGTTCTCCCTATCAGTAGCCTTTCACCCTCCAGTCTATCTCATTTGGTAATGGTAAATGTAAACACAAGCATCATGCTGATGGCATGCCCCTGCATAAGAATCACACCTAAGCAGTGACTTAACTTTAAAATCAAGGCATTCCAATAGAATTGTTGAATCACTATTGTGCACCTGAAGCTAAAATTACATTGTATGTTAACCATACTTCAATAATAAAAATTAAAATAAATTCATAAATAAAATGAAGCTTTCTACAATTAAGCCACACCTTCACTACTTCCCACCAATCTGTGCTCCCATGGTCTCTTCAGTGTAAGCTGAAATGCACAGCCACGTCCCACAAGCTTGTTCATGCTTTCCCTGTTTAAATGACTATGTGGTTTCTCTCTCCTGATTAGACCCAGAATCACACACATCTCTACACTCACTGGGCAATGGACCCCTATTGCTAAAAAAAAATCTGTTGAACCTGGAAGGAAAATATAGAACCACAGACCCACAGGGACTCATCTAAATCAACCCTTACCATACACAGATTTGCATCCTTCTCTAAATGTCCTGTGCATGTTGTTTCTTTCCAATGCTAATGTTTCCCCCTCGCAGGGGGAAAATGCATGTGTAACACTTGTCTTATGTCACTCCCAGGACGTCCAATGTTAGGCATAAAGTAAGCAACACAAAGTGCTTGTTGGCTGACTGTATGAAGTGACAGGTGTATGTGCCAGAGTTCCCTTCTCAAATACACAGCAGAGATTATGCCTGAAGCTGGTGCCCCAGTTGCCAACTCACCAGTCGGATGAGCTGTCGGTCCAGCCACCGGAGCACATCGGGCCCCTCCTCTGACTCTGCGCGGAACACTCCCAGCCGAGCCATCAAGACTGCTGCGGCCTCCTGGTCAAATGCTGCTTCTATGTGCCTGAGCTGGCTCTGCGCATCTGCCCAACTGACAATTCCAGAATCAGTGCCACGCTTACATTCGGGAGAGACCAGAAAACCAGCTCTCCGTTAAGATAAAGAAACCTAAGTCCTGCTCCTTCATCTAAGGCGACATAGATTCAAACTGCAATTGTCAATAAGGAATCACAGGAGTTTTACATACATTTTCATTTACCCTCATGTGATCTCTGAAGGCTTTAAGAACAAAGGAAAAATTACAGAGAACTTCCCAATGTTCTACAAGATAGCACAAGAATAGATACCCAAAAGGTACCCAAGTCTTCAGTTCCTTCCTCTAGATCAATCTTGCAAAAATCTGTATGTTTACAAATTCACAAAATGACTTTCCACATCATATCCATGGTAGAAAGAACGAGCACATATACAAAAATTTTTTAGACAGATAAAGACACTATGAACAAAACTGAAAGACAACAGACAGACCAGGAACAGATATGAACAACAATAATCATATCCAAAAGACATAAAAAGTCCCTGCAAATCAATGAACAAGAAAAAGACATAGGTTTTACAAAATGGGCAAAGGCTATCACAGAAGAAATATACATGGCCAATAAACATGAAACGTGTTCAACCCATTAATAAACAGAAAAATACATTAAAAGTGGCAAACTGCTCTATATTGTCATGTTAAAGATCGATAATATTATTAATGAGAAAACGGACACTCTCCTTACACTATTGGGGAGAATACAAATTCACTTCTTAGAAGAGTAGTCTCGCGGGATACAAAATTCTACTTCTATGAAGCGGCAAGAAAGAAATACCCAATGCACACAAAGACCTAAACACATGAATGCAGCACTGCTGGAAGGAAGGTAGGATGTGAAATTCCTTTAAGAGAGGAGGGACACGTCCCATCCAAACCATGCAACGCGGTGCGGCCACTACAGGGAAGGAGCAGCTGGTACGTACTGACGTGGAAGATGTCCCTGACACGTACGGAGAAAAGCTTACAAACATGCCAACACAAGAAGCCACACATGCACATTATACACACTATGGTACAGAGCTCCATGGAAATGGGCCCGTGAAGCTACCCGTGCAGTAAGAGCATTTCACCTCTGGGGAGAGTGGGTAAAGAGACCGATTCTTTCTACATTTATGAGCTGCTGGAATCTTTTACAAGGAGGATGTATTTATGGGTTACTTATCTGATAATAACGAAAATTAATATTTTACAAAAAGAGGATTCTTCCAGGCAAGTGCCTGCAGGTCTAACTAGGTTGGCCAGCAAAGCCTCTTCCTCCTCCTCCTTCTCTGATCAAATGAGCCAGTCAGGATTGGTGAGAACCATTCAATGGAATTACAAAGATAAACTAACAGATGCTAAATGACCTCTTCAAAAGAAAAACATCCGGGCTCAACCGGGACTGCTTACTTTCTGGCAATGGTGGTCACGCGGATGCGTCTCTGGGTGCTGGAGTGTTGATACTGCGTGACAAACTGGACGGCACCTCTGCCTCCTTGGGGGACCGGGGCACTGTGCTGCAGGCAACAGGCCACACACCTGGTTACTGTTACAGGCACGACTCAAACACAAATGGTCACAGAGCCCACTGTGCTCTTCCTAAAAAGACTGACACAGTGGTGACAGCATGGTTCTTGACACATTCTAAATGGTACACTTAAAATCTGGGCATTTCACTGTACATGACTTTCACCTCAAAAAAAAAAAGGAGACCCCGTTCTCCCACTTCTGTGCGACCATGTTCGTTCCCTGTGGAGAGTAGGTCCCCGACCTCACAGGCTACACTTTCCTAATGCCAGCAGTATCTGTTGGAAATGTTGGCCAGCTTGCAATGGATTTGATTATTTCTACACTAAATATGTGTAAGATTGGTTACTTCTATGATTGCCTTGTGCCGATGGTTAGAAACAATCCATATCCAACTGCAGAAGAAAATTCAACAGAACTCAGTATAAATGCTGAAATATATTCATTGCCTTCAAAGAAGCTAGTGGCTCTTCAGTTAAGATCCATTTTTATTAAGTATAAATCAAAGCCATTCTGTGAAAAACTGCTTTCCTGGGTGAAAAGTAGTAACTGTGCCAAAGTTATTGTTCTTTCAAGCAGTCATTCATATCACCGTAATGATCTACAGCTTCGCAGTACTCCCTTCAGATACCTACTCACACCTTTTGTGCAAAAAAGTGTTCAAACTGGGTGCCTGGGTGGCTCAGTCGGTTAAGCGACTGCCTTCGACTCAGGTCATGATCCTGGAGCCCCGGGATCGAGTCCCGCATCGGGCTCCCTGCTTGGCGGGGAGTCTGCTTCTCCCTCTGACCCTCCCCCCTCTCATGCTCTCTGTCTCTCATTCTCTCTCTCTCAAATAAATAAATAAAATCTTTAAAAAAAAAAAAAAAAGTGTTCAAACTAAAATAATGAGCCTTAACTGGGAAGAAATGGAAAAAAGCCCATGCATTCCTAAAATAGATGATTCTCAGTTTTGTATTCGTATTCCTGGAGGAGGTATCACAAAAACACTCTATGATGAAGGCTGTTCTAAAGAAATCCCAATGGTGGTTCTGCTGAAATTTCAGAAGGTTTCAGAAGGAGACAATATCCCAGATGCATTAGGTCTTGTTGAGTATCTTAACGGATGGCTTCAGATAATCAAACCATGTTTACAGTGTGATGACCCCACAGCATCTGCCTTGAAGTGGAAAATGCCAAGTTCGTGGAGATTACTCTTTGGTAGTGGTCTTCCCCCTGTGCTTTTTTGATCTTTTTTCAGTTTTATACCTTATGTCCCAAGACACTTATTACCAACACAACTGTTAAACAACTATATAAAAAGTTATATTATCTGCGAATGTATTAGAAAATAAATCTTTACTTTTCACAAAAAAATCTCAAAGAAAATGGATTAACAAAAAGTTCTTTTGCCATGCTTTTCACTGTATTCAACAAATGTAAATTTTATACAATAAAATATTTCCTAAGTAAAAAAAAAAAAAAAAAGGAACCATATCCAGATTAAATTTTTTTTTTTTTTTTAAGACTTTATTTATTTGCGAGAGAGACAATGAGAGACAGAGAGCATGAGAGGGAGGAGGGTCAGAGGGAGAAGCAGACTCCCTGCCGAGCAGGGAGCCTGATGCGGGACTCGATCCCAGGACTCCAGGATCATGACCTGAGCCGAAGGCAGTCGCTTAACCAACTGAGCCACCCAGGCGCCCGGAACCATATCCAGATTAATACTAAATTCAAGTAAATGATATGCATGCTAAAGTGTTTAGAGATGAAAGACATTGATGAGTGTAATTTGTTTTAAAATGCATCAAACATGGGGCGCCTGGGTGGCTCAGTCGTTAAGCGTCTGCCTTCGGCTCTGGTCATGATCCCAGGGTCCTGGGATCAAGCCCCGCATCGGGCTCCCTGCTCAGTGGGAGGCCTGCTTCTCCCTCTCCCACACCCCTGCTTGTGTTCTCTCTTGCTGTGTCTCTCTCTGTCAAATAAATAAAATCTTTAAAAAAATAAAAATAAAATAAAATGCATCAAAAGTAAGGGGCACCTGGGTGGCTCAATCGGTTAAGCATCTGACTCCTGATTTCAGCTCAGGTCATGATCTCAGGGTCATGAGATCGAGCCCCATGTGGGGCTCTGTGCTGGGCATGGAGCCTGCTTGGGATTCTCTCTCTCCCTTTCCCTCTGCCCCTCCCTCACACCCCCTCTCTTTCGAAAAGAAAAAAAGGCAGCAAAAAGATTAATTGATGGATAAATAGATATGTGGCAAAGCAAAGTAAATACAGTAAAATGTTAACTACAGAATCTGAGTGGTAGATGTACAACCATTCACTGTAAAATTCTTTTCACTTTTCTGTAAATTAGAATTTTTTAAGGGGCGACTGTTGCTCAGTTGTTAAGCATCTGCCTTCGGCTCAGGTCATGATCCCAGGGTCCTGGGATCGAGCCCCGCATCAGGCTCCCTGCTCGGCGGGAAGCCTGCTTCTCCCTCTCCCACTCCCCCTGCTTGTGTTCCCTCTCTCGCTATGTCTCTCTCTGTCAAATAAATAAAATAAATAAAATCTTTAAAAAAAAAAAAGAATTTTTTAAAATAGAATACTGGGGAAAAAACTGACACACTAAAAAATTCACAAACATTATGATGGCTGGTAAAAGCCATTCACCTTCTGATGAGCTTATCAGTCCAACAATTTAAGCTGTGAAAGCAATACGCTGTCTGACTCTGACCAAACCCTAAAAGGAGAAAAAAGATCACGCTGGACTGGTATCAGGCAAACACAAGGCCAAAGTAGCATCAGTATGCACAGAAAGAAGCCAGAGGCCACCGGTCTGTAATAAATCAGAAAACACAACACTGAGACATGAAGACTCATGAAGAAATCCAACTCACCTGATTGACTACTTCAAAGTAGATGCCAAGCGTAGATGTGGGATCCAGGCCACAGATTTTCCACTGACTCGAGCCACCAACACCAAGTTCCTAGGGGTGAGAAGAGGAATTAAAACAAAAAAAACAAAGAAGCTATTCCTGTGGTTAACCACTGATGAAAAGTACTGACTCTGAGAATGGTAGGCTACTTAGAAGATCTCATTCCAAATGAACATTTAAATTTAATTTAAAAAAGTACAATTACAAGCCAGAATAAAATTTAAGATGTATTATAGGACTCTAAAATTAAGCTTTTTTCTTTTTAGATTTATTTATTTATTTGAGAGAGAGTGCGTGCGAGAGTGAGTCACGGGAGGGGCAGAGGGAGAGAGAATCTCAAGCAGAGTCCCCACCAAGCACGGAGCCTGACTCAGGGCTTGATCCCATGATCCTGAGATCATGACCTGAGCCGAAATCAAGAGTCAGTAGCTCAACCAACCGAGCCTCCCAGGTTCCCCACCAACTCAATTTTTAATATATGAAACTTCTTAAAGTTTCCAGTCAAGGGGCTCGGTGTATGCCATCACAAAATATGCCACTCTGACAAGGATTATTTTAAGCTGAAGGTAATTTAAAAACAGCAGACATAAGAAACCTAACTCCCTGCCCTCCTCCTACCAAGAAGGGCAGGATGATTCTCAATCACCAAAGACAACTCTAGATGCTTATCAGCCCAGAGATGGCACAAGAAAAATCTACACAACCAATCTGCTAAGACCAACCCTTCTCTTCCATTAGCTCGCGCATCTACCTGCTTTTCCACCATGTGCCACCCCTAGAAGCTCAAAGTGCCTTTCCTGTGTCTTGTCACTTTTCTATAAATTTACTCTTCTTTTGTTAAGATGCCACATAATTCCAAGTTCTAACCACCCCTCTGAGTTACTCCTGAGTATGCACATGTTTATGCACAATGCATGAGTTAATTTTTTCTCTTGTGAAACCCTGTCTTTTGTCAGTCTCGTTTGCAGGGCCCAACAAATGAAATCAAGATGGGTAGAGGAAAAAGAAAAATCTTCCTCTTCTATAAGCACCAATACCTGAGCAGGCCACAAACCCTCCAGAGCCCCAAGAGTACATTTTCTTACTAACACACAAATTCCTTATGTAAGCATTTACCCCGCCTTTACCAGAGTAACTATGAAGATAAAATCAGGAAATCACCATTTAATAAATCTCCAATGAAACAATGATTCAAATAAGGATAATCAATGGATGCTTAAACCATTAGGTGAAAGGCTATTGGCAAACAAGATATTCATATTTTGCTACGATCTCGTTCAACGGATTTCTTGCTAATGGCAAAAAGGAAATGTGCCCGGGTGCCTGGGTGGCTCAGTCGTTAAGTGTCTGCCTTCGGCTCAGGTCATGATCCCAGGGTCCTGGGATCGAGCCCCACATCGGGCTCCCTGCTCCTCGGGAGGCCTGCTTCTCCCTCTTGCACTCCCCCTGCTTGTGTTCCCTCTCTCGCTGTGTCTCTCTCTGTCAAATAAATAAATAAAATCTTTAAAAAAAAAAAAAAGGAAATGTGCCCTTATAACAGAAAGACGTGGGGCAGTCATCACCTTCTCCACACAGTCTAACTCACCACCACTAGCACATGATCAGACAGAAGTGCCTCTTGAAGAAACATGCGAGGTGTAAGATCACTCAGGAACTGTGGTGGACAAAAAGGTCTAACCCGAATCTAATTGCTAATCTAACTTTCACTTTACAGAAAACACAGGGAGGATAGAAACCCCCTCACCACCACCGCAAGGAAACGATCAGATACACTGAGAATGTGTGATACTCTATTGAAGAAGACACAGACGCTTGGCACAAATCACTGTCATCAAACAAAAAAGCAAAAAACCCTGCAGAACAGGAAGACCATTCCAGATTTTAAAAGACTAAGTATATATAATGCTAGATGCAATACTAGTTAGAGGGTGGGAAAAATAGCTACAAAGGATATTTGGGGAGAAATTAGGGAAAGAATATGACTAGACACTGATGATATGAGCAAACTACTGTTTTCTTAGGTTTGATAAAATGTCACAGTAGGAGAACATCCTTAATTTTAGAAGATGCACACTGAAAGACTAAGTGTCGTGACCTCTGCAGCTTGTTGTTCCAAGGTTCTGTGAAGTACAACAAAGTGAACATGGCAGACAGATAATGACCAGAAAGACAAAGCAAATACTGCAAAGAAAGAGGACAGCCAGTATGACTAAATGTTAACAAGTGTGGACTCTAAATGGTGCATATACAGAACTCCTTATGCTCTTCTTTAAACTTCTCTGGATGCTGAATTGTATTTCCCCTCTCTTTGCATCCTCCAGGCCCCCTCCCAAAATCTCATGGCTGATCCCTACCGGATCTTAAAACAGCTAATTGGCTTGTACTGATTCATAAAATTACCTTCTTAGGCAGAATTTAAATGTATGGAACATATCTTGGAACAGGGCAGCCTTCTGAAGCCCCGCCAGGAATTAGGGGTACAAGTCCCTTAGTACACTAGGGTAATGGGTGACTCCTCAGATGGGCTTTGGGGCAGCCACCTGCCTTGCCCAAGGGATTACAGGAATATTCTCTCAAATCACTTTGCCTCTGGCAACTTCAACAAAAGGTTAACCAAAGTAGCCACTAAGTGAATGTTCACTGCTGATGAAGACAAAGTGAGAACGTGAAAGATGAAATCTGGTGTAAGCCTCCATTGTGCCAGGGGCTCTTTGGGCGCTCTTCTGAGCATTTTACCTGAACTTACTCCTTTACCCTCCCAACAGTGCTGTCAAGTGAGGTACTATTACTATCCCCACTTCCCAGATAAAGACGTTGAATCCCACAGTGAGTCAATACCTTGTAAGGGACACAAAATTGGCAGGGGTAGATCTGTGCCCTTGTATCCACATCTGGCTCTACAGACCACTGTCTCGTTGAAGAGGACAATGAGGGAAGGATGGGATTGGGACAACCCCCGCCCAGAACCCCCCTGGACAGGACTCACTGGACCCAATGGCTTGTCTCCTGGCAGCTAAAGTATAAGCAGAGGAAGTGAGCCACCAGCAAAGCCACCTCACCACTTAGTGTAACTTAACTTCTTCATATATTCTCAACATCTGTTACCCAAAGAACATAGCTATCTACACATACAACAGTGTCATTTGAGCCCAACCAACTCAAAATGGTCTCTGAGAAGTGAGACAAAGGTATCATCTCTAAGGGCAACAAGCACAGAGGTTTACTCTTGAAGGCTCTTGCTGAATGCTTGCCTTGCTAAATAGAATATGTTGTGGCTCACTGGCACAGAAACCCAGACAAGGACAGTGGGGTCAGGGGAACCTGGGCTCTAGTTCCTCCCTATCATCTCTGACCCAGAGAACATGATATTAGACCCCTCTGAGCCTCTCCCTGACCCTTTAGATAGACTGATGGACAGACAGATATGACACCACCTCTCAGAGTTGTGGTCGTCAGTAAGAGCTGGCCCTGCTCCCCTCACCATAGACACATCCCAACAGATGACATGATGTAAGATAAGATCACCCTGCTCTGACATTTCTAATGGGTTATAATGGGTTAAATCCTGGGGCACAGGAGGTGAGGATGATGGAGTTTTCCTTACGTTTTCTGACACACATGGTCCTTTCACATTCAGAGACACACAAGGACCGATGGCTCCTGCAACTTTCAGTTCCCGAGAGGTCTAAAATGGAAATACACAAGAATATAAAGTTAAAATTCACTGAAAACCACCTCTCACAGAAGACACAATTAAAATTTACAGGTAAAATATGGCAGCATCATCATTCCACCGAGAAGAAATCCTACATGGATCATGCTCTTAACAACTTTTCCATGCCCATGATGATCTGATGCAAACTTTAATAAGATCTTCCTTTAAACTACATTAACTTTGTTCCAAAAATGATGCAATATTTTCAACTCTCACCTTTGAAAATTTTTTTTAAACAAAGGATATGCCTTATTTTTTTTTTTAAAGTTTATTTAAGTAATCTCTACACCCAACGTGGAGCTCAAAACTCACAACCCCGAGATTAAGAGTCTCATGATCTTCTGACTGACCCAGCCAGGCACCCCCTCACCTCTGAAATAATTATACACATAGAAGATAACAATTCTACCAACTATACTACATTTTTTCCAATCCCATGTACTTAGAGGTAATTATTTATAATTTCTCATCAGTGAATATACTGTTATGTTGTTTTAAAAATACTTAATTCATGAACTCCAACATAACAAGGCCAATATACTTAGATTTTAAAATCTCAATTCATTAAAGTCTATTCCTCTTCAACTTAAAAAAAAAACAAAACCTCAAACATTTGAGAAGATTGTTTAAAGTTTAATCTAAATGACTTAATGATTATCTCCAATTCTCAAAGTAATAATCCTAATCCCATTATGTAACAGCTCCTTCTAATGTTTTCTCAATGACTCAGAATCAAGTGCAGGGCTTTCAGTCCCTACAAGAAAAAACAAGACCCAAACTCACAGTGCTACACTAATTTTCAGGTACTCTGGCTAGTCTGCAGGCAGGTGCTAAATATAAACATGGTTCTATGAATATGGTGGCCCATACTAACGGTGGCGGGGGCACTCAACACCATGCAGCTGCCTCTTTGCTCAGCCCACCACCAATTCTTAGGCCCGATGTCCTAGAGCAGGACAGAGCAGAGCCTGCAGGGGAATCAGACAGCACTTTGTTTAGAACGTTAATTAATATACAGGTCATTTTCAAGAAGCAAAGGGACAGAATCAATATACCTTCTTCAACTATTTTGCTGGGAACCTTTTAATTTACCTTTAGATGCCCGTGTCCAGCAAGGTGAGTCTGACTACTAAGTAAGTAAGAGCACTAATCTTCCATTAAAGTGTCAGAAAGCTATCGTACCTTCACTTCCAAAGTAGCACCAAATGCCATGCGGAAATCTCCATTGAAATCTTTACTAAAAATTCTTTGGAACGTCTGCTTGAAGAGAGAAGTGTTGAAAGAGTCTCCCATCACCATGTGCCCTCTAGGAAAGAAAGAAGCAAGTGAACATTTAAGATGACCGAAAGCCATTTGGATGCTTCCCCAGTGTTCACAAACAGTAATTTAAAGAAGGAAAAAAAAGCCACGTCCATGAAGATGCTACTAACTTAAATGGGAAACAGCAAGTTCAATGTGTACTTAAACAAAAGACACTATTTTCAAGACATCAAAGATAGGACTCCTTAGAACAGTTCTAAATCTTTACCACAGTGGTGGTTACACAAATCGATAGATGATACAGTCTCATACGATGTATACCTACATGTTAAAAAAATGAGTGCCAGTACAAACTGGTGAAATTCAAGTAGGGTCTGTAATATAGTTCATCATATCATACCAACGTCAGTTCCTGGCTGTGACGCTGCACTATTTTTCTGTAAGATGCTACCGCTGGGAGCTGCTACATGGAAGAGTATGGGCAGACTTCTCTGTACTATTTTTGCAATTTCTTGTGAATCCGTAATTATTTAAAAAAAAAAAAAAGAAAGAAAGAAAACAAAAGAACCCTTCACTGATAAACCCACAGGTTTAATGGGTTGTATCTATTGAGAAAATGTGTCCAGCTCCCCTCACTCTTCTCTGGTAGGGGAAATACCCAAGCCTGCGGGAAATCCTTTTCAGGTTAATTCACTGCCTCAAAACATTGAATCTTTCGCTGTATATGAATTATCTCTTCTAGTATATGAATAACTATATTCATGCCTTTTTGAAGTCAGAGGAAAATAATGTTCAAAATTTCAGCAGTTCATGTATTGGGGCAGATAAACACAGCATGATGCAAGTTATGCAACCAGCCATCAATCATCAAACAGGATTTCATAACGAGGCAGAACACGAGATCATCTGGCCCAGCGATCTCAGAGTGCCTGACCCCTCCAGGGACAGAGATGACTCTTTGGCCCTAAATGTCCACCCTTTCTGCCCCTTCCTTACTCATGGGTTCCATGGTTCCCCGGAAAAAAAAGGCTACATCTCCCAGCCTGCCTTGCACGTAGCCATATAGCTCAGCTTTGTTTGTTGGAAATGGCCTTTGTGATTTGTGGGGGGCATTCTCATGGGAAGGTGCTTGTCTTTGACTCTTCCTCCTTCCTGCTGCTCAAACACAGCGAGAGCCCAGTTACCATCTTGAACTGCAGGTAAAATACAAAGGTGGTGGAGCAGCATAGGAAGGGCCTCAGCCCCAATGAAGATGAAACCAATATCCCAGCCCTGGCTGCCTACCTCTGTTGCACTCACACAAACCTAATCCTGACTCACACCAACCCTCTACAACATACCATGCCAGGTTATCACCCAGATTAGATTTGAACTCCTCCTGTATCAGGAACGCATGCCCTCCAGAGGCAGTCCATTCCAGGCATGGACAGTGCTGAGGGTTAATAGGTTTTTCTTCATACTGGGTGAAATTCTATTTCCCAGCAGCTCCCCTTTGGTCGTACACGCAACCAACAAATCTGATGCCCTCTCCACAGGAGAGGCCTTTGATTGTTGAATATAGATCTCACGCCCCATCTGTTTTCAGTGGTATCTTTTCTAGATCCTTCAATCATTCTCCTTATGACACAGTTTCAAATACTCTCCACCACTCTTACCACTTGCCTTTGAACACCCCCCGTTCCTCTACATATCCCTTTGAAACTGAAATGCTCAGAATGGAAGATGATATAATCTGGGTGTGCCTGGCCCCAAGGAAACCAAGACTATGATCTTCTCTGAAGATAATCAATTCCTGTAACACAGCCTACAATCACCTTGTCTTTTCTGGAAGTCATCCCAACATTGAGCCACAACTTAAAACCTCTGAGACTTTTTAATGTCATTGCTAATACATTTCCCCGACACCATACTAGTGCAACAGATTATGTGACCTAAATACCAAGTTATTCTGGAGGCAGAGACCTCCCTGAGAACCTGATAGAAGTGATGGTCCCCTTCCACAGGAGAGATGCGCGTGCGCGCACACACACACACGCATGTGCGCACGTGCACGCACACACACACACACTCTGGCATATAAACTCGGGGATGTTCACAAACAGTGAGGCTTTTCCCTGGATGCTCTAAGACAAGGGCTCCTGGAGGATACTGGCAGGAAATCATCTTATTAAATGTGGCTCACTGGTATAGCTCTGTCAGTGTCATTTGGGCCTCGGGCACCTAACACATCTGCTGCTCTCTGGGACTGGTTCAAGTGACTACCTACCACATGCCCTTTGTTACTCAGTAAGGACCAGCAGTGTCACCCGGAAGCTTGTTAGAAATGCATCTCAGGAACATCTTAGGAATCTCAGGAACACCCCACAGCTCTATGCCAGTACTTCTCAAACTGTTCTGTGCAAGTCACCTGGCATCTTATTCAAATGCAGGTTTTGACACAAAAGGTCTAGGGTACGGCTCAAGATGCTACATTCCTTACAAGCTCTCATGCGAGGCTGATGCTGCCTGCGTTCAACCACACTTTGGACACTAAAGGTCCACCCTAGTGGTTCTCAAACTCCGCTTCACGTTAGAAACACCCAGGGAAGGATAACAAATGTTGACGCTGGGTCACACCCTATGCTAACTACGTGAGAATCACTGAGGGACAAGACTCAGAGCAAAAGTAGCTTTTACAGTTCCCCAGCAGGGCTCCACACTGAGCATGGAGCCTACTTAAAATAAACAAGCAAACAAACAAAAAATTTTAAAAATATAAGTAAAAAAATAAATAAACAATAAAGCTCCCGGGGAGTCTGGTGTGCAGCCTCCTTCAGACCAGTGGTGCACACCAGTTCTCACACTCACGTGTACCAGAATGCCCTGGACAGAGTGGGAAAGCTGACTATTGGGCTGCATCCTCAGAGTCTGATTCAGCAAGTCTGGGGCGAGGCCCAAGGAAGTACACTTCTCATCCATCCCTGGGAACCCTGAAGGTTGCTGGCGAGGCCCCACTGTGCTTTGAGAACTACAGGTCTCTGCTGTGGCCTGTCTGCGTGACGCGGACTTAGGCACTAAGCATACCCTGCCGCGCACCCTCCACGCTGAGCATGTGCTCCAAGTTGGGCAAGACTTATGATTACTAAGTCAGGTGATGGGTCTCCTAATTGCTCTGGCATTCAGACCCTATGCCCCCCTCCCTCACAAGGAAGTGGCTTGCTGAAGGCCACACACTCCACACGTGCTCACTTTCTTGCCCTGTTATAGATTCTGTGACAACTCTAAGGAAGAAGTAGAGTTACTCTGATATGATTCATTCAAACTGAACCTTGCAACCTCCTGCTAATCACTGCTTCTTTCTCCAAGAGGCCCATATACCCTCCCTGCTACAGACACGACAGCCTAGAGCATTCTGAAAACTTATCTAAATCAGCCTTGCACATTCCTATGCTTCCATCACTCACTTCTCTTTCCTTAAAATACACATGCTCCAGGGGCGCCTGGGTGGCTCAGTCGTTAAACGTCTGCCTTCGGCTCGGGTCATGATCCCAGGGTCCTGGGATCGAGCCCCACATCAGGCTCCCTGCTCCGCGGGAAGCCTGCTTCTCCCTCTCCCACTCCCCCTGCTTGTGTTCCCTCTCTCGCTGTGTCTCTCTCTGTCAAATAAATAAATAAAATCTTTAAAAATAAATAAAAATAAAAATAAAAATAAAATAAAATACACATGCTCCATTTTCCCAGGTGTTTGCTATCAACATACCCGGTAAGATTTGCACAACACTTCATCTCCAGAAGTCCAGTCTGATCAAGGGCACAAGCGTAAATATCAATGCAGTGACCATTTGTAGCAGTTCGGTTAGCAAGCATTTCATAGTGCTGTGAATGGAGAAAAATTACCTTTGGGAAACAGTATTATTCACGAGGTATGTCTCACTATACCAAAGGGATGTAACCAAACATAAGAATATGGAGATACAGGAAACAAACTGAGGGTTGCTGGAGTGGGGGGTGGAGTGGGAGGGATGGGGTGGCTGGGTGATAGACACTGGGGAAGGTATGTGCTATGGTAAGCACTGTGAATTGTGCAAGACTGTTGAATCACAGATCAGTACCTCTGAAACAAATAATGCAATATATGTTAAGAAAAAAAAGAAGAAGAAGACAGCAGGAGGGGAAAAATGAAGGGGGGAAATCAGAAGGGGAGACAAATCATGAGAGATGATGGACTCTGAAAAACAAACTGAGGGTTCTGGGGGGGTGGGAGGATGGGTTAGCCTGGTGATGGGTATTAAAGAGGGTACGTTCTGCATGGAGCACTGGGTGTTATGCACAATGAATCATGGAACACTACATCAAAAACTAATGATGTAATGTATGGTGATTAACCTAACAATAAAAAAATTTTTAAAAAAAGAATATGGAGATAGTTTTCTTTATAACACCCAATAAACTTGCTCAAAACACTTTTAGCAGTTTTAAGCCCACCCACTCTAAGTAAGAACTCAGAGCTGGGGCACCAATTTAACAGCAGCTGGGATCTGGAAGGTCACCTGAGCAAGAACAATTTGCTGACCACAAAGCATGGCCTCAGCAAGGTAGCTGTCACTCCAGAGCAGCCCAAACCCAGCACTAGGTAACCAGAATTACAGCCTGTGTCCAGGAGCACCTACCTTGGTTGCCTTTTTCATGAAACGTGCATTATCTTTCTCAATATCATGCCAGGAACGAATAGGAACCTTTAATTCATCTCCGACCACCATGCCAGGCCCTTGGGTGGGGGGACCCCCGGTAAACAACATAATCCTGGCTCCCGTGTTTGGAAAAGTACCCTAGAACAGTAAATGGCAGCATTTTAGAAACATACAGCTCACCCTGAGTATGCTTCCGTTTCCCTAAAAAAAATTCCATACAGTTCTCTTCAGCTTGCTGAATACTGATGATAGTAAGAAATAACACAGATGACAATGCAGAGAAGCAGCCTTAGTTATTCCAACCTGGTGGCTTCATAGACTTTATTAATTCACTGTGAGCACTCGCCATTGCCCTAATGGCCTTGTGTTTCTCATGAAAACTTCTAGTATTTTCAAAACATTATGGGGCTCCTTCATTGTGGATAATAATAACTGAAGTGCTTTATGATAAATTAACACAGTCAGTTGATTTAGGTCACAACTCATTTTCAAACAAGACTAGCAAAAACAACTTGTGGGAACAAACTTGCATGGTTTGAGGCACCCCGGTAAGTTGTGAGTTACCTCCAACAGGCCAACAGCAATGGACAAAGCAACACCAGTGGATCGCAAAGGTCTCTTCCCCTGAGTCACGGGCCATGGGTCCCTCTGCAGCTCCCCAAGGAGATCAGTGAGGTTCATGTCAATCTTGTGAATGGGCTGCAGAAATCTGCATGATTTTCAATGGACACATCAATCCTGGTTTAATAAAGTACTCTGGTCTTTAGCCCTAGGTAACACAGTTATAGCTCTTCAAAATAATTACTCAGACTAGTAAAAACTTGGAATTTTTTTCTTCAAAGCAATTTTATTCAAGAATATAATTTAAAAATGAACATATGGCAATTTATGTAGATAGCACGGAAAAAAAGCTGAATTTAAATAGGAACAAATCAGTTTAATTAAATTTAAGCAGCAGAGAAATCCTAAAGACAGGTCTAACGTGAATTCAATCCATGTAAAGTTCCTGTACGTGGACCACCTTCATCATTCTTTTTTTTTTTTAAGATGTATTTATTTTGGAGAGAGAGAGGAAGAGAAAGCAGGAGGGAGGGGCAGAAGGAGAGGGGGAGTGAGGGAGTTGGTGGGGGGAGAGAGAGAAATATCCAGCACACTCCTCACTGAGCATGGGGCCCAACTTGGGGCTCAATCTCACGACCCTAAGATCATGACCTGAGCTGAAATCAAGAGTCAGATGCTGAAACAACTGTGCCACCCAAGCACCCCCACCTTCATCGTTCTAAAGATCCACTTCAAAGTGATTCTCAAGTGTTTCTTGTGTGCCTAGGAGTAAATACAGAGAGAAGCAATGGTTTCTTACCACAGTAAGTGGCTGTCCCCAGCATGTCAGGCAATGCATTTTATCATGTTTGCTGACTGTTAACCTGGCCACAGGCAGCCGCAGGCACTCAAAAGGCTGAGGAAAGGAAGTGCCTGGTCTCAGGTTTGCTTAAGAACATCCCACAGAAGCTTTCAGTTTTCCTAGTTTTACTTCAGACTCAAAAGGACAACAGCCATATGTAAGAGGAGGTGAAGGCTTGAATACGGTGGTCTCAAAACATTTGTGATGGTACGATACTAACAGGAAAGACATTCTGAGCAAATCTAACCACACAAATGTGTGCATACATATGTATGTGTACATCCGCAACTTAGTTATGAGCTTCAAATATATACCAAATTGTTACATAGATCATGAAACGTTAAACGTTCTTAGGCTTAATCATTTCTTTTTTTCTCTAAAAATAAGAAAATAAAAGTTCTAACATTTTTCTTCCCTCACTCCAATGGGTTGGCCCGCATGCCCACTACTGTGTGTGCAACATTCTATGTTGGTAGCTCACCTGCCTGAAACAAAAGGCTGCTCCTGTGGTTGACCAGGTCTTGCTTGCTGCATGGGCATGGCAGGCTTGGTGAGGCCCAGCATATCCTAAAAAACCCAAAAAGACTCATTTCCCATAACACTAGAGTGAATGACCAACTCATGTTTAAGAAATCTCCTTGCTCCTGCTTAGGTACGAGCAAAGCACAAACCTGTATTTGCTTTGCAGTTAAATCCTTTGTCCCTCGGAAGACATAACTTTTGGAAATTCCTTCACAGCTGAGTTCGTGAACCTGTACCATCCTCCCAAATGTGATCAAACCCACCAGAGCATCTGGAGGAAGGAGACTCAGGGACATTTGCAGGGATTCTTTGAGTGCTTGAAGGTCATCTTCTTCTAGGCACGTGTCAACCACATAGAGGAAGATCAGAGGGGACTGAGCACCTCGCTTTATGCAAAGAAATACAGCATGATGATCAGTATAGAAATAGACCAAACCAGCTCTTTTAAAAGTAAATCAGGTATGTAAATAACAAGTCTTCATCTGTAGTTACTGACAGGGAATAAGGACATCTAACTTCTACTCACCTCATTAAATGACAGGTTACATTAAAACAAATTAAATGTAAAAACTGATTGTATCCAACAATTTATTCTACATTTTTGAATGCCTTCCATGTGCCAGTCACTGTTCCAGGTCCTGAGATACATCAGTGAGCCAAAAGAACAAAGATACCTGCCTGCCTCAAGTTGCTGACTTTCTGGAATGGAGAGGATAAGGAGATGCCAGGAGTAGAGGTAGGGGGCAGGTTCCAGTATTACTTAAGAGATCAGGGCAGCCTCATTAAGAAAGTAATATTAAAGCAAAAACCCAGAGGAGAGGGAGGGAGCAATACAGTCATAGGGGAAAGAGAATTCCAGCCTGAGGAAGAGCCAGAGGAAAGGCCCACAGGCAAGAGCATTCCTGGCATGCCCAAGGAAAGTCATGAGGCCCATGTGGCTGAACGAAACACTAATACAAGTTGAGGTCCAAGTGATAACACAGGGCCAGTCCACACAGAGCTTTGAAGACTACCTCTTACTCTGGGTGAAAGAGAGCCATTTTCACCATTGGAGGTTTCTGAACACAGAAGTAACATGACATGTTTTTAAAGAGTTACTCTGGCTTCTGGGTTAAGGATAAAATATAAGTGGGAAAAGGTTAAATTACGGAGAAGGGTTAAGAGATGGCCCAGTAATTTAAGTGAGTGGCGCTGGCTGACCCAGGAAAAAGCAGTGGGGGGAAAGAAGTGGTTGGACTGTGGATAGATTCTGAATATAGACCCAATGGAATTTCCTAGTGGACTGGATATGGAATGCATGAGAAAGAGAAGTCAAGGATGAACCTAAGGTTTTTAAGCTTGACTACAAGATGGAGTACCATCACAAAGCTGGAGAAGGCTGTGGGGGACAGATGCTGAACTCAACCAGTGATCCCTTTTCTAGCCGCCTATCAAGACTGCAAATAATGCCAGCAAGTGCAAACGCACCAGGACCAAGTCATCAGGATCCTGCTGCCTTTACAGCTTTAAATTGCCCAGGAAGGGATGGGACACTGAAGACAAAGACAAAGTATTTCAAGAGAAACTCAATATTTAACACTGCTCATTAAATGCACAACAAAGAAGTTACCTGTATCACGTACTCAATTGTAGAAAACTGGGGCATCAATTCAGCAGGCTGATTCACCTCAGATATACCTGTGTAAGCAGGAGGAAACTGAAGGGAAAAAAACAAAGCAATCTTTCATTAGGACTGAAAGATATTTATGTTATACCTTCTATTTTCCATTTATAAAAATAGGCAAAAGGGCACCTAGGTGGCTCAGTTGTTAAGCGTCTGCCTTCGGGTCAGGTCATGATCCCAGAGTCCTGGGATTGAGTCCTACATCGGGCTCCCTGCTCAGCGGGAAGCCTGCTTCTCCCTCTCCCACTCCCCCTGCTTGTGTTCCCTCTCTCACTGTCTCTCTGTCAAATAAATAAAATCTTAAAAAAAAAAAAAAAATAGGCAATGACCAGGTATTAATTCTGTAAAATATAGAATATGTAACTAAAATATAAAAATCAAAATTTTGGGGCATCTGGATGGCTCAGTTGGTGGAACATGCAACTCTTGATCTCAGGGTTGAGTTCGAGCCCCATGTTGGGTATAGAGATTACATAAAAATAAAATATTAAAAAAAAAAAAAGAAAGAAAAGAAATACAGACTCAATTTTCATCCTAACTCTTAAATCAGAGCCTGCATTAAAAAAATAAATATATATATCAAAATATTAAAATTTTAAATCAATAACCCTGCCTTATACTTATATCCCATTGTAACTTTTTTTAACGTATTAGGGCATGTTGTAACTTCTAGATGATTAAAAAATGCACTGTTATAAACCATTTTTTATGTGCTGCCCTGCAAATTAAGGGCTTAGGTTTTAGCTATTTTATCAATAGTTTACGTGGAAGTCTAACACTTTTATTTGGGTTTATTATTTTAGCTGTCATCAATAAAGTAAAGCATGTATTTTGTAGAAAAACCAGCAAGTACAAGAAAATACAAGGAATAGGAAAAGGGGCGCATAGCTGGCTCATTCAGAAGAGTGTGTGACTCTTGATCTCAGGGTTGTGAGCTCGATCCCCATATTGGGTGTAGAGATTGCTGAAAAAATAAACTTTAAAAAAAAAAAGGGGGTGCGTGGGTGGCTCACTTGGTTAAGCATCTGCCTTCAGCTCAGGTCATGATCCCCTGGTCCTGGGATCGTGTCCCACGTTGTCAGGCTGCCTGCTTCTGCAGGGAGCATGCTTCTGCCCCTCCCACCCCCCCACCCCCGCACTCACGCACGGCCTATCTCTCAAATAAATAAATAAAATAAAAGAGGAAGAAAAAAACCCTCATGTTCCTACCAACTAGAGATAGCTACTGTCAACATGTAGGCGTATTTCCTTTCAGACTTTTTCTACTTAAGCACAGCTGAGCTCATCTCGTATATATCATTTTACAACCTGCTCTTTATGCTTAACATATTATCACAGACATTTTCTTTTGTCTTTAAAATTTTCTACAAACATTTGAAACTCATAGCTTATAGATTGATTTTTCCCCAATTTTTTTTATTGTGGTAAAATACATATAAATTTACCATAATAATCTTTGCTCAGCGTACAGTTTGGTGGTCTTAAATATTCATAATGTACAACCATCACCACCATCCATCTCCAGAATTCTTTTCATCTTGCAAAACTGAAACTCTGAACCTGTACAAAACATCTCCCCATTATCTTCTCCCTTGAATGACCTGATATTAATCCCTTATTAGATTTATGATTTGTAAATATTTTTGCCCATTCTGTGGACTGCCCTTTAGATCTGCTGACATTGTCTTTGATGCCTTAGGATTTTCACAATAAATTATACTAAGAGGCACCCAGCCGGCTCAGTCAAGAGGGCATGTGACTCCTGGTCTCGGGGTTCTAAGTTCAAGCCCCACATTGGGTGTAGAGATTTCTTAAAAATAAGATCTTAAAAAAAATTTATATTAAACACAGACTTCATTCTGAATGTAACAGGGTAGATAAGTCTTTAAGATTTGCATATACTGGGGCACCTAGGCGGCTCAGTCAGTTAAACGTCAGCCTTTGGCTCAGGTCATGATCCTGGAGTCCCTGGATCGAGCCCTGCATTGGGTTCCCTGCTCAGCGGGGAGTCTGCTTCTGCCTCCCACCCCACCCCCTGCTCCTGCCCTCTCGCTCTCTCTCTCAAATAAAATTATAAAAAAAAAAAAAGATTTGCATATATTTCTGAAATCTCTTGTGGAGGTAAATTTTGAATGGTATCTGCTTATACTTTCCAGGCCTATACTTAGTACATTGACTGGTCTATTCATCACTGGACTTACTGTGTCATATCTGAGAATGTGTGACATATCTGAGAATGAGACTGTTAATTGTAATTATAATCAAATATAAGAATAAATAAATGCATTTATTAATATCTTAAGTTATACTAGAGGGTGCCTGGGTGGCTCAGTTGGTTGAGGGTCTGCCTTCGGCTCAGGTCATGTCTCAGGGTCCTGGGATCAAGCCCCTTGTCGGGCTCCCTGCTCAGCGGGGTGTCTGCTTCTCCCTCTCCCTCTGACCCTCCTCCCCGCTTGTGCTTGTGTGCTCCTTCTGTCTCAAATAAATAAAGAAAATCTTAAAAAAAAAAAAAAGATCTACTAAAGCACTGTATACTATGTTGGGAACAATTAATTTTTTTCTAACAGCTTTATTTTTTTTTTTTTTTTAAGATTTTATTTATTCATGAGAGAGAGAGAGAGAGGCAGAGGGAGAAGCAGACTTCCCGCAGAGCGGGGAGCCCGATGCGGAACTCGATCCCAGGACTCCGGGACCACGACCTGAGCCGAAGGCAGACGCTGAACCATCTGAGCCACCCAGGCGCCCTCTAACAGCTTTATTGAGGTGTATTTTTTTTCTCTCCTTTTTTTTTTTTAAAAGATTTTATTTATTTATTTGAGAGAGAGAATGAGAGAGAGAGAGCATGAGAGGGGGGAGGGTCAGAGGGAGAAGCAGACTCCCTGCCGAGCAGGGAGCCCGATGCGGGACTCGATCCTGGGACTCCAGGATCATGACCTGAGCCGAAGGCAGTCGCCTAACCAACTGAGCCACCCAGGTGCCCTATTGAGGTGTATTTTATATGCCTTAAAATTCACATTTAAAATGTACAATTTGATGATTTTTAGTAAATGTACAGAGTTGTGCAAAGATCACCACAATCCAGTTTTAGAATTACAGGCAGAGTTCATTTTAAACAAAAGTGTCTCTCATCATTTTTGAGCTCCTTCTAAGTTTAGTAGTTTTAAAATTTTTAAATCAAAAGAGGCTCAACACTGGTACTTGGACCCTAAAATTTACAAAGATCAAAAAATGAAAATTCAATAATGTACACTATCCAATTAGAATAAACAAGTCAAACGAAATATAGACAACATAAGTGGGTTTTTTGTTTTTTGGTTTTTTTTTTAAATATTTTATCTATCTATTTGACAGAGAGAGACACAGTGAGAGAGGGAACACAGCAGGGGGAATGGGAGAGAGAGAAGCAGGCCTCCCGCGGAGCAGGGAGCCCAATGCGGGGCTCGATCCCAGGACGCTGGGATCATAACCTGAGCCGAAGGCAGACGCCTAACGGCTGAGCCACCCAGGCACCCCTAGACAATAGATCTGTTTTCTTATGGTAAAATATTCACTGCTAACAGAGCACATAAAAAAAGGGAATTCTATGTCCCTCCACACTAAATGATAAAAACCCACATAATGAAACTTGAGGTCACCATTCAACAGAGAAATCACAAATGTTCAAATATGCTTAACAAAAGCTATCACCTTGAGTTTAGCAGAAACTGATGACTGTCAGGGCAGACACAAATTCAACCTCACTTTATTTTTTTTAGAATAGCTCCACCAAAATGAAACACAGAAAAACACTTAAAAAATTCACATACCTGATTTCTTTGGAAACAGAAATTACAGGCCCAAAGTTTCGCTCGATAATCAACCTGACTGTGAGAAAGATAAATATAACAGCTAGGTACCATTTTCATTTGTAATGTAGAAAGCATTCAAATGTAATCCTCAAGTTCAGTAAATCACATAGATATGTTTGTGTGTGTGTGCATGAATGGATGGAGGTATGTAAAATGTCCACTGCAGTTAAAGAGTTCTGGCTGTTAAATACACCAAAAATTTCCTTCCTACAGTGGCAATGAAGAATTAGTAAATCTTTTTTTCCTCTTTTCTAATTTCCTTGATAATATTTAAAATTTCATGATTTTATATAAATTACAGGTTATTTCCCTTTTACCCTATTATCTTAATATAATCTGTGTGAGTTTTCTAACATCTTTATTGTTCAGATATGTGAAACTACCAAATTTCAATACTAAAAGCACATTTCATGCACAGGAAAAACCTGGCTGACTTTCACCTCACCGAGCTCACTTGAAAAAGTTGGGAGGCATGCTTCTGGGTGGATACACTTCCTAGAACTGGTTAAAGATACACTTCAGTTGCTTCTTTGTCCCCTTTCTACATTTAGAAAACAAGCAACGGCTATCTCTTCACAAGAAGAGCAGCAGCATCGTACTTATGGTTACATCAAGTAATAGCAAGGGCAATGCAGTAAAAAATGTTCCCTCATATAAAAGTATTACCTTTTAAAGAGTATTTCTGATACTCTTCACCTCTTTAAAATATTATTTCAAATAATGCCCACATTTAAGAGAAATATCATAGGTCACTATCTCAGGTACAAAAAATTACACTTAACAATCATTAAGAGTTGTGATTTCTTCTGCGTATCACTTCCTGCCATACAGCATCACCATACCAGGTAAGTATGAAAAAACTGTTTAAAGCTTTTCATTTTTGGAAAATGCTTTAAAAGGCACCCATATAATCTACAGTTAAGCCAAAAGCAAACTGAAATTAGCAAAAAAAAAGAAAAGAAGGGAATTTCAAATCATTTCCCTTTGCTTCCACCTCATTCCCGTAAGTTCCAATTTTATCTGGAGTATTAGGCCGGGAAGACTTTACAAGCATTTATCACATAAGAATCTCACCATGCACTTCTCTACTCAAATTTGATGACCTGCCCAAACTGAATCACTTTTATGAGAATCACGTAAAAGTCATAATTACTGTATTCCTCTTTCTCACTAGTTTTAAAAAGAATTCATACCAAAGTGGATTCAGAATGGCTTTGCAAGTTGTCCGGCTACAAAGCACAGGTTCATACTGTACAGGAGGCAGGTCTGGACGTTCTTTCAAAGGAGTAAGGAGACAAGCCAGGGGAACAACCATTCTCGTAGCCTCAAGACGGCTGGAAGGCCACACGTTCCAACTAAAGCGCACACCATCCCGTTCTTCATTCTGCTGAATGAACTCCAGATATGTTGCCATAGTCTAAAAAGAAACTGAAGATAAAGCTGTAATTTTATGTGAAATTCTCAACTAAACTTCAAAAAAGAAGATAGTCGACAGTTGTCTAACGCAATGTTTTTTAAACACTTAGTCCGGAAGAACCAGTCACTGTAGGATGACATTTCCCTTCCCTTTGATCCCCAAAAGCCAATTAACTTCACAGTTATCTTTGACTATTGTTCCTTTCTCAACTCTCTTTACCACTTAAAGAAATAAATAAAAGGTGTGGGGAGTTTACCATTATTTGATCATTTTTAAGCTGCAAGTAGCTGAATACTAATGTAAACCATCTCATAGATCACTCTGTGTGATCTATGAGAAGGGAATTCTAATTCCCCTTGCCCAAGAGTAAGTCTCAAACCCTGTTTCAGCATCCAGCTACCTTCCCCCTTGATCCACTTCCTTCTGTGCTTTATTAAAGCAAACACCGTATTAAATTTTACATTCTAAGTGATTCCATTTTTGTGCCCTTTCCCCTCCTCTCTGTTAACTGTGAAGACAAAAACCGTATGTTGACATGTGAATCCAATTCATAATCCACCACCAGTTCTGACCCAAAGTATTTTTACTTGGGATCACCAAAATTACAACGCTAGGTTTGCTATCATGCTGAGTGAATCTTTCACCAAGACTTCTCTCCTCACCATGGTTGCTTATGCTCATGCCTCAAAAGATTCTGGTTAATAAAATAACCATTTAGACTAAGCTTTTCAAACCCCCACACTGCCAACTCCATTGAATGTTTCATACATTCTGTTTACATCCTAAAATCTAGGCTAAGGCTAACACACATTTCAGTCACTAGGGCTCAAGGGAACAAGCCCCTCAAGAAAAATGGAAAAACAGGCAAATTAAAGAATCTTCATTATTAGTAGCCTCTAGTGCTCACTTTATGCAGTGTTGAATAACTGTCTCTATGTTATTATGAGAAGTGCCACACATACTGTAAATAATGTGAACTAAGGAAATGGTCTTTATATGACTAGAAAAGCAAATGAATCAATTAGTTTACTACACACAACCCAGACCACAAAAATTCCAAATGTTTGCTCCAACTGAAACTCTAAAGCATGTATTTGTTCTTTCCAGCAAAGGCAGGAAACTGAAGCACCCTTACACAGGACCCACTTCTGCAGCTACCTGAGTGGCAAAGGGATAACTCAGGTGGGAATAAAAGCATGTTCTAATATCACAATTCTCAGGAAGTACCTCTAAAGGTTTCATTAAATAACTTTCCCCATTCAAAACAATTCATTATTAAAAGGTACTGGCTCCATCCAATGTCCCCAGGCAGCTACATATTAAAACCTGCTCTTCCCACTGCCTCCTCCCCTCACCTCTTTTAGAGCACGGATTCTTAACTCTGGGCACAAAACCAACGGGGGACTTCAGAGGGTCAAAAAATCTTCTGAAATTGTATGCAAAATTGTGTGCATGAGCTAATGTGCATTTTTCTAGGGCGGTCGATTTACGGCTCACACCATATCCTCAAAGATTTTGTGAAGAGGTTAATAGCTGAATAAATGAGTGAATGAAAGAACTTTTAAAGATTTTGTAGCAGTATCTGCCAAAAGAAAAAAAGACACACACACACACGAAAAACTGAACCGCTCATCCCATCAAAGCATAACTTTTCAGGACACAGTAGCCAAGTTTAAGCAAAGTTTAATGCTTGAAGGGTAGTCGGAAAACCCGGGTCCTAGTTCCAGCTGCCACGAAGCAGAAGTCATTTCAGCCGCATTACCGGTTTCTTAACTGAAAAAAAGTTGAATCCTTCCGCACCCCGAGATTCTGGGGGTTCCCGAGCCAGAAGCCGGCCGGCCGCACCGCAAGACTAGGAACGCGTCACTCTCAGCAGACCCCTGGGTCACTGAGTCCCTCAGTTCCTCTGCCCGCCGAGCCGCCGAGAGAAGGCTTCGTTCCAGGAGCACCAACTCGGTCCTTACAGAGACTCTTGTCCGTGCCCTCGACCCCCCATCACCGGCTCTCCCACTCACCTGGCAGGAGCCGTTCACCTGGCCTTGTCCGCACCCACAGCTGCTAGAGCCCTGCTCCGGCTCCCACCGCCAAGTCCAGCTCAGCTCTCCCCCGACTGGTCAGCGCTCCTGTGTGTCACTCCACGGCGCCGTCCGCTGGCCAATCAAAGAGGGCCTCTCCGGCGGAGGAGCGGAAGCAAGACTTTCAGTGAAGCCGCGCCGCCATCTTGGAATAGGGCAAGACAGTCGTGCCTTGGTCCACAAAACCAAAACTCCTCAGATCCTAAGTTCCTCCACGTTCACCTCTAAACGTTTGTCCTTCAGAAAACTCCAGTGTCTGCCGGATTGCTTCCTAGGTGCTGCCTGCACGCCTCAGGGATTCGCCCTGATCCAACATAACTTCCGTTCACCTTAGGAAGTCCCTCTCATCGCCTTAGTTACCGGGAAGCGAGAATGATGACGTGTGGCACCGGAAAAAGGAGGGGCACCGTGCGGAGGAAACTGAAGCTGGCCGGGAAAAGGTATCAGCGCGGGAAGGGGCGGGGCGGAGGGACAGTGCGGCCACTAGCGCTAGATTAGGGAATTTCGACCGGTAGAGAAATGCTTCCTTAAATTAATACCAGGTTTCCTCCTTTCGTTCGCTGTGTAGGATTCGCGTTCTCTGCAGGGACTGGCAGTAGTGCACAGTTACTCTCTGCGTGTCTGTCCCTGTCATCCATCTACGAGAAGGTGAATAATTGAGAGCTGTCATATTCAAGCATCCTAGGAGACTAACAAAACTCCTAACTTTATAGAGCACTGCTTTCTACAACCATCAAAGGCATTATACACCTTTTTATAAGTGACAAAAATGAGCACATTTATTAATCTAACCCAGAAATACAGCCTCTCTGTAGTATATGAAAATAAGAAAGCTATATAAACTTAATATTATGCTTAGAATATATCTAGACATCCAAGGGTTACCATTAATTTGTTCAACTTAATATTAGTTCAAAATTTTAAATTACCTACAGAACACCAATTAGTTTTAAGTTGATGTACTATGAAACATAATTACTCTTTGTTTTTACATAATTACTCTTAATATAAAAAGTTTGTGGAACAGTTATTCAGTTTTGTTGAATAAATTTATATTTTTCCAGTTCCTAAAACATTATGTCAGAGTAATGTTAGGTTATTTAATTATTAAACTTGAATAAATTTAGGAAGTTCACACTAATTTTTCTCTCAGTCAGGAAACAAACTCAATTAAAATACATACACATTTGTATTATGGTTTACACTGAAAAAGACAGCCATATTTTTTTAACCAAACATTAAAAGAATATCATTTGCCCAAGGCTTGCTTTGATTATTTGAACCTGGATTCTTTCAGTACTAGAAATTTATGAAAAGGATATTTTAAATACAATCTTAAACATTTAAAGTATTGGAAGGGTTTTTTTTTTTTAATTTTATCTATCTATCTATTTATTTATTTATTTATTTTTGTGGGGGGCGAGGTGCAGAGGGAGAGGACAAGCGGACTCCATGCTGAGCGCGGAGCTCCTGGTGGGGCTGGATCCCACAACCCTGAGATCATGACCTGGACAGAAATCAGGAGTCAGTTGCTTAACCAACTGAGCCACCCAGCCACCCCTAAAGTATTGGAAATTTAATTTCTTTATTTTCTGGGAAGTGTAGAAATATTTGATTTATGTAAGTGTGTATTTATCTCAATAAGCCAATCAGAACATAACTCCTTTAAGAGATATAATCATCTAATTTATTAAAGCTCTCCAAACTTAGTAAACATTTCACACTCCACAGGATGTGAAGACCTTTCTGGATTACAGCCATAAAGACAGACGCACAGACACACAGAGAGTACAGCTTTGGTTCTACCACTTTAGTCACAGGTCAGAAGTGAATGCAGAAACACAAAAACTCACTAGATCAGGTATCAAAGAGCCATTCTCCTTCCCAGTGGGCATGGAAATCTTGACTGATCTGAGTTCATAAATAGACAAAAAAGGCAAACAAACAAACAAAAAACCAACCAGATTCTCTGTCTTCTCCTATCCAAAAGAGAATATATCTATGTAAACCATTAATTAACTTAATGAGATCACCAAATGGTCAGAATATAAAACCAAATTCCTAATTGTTGTTGCCATCAATGGTGAGAAACCTACCAGCTGTAAATGTATCGGAAACAAAAAGAAAAATACAAAATCAGTAAAGAGAAGAAACCTGGAGAAAGAGTCAGTCCATTGTTGTACGATTGCCACTTGCATATTCACTGTTCAGTCTGGGAGCCAAAAGCAAAACATGCCTGGGCTCAAGTAAGCAGCCCATGAGGTGCTCTTCAGCAACATGATTTACCCAGTTTTGTCAGGTGAATCCATTAGGATGTTGGTGAAACCTTCAAAATTGTTAAAGTTTCAGGGATGCTTGAGTGGCTCAGTCAGTTAAGTGGCTGCCTTTGGCTCAGGTCATGATCCCAGGGTCCTGGGATCGAGTACCGCATCGGGCTCCTTGCTTAGCAGGGAGCCTGCTTCTCCCTCTTCCTGCAGCTTCCCTGGCATGTGCGTGCTCTCTCTCTCTCTGACAAATAAATAAATAAAATCTCCAAAATTGTTAAAGTTTCAAAAAGGTAAAATTCTGGCCCTCATACAAATATAAAATGAGCATGTGTCAAAGATTCTGCATAACTCATTCATTAATGAGGGAACAAGTAAGGATGTTCAGACTGGTTCAAGGAAGAATTTGATTTATAGATTCATATTTCCTAACACACAAAACCCACTTGCATTTCTGTGGACAAGACTCATTTGCATTGCTATGGACAGGAAATGTTTGCATTACTATTGTTGCAGGATATCTTTTCCTTCTGTGCCTGCAGTGCCGGTGGTTCTTGGTCGCGCTGCTCCCAAAAAGGAGGGGACCCAGAGGGTTGCCACCAGAGTTTCTAAGTCTAGGGGTTTTTATGGGCTTGTTGGCGGGCTGTTTTAATTTGATTAACCCTCCATGCACTTGTCATCCAATCAGGTTTTTGTCATCTAATGTGTGGGAAAGAGTGGAGGGCTCCTTCCAGGATGGTGTAAAATCCTTTTAAGGGTGGTTTCCTCTTAGGGGGGATGGGGAGCCTGTCCCTGCCTTCCTTTCTTCCAACTATTCTTCATCCCTACCTGTTTTCTGTAAATTAATTTCTGTCTCTACAGAGTTGTGAAATAGCTTAGTCAAAGATAAAGGCACTCACCCCTTACAATCAGATGACCCCAGGGATTCCTTTAAAAAATGCCCAGTATTCCATGGAAGTTCACCCAGTAAACTCTTGACTATTTCAAAATCTTTCACAATTTTCATGATATTATTCATCATCTATAATCTAATTTCTATAATTCTGGCTCATACTTACCTAACATGAGATTCATATATTCAGCAACTTGCTGGATGTCTCTGGGTATTCTTGGCACCTCAATCTCCATATGTCCTCTTAAGTTGATTGAACAAGAAGGCCATTAGACTGATGTGGCTCTAAGGCCATGGCAGCCTACATAAGCAAACTAAAATGTAAGCATATAAATGCTTCAAGGTTATGAAATCAAAACACTGAGGACAACCAATCACAAAGAGCCATCTAGACAATCAGTTTCTTCTCTTTGCTTCCATACCTTCTCTATAAAAGTGTTTTCCCTGACTCCTGTTGGCAGAGGGCTCCTAACCTCTTCTGGTTTGATGCTGTTTGATTCAAACTGAATTTTGCTCAGATAAGCTCTTATAATTTTAATATGGCTCAGTTTATCTTTTAAACTGAATTCACTGTTCCCCTTGCCCTAAACTAACCCATCTCTTGTACTTTCTATGTCACTGGGAGATACCATTCTTCTCCCAGTCAGCCTAGTAACTAAGGAGTTATTCTTGGTCCTTCCTTGTCTGTGATGTGGTTCAAGACACCTTCTTTTCGTCTAACCACACCCTTAAGTACACCCTTAAGGCCTAACTCTGCTTGACCTGCTCTAGAGATACGACTATGACCCAACTCTTCTCAAACATTTCCTCTGGGCTGGTCTCCCAGGACATATTCCCCTGCCTCTATGGCTAAAAAAGCAAGTCTTATGAGAGGTGGGCTTGCAGAGATCTACTCATCTTGCAGCTGCCCAAGACACTAGAGTCCTTTTAGTAAACCATCTCTTGTCAAGCTGGACTTACCAGGCTTTTTCTTTGGTCTAATGGCTCCTTCAGCCTTTGGAGGTAGTTTTGCGTATACCTCCCTTAGATGATGAGAGGAATCAAAATGAACAGGCCTTGCTAAGTTTCTTCCGGTTTACTACCCTTAGCTCATATCCTTTTTTTTTTTTAAAGATTTTATTTATTTATTTGACAGAGAGAGACACAGCGAGAGAGGGAACACAAGCAGGGGGAGTGGGAGAGGGAGAAGCAGGCTTTCCTCTGAGCAGAGAGCCCAATGCGGGGCTCGATCCCAGGACTCCGGGATCACGACCCAAGCCGAAGGCAGACGCCCAACGACTGAGCCACCCAGGCGCCCCTCATATCCTTTTATCCTATTGCATTTTCCTCACGACCTACCACTCTTCATCAAACCTAGCATAAAAAACAATCTGGTTTAACTGCTTTGTTGGGTTTTCATTTCCTTATGAAGGCTCCTATGTCATGTAAAACATACTTAAAAATCAATTTGCATGCTTTTCTCTTGTTCATATGTCTTTTGTTTCAGAGTCCCAGCCAAGAACCTAGAAGGGTAGAAGGAAAAGATATTTTTTTCTTTCCCTACATCTCTTGACACCCTAAACCTGAAACTAATAATGAATCACTTGGTCCTGTTGATTTTTTTATTCTAATTATTTCTCAATTCCATCTATCTACTTAGTTCAAGCCCTCATTCTCCTTCATTGAATTACTACAACAGCCCCACAGAATGATCTCTTTCCCCAAATTTTGTCAAACCCAAATCTCACTTTGATTGCCAGATAGATTTTTCAGAGTCACACATCTGACCCAGACCTTCTGTTGTTTAAAACTCTACCTGGCTTTCCATCACTCACAGGATAAAGTAGACGCCCCATCTTGCTGTACAAGGGCCTCCATGATCTACTTACCTCAATCCTACAGCACTGAACCAATTGTCTTTCCCAGCCTATGTTGCTGTGTCTCACCTCTCGCCCTTGTGCACACCCTCCACACTGCTAAGAACAGCCAGGTTTATGTGGGGAACAAAGGCAAAAGGAAAAAATTAAAATTTCCTTACTACTTACAGCCCATTGACAAGTCCTTGAAACAGGCAGAGTGACCTTCCTCTAGGAACTCAACTGCCTGGATGTTAATACTTTCCTAAGGGCAAAAGGCCATTTTAGCTTAACACTATCCCAACCTCCCAGATCCTTTAACATATAAAAATTCCTTTGGAAACTTCCTTTATTTCTACCCCAAGATCTATTTTAGCAATCATCCTCCAAGCATATGGCCCACTGACACATCCGAAGGGTCTCATGACTAGGGTTTTACTAGACAGTAATAACGAATCTTTTCCTAACAATACCTAGCCTCCTCAGGGTCCTGGAAACCTTGCTTCTGAAATTCCTTAGAGACTTACACTATCCCTAACCCCCTCCCAACTTGAAAGTATATAATCAATTGCTCCTCACAAACCCAAGGCAGCTCTTTCTGCCGATGGGTCCTGTCCCCGTGCTTTAATAAAACCACCTTTTGGGACCGAAGACATCTCAAGAATTCTTTCTTGACCCTTTGTTCTGAACTCCAACATTTCCACATCATTGGTTGCCTCTCTTCTTTTCTCACTTAACTCCCAGGTGTCCTTCAGGACTCCAAAGAAGCTTTCCTTATATTTTCCTTTCTTCTTATTGGTTAAAACAATAATACTATGTGAAAGAAATAGAAAAGGAACCACAGTAGAGGGTAGAATGTCTAGACAGTGAGTTTGGAGACTCAGAGGCAAACTGCCTAAAGAGAGATTCTGACCTGAAAAGAAAAGTTCAGGCAAAGGAAGGTGATTCAGAAAGAGAGCTGTAGAGGCTGAGGCTGAGTCTGTCAGAAAAATGAAAATGAGGGACACCTGGCTGGCTCAGTTGGTCATGAGTTCAAGCCCCATGTTGGGTGTAGAGATTACTTAAAATAAAATCTTAAAAAAAAGAAAAGAAAAATGAAAACATCTTTGTCAAGTTCTTAAGAATGGCTCTTTCAATATTAGCAAATGATATACCAGACATAAATGTGCATTTTTAATTCATAAAAATGATGTTAGTTTTGAAATCAAGCTATTTCTTCTTTGTTAATGATAAGCTCAGAAAATGCTCACCCAAGAGATAGAAAGTAGAAAAAAAAACCAAGGTGGATTTATGTGTAAGTACATAATCTTTGCAAACGTTATCGACAAAAACAGTCTGAGAAAGGTGACAGTTGAGGCCATTACCTTATTTTTCTCCTTCTCAAGGGAAGATTCAATTATCTTGTGAGTGAGAAGAAAGACAAATCTTAAATCTTGAGGAAGGATAGATCCTTTTTCAGCCCACAGTTCCTGTTAATGGAGTGTCATTGTTTATTGAACGAAAACCACGAAGCAAGAAATCTCTAGGCTACAGGAATGCCTCTGCTTGTTTTAATTTATATTCAAATTTTAAACAGCTTCATCGTGGTATAATTGACACACAATAAGCTGCACATATTTACAGTGTACAATATATTAAGTTTTGACGTCCATCACCACAATCAGGATGATGAACATGTGTAATGTTTCCTTGTGCCCCTGGTATTTTCCATAGTTTTAAGTAAGTGGAATAATATGGTATGTACTCTTTTTTGTCTAGTATCTTTCACTCAGCACAATTATTTTGAGATTAATCCATGGTGTTGTGTGTCTCAGTTATTCATTCCTTCTGAAGTGATTAAGGTTACATTTAAAATTCAATAATATTGAATGAAGAAAAGAAAAATTAAAGGAAATTCAGAGTCTCAGGTTCAAGAAGAAAGACTATGTCTTGTTCTTCCTAAAGAATGTGGTGGTGGGGCAGTGTATCCTTGATCACCTGCTTATGCCTGTCCAAAAAAGAAACTGCGTGAGAGTGTTCCTCAGTAACAGATGCTGAAACACCTGTGATGTACACAGTGAGTAAGTCAATGGGAGGGGCAAGGAAGAAGAAGCAGTTTCCTGTTCATTCCCATTTGCTTCTTTATTTTAAAAAGATTTTATTTATTTATTTGAGAGAGAGAGCATGAGGGGGCTAGGGACAGAGGGAGATGGAGGGACAAGCGGACTCCCTGCTGAGCCTGAGATCATGACCAAGCCAAAGTCAGCCACTTAACCAATTGAGCTACAGAGGTACCCCAAGTTTATTCCTGTTTGTAACCACACATGCCCACTTCTGCCCACCTCAATATAAAAGATTTGGATAGAGACGCCTGGATGGCTCAGTCGGTTAAGCGGCTGCCTTCAGCTCAGGTTGTGATCCTGCAGTCCTGGGGCCAAGTCCGGCATCGGTATCAGGCTCTCAGCTCAGCAGGGAGTCTTCTTCTCCCTCTTCCCCTCCCTCCCCGCTCATGCTCTCTCTCTCTCTCTCTCAAATAAATAAAATCTTTAAGAAAAATAAAAGATTTGGGTATATCTATGAGGTATGACTGGTTCCTAAAATTTCAGGACTGCAGTATTATAACAGGTGGTAAACCACTTCATTGCTACCTCAGTTTCCCCAGTCTCTAAATTGGTTTAAGTATGTTATTCACGTGCCCTACACCAATGGGGATACCTTTTAAGAGGACAGCATTTGAAGCAATGAAAAATAACAACCAGGGCTGACAGTAACTATTTTACTAACAACTGTTTTGAAATCAGAAGGAAAAGTAATAAGAATAACAGGAGTCCTCAACTATAAATAGGTGATTTCTGTATATTTGGAACTAAAAACAGTTTCCTATAGAAATACATCGTAATTGTAGTAAAGAGAGAACATATTCTGGGCATGTCACAGCCTGTCCTAAATAAGGTGGGGAGGGGACGAGAACGCTAGTAAAAGGCAAGTGAAAGGTGGTTCACATATGATGGAAACTCCCAGGTTTGCTTTGGCCACCTTGTGCGGTAAGGACCGCCGGCGCCCCAGAACTACAATTCCCAGAATGCCACGGTGCAGGCTCCTCGGCGGATGCAGTCTGGAGCTCCCGGTACTACAGGTTCGGCTGCTGGGGGACACTGGATCCTCTGCGCTCATGGCTTCCCCAAGCAAGGCAGTTATTGTTCCCGGGAACGGAAGCGGGGATGTGGCCACGCACGGCTGGTACGGCTGGGTGAAGAAAAGGCTGGAGCAGGTAAGAGACACGAGCGGCTGCGCTGGGAAGTCAGCTTGGAGCTGGAGGGGATGGAGGGGACTGAGGACTGAAGTTTGAACGTGTGCTCACCAGCCCCTACCCCACCTCAGCACACCCCCTTTAGTATAGCCCAGTGTGTTTTCATTCCTCTCCCCGCTGCCCTGTCTCAAACACTAGAACTAGTGGTCGGAATTTTGGTGGGTAGAACTGCCTGGAAGACTTCCCTGAGGGCTCAGTCGTTAGGGTACAAGGCACCACCTCCTAGAGCCCCGTCGGTCTCCCTGCATCTGGTGCTGGTTCAGATTTGGGACTTCCCAGATAATTGTACATCTTCCTTTTCTGCTCCCTGCTTAATATTTAATATGTAAAAAAGCTAGATGTAACATATATGTAAATTATGAAGTACAATGTAATGAAAACCTGAGGCTCCATTACCAAACTAAAATCTGCAACATTAACAATACCTTCGAAGCCACATGTACCTTCCCCCCATCCCATTTCCCTACCATCCTGAAAATTTTTTCATTTGCTCCAACCGTTTTAAAAATGAACGTATTTTTGCAACCATGTGTGTATACTTTGAACAATATATAGTTTAATTTGGCTTCTTTATGAGCTTTATAAAAATGGTGACCAGCTGTAGTTGTCTTGTGCATCTTGATTTTTTTTTAACCTCTTCCATAACCAGGCAATAGGACCGCTTCCTGGATTTCCATCCTCTAGAGCTCTAGAGTATGTTTCTAGAATAAAGTTCCAGGGTTGTGGCTGAAAACCAAGGCCAGAGCTACAATCCAAAAAGATCAGGGCTGAAGCTGCCCAAGACGGTGGGATCTCCAACTTTCTGTACCATGTTTCTGTACCATGTTTTACCTAACCCCTGGTGCACAGTCTGTTTGACTACAGGTCAGTTTGTCTAGAATTGCATTCATTCATGATACCTCTGTAGATATATGCCTACAGCAATAAACAGAGATGTACAAATGAGGATTCAGGTCTCTGTATATAGATGCCTACAGAGCTGGCTGGATATAGAACTACAGACAGATGGAGTTTATCAGGAGGGATTGTCTGTTCATATGGCACTTAACCCACTTCATTTCATAATATAAGCAAATACTTATTGAATTGATAAAGATCATACCAGGTGTTTCATTTCTTATTAGCAAGGTATTAGTTGTAATTAAGCTCTTTATTATAGCTTTTTTTTCCCCTCATATCTTAGATACCTGGTTTCCAGTGTTTGGCTAAAAACATGCCTGACCCAAGTAAGTTTTAAACGTGTTTTTAAATAGTCTCATCTTTGGGGTTTTGATCTCGCCATTTTCCTGGTAGAGAACAAGAATATCATAGTAGAGAAGCCAAAGGGAATATATACCTAAGAATGAACGATGGCAAGTAGTTTGGGGAAAAGGGTGTAAACCAAAAAACATTCTAGAAAATTCTAATAAGGATCAAGAAAAGCACCTGGGCGGGCGCCTGGGTGGCTCAGTCATTAAGCGTCTGCCTTCAGCTCAGGTCATGATCCCAGGATCCTGGGATTGAGTCCCACATCAGGCTCCCTGCTCGGCCGGAAGCCTGCTTCTCCCTCCCCCACTCCCCTTGCTTGTGTTCCCTCTCTCACTGTGTCTCTGTCAAATAAATAAATAAAATCTTTAAAAAAAAAAAAAAAAGAAAAGAAAAGCACCTGGGCTTGGTAAAATTTAATTTTCAACTTTGCAAGCAACTAGATTTTCCCTTCTAGAAGTCAACATTATTTTCAGGCAAAATTTATGGGTATTTCATGTGAGACAGAGATATGATAAAACTTTACAGCACCTATAGGAGATCAGAATATTTCAAAATGTAACATTGCCACTTTTGTTCTGACTGTGCCTGTGACTTGTGTCAGGAAATTCTTCTTTGGAAAGAAAGAATATATATGCATATGAATTTGAGAATGTCACCTAGAGTTTTTTTCTTAAGTTTGAAAGTTTACATTAAAACTTTAGAGTTGTATTTTTATTATTTCCCCGGTATTTTCTTATGAGAACATGGTGAAAGATGAAAGCAAAACCAGATAGATAGATGGGCCAAAACTATGGATTTGAGTCTTTCAAACAGCAATACATAAATCGTTGGCTCTATTAAAACAGTCCCATCTCCCATTTGGTCCTGCAGTTCTTAAATTGAGAAGTGCTGAGTAGTCATCGGTTAGAAAGGTGGGACAGCATTAGACTATAAGACTGTCCCTATCAAATGACACTCTTTCTTTACCCTGAACCTTAGTTACAGCTCAAGAGAGCATCTGGCTGCCCTTCATGGAGATGGAGCTGCACTGTGATGAGAAGACTGTCATCATAGGCCACAGTTCTGGGGCCATTGCAGCCATGAGGTGCGATCCTTGCTGAATTCTCCCCCCATGTGGGCTCCAGCTGGTTTGCAGACCTCATTGCAGTTCCTTGAACATGCCAAGTATGCACCTGCCTTAGGCTTGCGCTTGCCACTGTTCTACCTGGAATACTTGTTCCTAGATACTTGCATGGCTTTCTCTAAGTCTCTCCTCGAATGTCTCTTTCCACTAAGGCCTTCTCTAGTCACTTCAAATGAAACAGCAACTTCACCCCACTGGCTCATATCCCCTTTGTATCTTGGTATCCCCCTTTTTATCTATAGCACTTTTCACCACCTGATGTCCTGTTTATTTCTTATCTCTGGCCAATAGAAATGTAAGCTCCGTGAGGGTGGGACTTTGTTCATTCTGACACTGAAACCTCAGTGCCTAGAAGAGTGTCTGGAATATGGTAGGTGCTCAGTAAATATTTGTTGGAGGGTGGAGACTGTTACCCCACCCTGCAACTCCCCCAGTCCTTAGGATTCATGGCGCTTCCCTGATGCTCTCGGTTAGAACATCATGTCCCTCCCTTTAGGCTTATGAGGCCTAGAGGATAGGATTTAGCTGATTGAGTAAGCATATTAAGGTTGGGTTTCTTCCATATTTGCTAAGCTGGATGACAAAGGAATATAGTTTTTGTGTAGCCCCTTCTCCCAAGCAGTTGCTCAGGATGCCATATGAATCGCATGTCAGAGAACTTTGCCAGATTCCATAATCTTTCTGCCACACCAGAGCTATGAGATAATGCTTCCCAGTGTGGAGCTGCAGAATTTCTGTACAGCCCTAGTGTTTATAAGCTGTTAGGGGTTGTCTGGAAAATGAAGGAATCCCTTTATGCTGAAATCTATACCAACTCAAGGCCAACTGAATTTTTCTCAGGCCATTGGCTATTAAAGGTGTGCCTTCTTTTAAAGATCCCTGAAACTTACTGCAGGATTGTCCGCAACCTTCTAAAAATTAACTTCTAAAGTTAAGGTAGGCAAGGAGAAAGTTGATGCCAAAACTATGGGGTATGAGATTGTAGGGGAACAGGATACTGATTTAGTCACAGAGGACCACCCCACAGATTACTTACTAATCACAAAGGGGACAATTGTGTCTTTACAGTGGATATCTGATAGCTGTCACCTTAGTAATCACACTTAATCTCACCAATAAAGGGAAACTGGCATTGTGTGTCTCTGATGTGATGGAGTGGGACAGACACATTGCCTATGCAGTATTCTTGCCAAAAATGTTTAACCTCTGTCTAATCATGAGGAAAACAGCCAAATTCAGTTTAGGAGATGATGTACAGGACAACTGGCTTAAACTCTGGAAAAAATGTCAATGTCATTTAAAACAAAAAATTTAAAAGTGACTAGAGAGTCATGAAAACAAAATGCAGTGATCTTTGACTGATCTAGGATTGAAAAGCAGTTTTAAAGAACATTTTTGGTAAAACTGGGGAAAAATGAATACAGATAGTATTACCATCTCCGTGTTAAATGTACTAGCTGTAATAATGGCACTGTGGAGATATATATAAGAGACAACCTTGTTCTTAGGCGATACATGTTGACATGTTTAGGTGTGAAATGTGGTAAAATGAATAAATCTAGGTGCTTCTTGTTCTTCTAACTTTTCTGTAAGTTTGACATTTTTCAAAACAAATGGTTGGGCAAAAAGTTTCGCCTGAAAACAAAATACCAACCCTAAATCTTTCCTGGCACCAAGGCCTCTGGAAACTATTACTACCCCACATCTTTCCCTAGCCTAGTCTTTGCTGAGTGAGGGAACTTCATGCAAATAGTTAGCTGAGTGTCTGCTTGCCAGGCACTGTACGGGACACCAGGGTCACAAAGATCAAGAAGACTCACACCTGCCCTTAAGGAGCTGAGGTTTATTGGGGAAGATAGATATAACACGACACAAACAAGTACTACAATGCAATGTAGAGCGTGTGGCAAAAAGAAGTACATTTCCATCGTGGTACAGAATTTCTTAATATGGTTCACAGATCACTTGTATTTGTCATCTGGGTTGGGGGAGGTGTCATGTCTTAAAATGCAGATTCCTGGGCCTTGTACCAACCCTCTGAATCAGATGCTCTGGGACTGAATCTGCAGGTTAACCAACAAAGCAATGCTGATGCATACTGAAGGTAGGTTAATAGGCACATCAAAGAGAATGATTACACTTTTTATGTTTTTTTGGAAAGGATTACCAAAGAGGTTTGGACTACCTTGAAAAATCAGTAGAAACTCATCAAATGGCCAAGGGTAAGCCATTAACCACTGGGCTTGTAGTTCTGCAGTTTCCTTCCTATTTTTCTTGCTAAACTCGACAGTTGATAGCACCTGCTTTCTGTAAGCTAAATCAAATGAGTTTTCAGGGTTTTGTTTTGACTTTTTGGCAGATTTAACATTAAGTATTAGCTGACGTCATTTCTCTTTCTCCAGGTATGCAGAAACACACCAAGTATATGCTATCGTGTTAGTGTCTGCATACACCTCCGACTTGGGGGATGAAAATGAGCGGGCCAGTGGTAAGTTTGAAGGCAGAAACCAGTACAGAAAAGCCCTTGCTCTAGTCACAGGGATGTTTGTTCAGGTTAAACAGCACTGGCTTTTGGATAGGCTAAAAAAAACCTCTAGTAGCATTTGAGAAACATTTACTGCCCTTCTTTAGATATAAATTAGGCCCTTTGAGAGTGGATAGACCACTTTCTAATGCACTGAACCCTAACTTTATGAGCCATGTACTCCCCCTTTCCAAATGGTTATGGTATCAAGCTCTACAGATTTGAAAACTAAAGGACTTCTAACACTTAGGCTCTGATTCTTTGTATCTCTGCTAGATATTTTACAATGGCTAGAAGGGAAATTATCCATGGGTGGTAATAGATTATATATATATTTTTTCCCATAGGATACTTCAATCGTCCCTGGCAGTGGGAGAAGATCAAAGCCAACTGCGCTCATATTGTGCAGTTTGGCTCCACTGATGATCCTTTCCTTCCCTGGAAAGAACAACAAGAAGTGGCTGATAGGTTGGAAGCCAAATTGTACAAATTCAGTGACCGTGGCCACTTTCAGAACACGGAGTTTCATGAACTGATTAGTGTGATAAAGTCTATGCTGAAAGTGCCAGCATAGACAGGATGGGATTTCTGCTATTTTGCATTCCGGTATAGGGGTAGAGCAATTATCAGGTTATTAATAGATAAAAATTATCTGTGATCATATTAGTGGACACATAAAACAGGTCAAATTAAGTTCTGAAAAAAACAGAAGTTCAATGTTCAAACTAAGTTACAAACAGCATTTCCATTTTCCATAGGATCTGTATCTCGCAAACTGCTATGAACTAAAGCAGTATTTTTCCCATTTGAGTCAGGACATAAGGAGAGCTTAACTACCTTTATCTGTCCAAAGTGAATAAGCAGAAATGGAATCCAGGTTTCCTGATTCCCAGTCCAGGTTAAAATGAAGTAGTTTCGTGTAGGTTGTAAGAGTGGTACTCCTCTTTGAAATGAACCTTTTGTTATTTTGGGGGGAAAGAAAACACGACTAAAGGTCCAGAGTGCTGGCTTAGAGCTCAAACCACTAGCTATTTTGAGCTGGCCCAGGACATTAAACCTAGACTAGGGCCTCCCATCTTTGACACCCTGCCCTGGTCCTTCATGGATCTGAGTCAGGGGTCTGTCAGGTCAGACAGGGACTGTAAGCCCAGCCTGGACATATATACATGAGCATAGCCAACCAGATCTGTGCTAGACCAGAGTGGTGGGGATTAGGGTAACATGGGGAACTCATGTCCTGTCTAAATTGTTGCCATGTGGGAAGGGGGCAAAGTGTTGCCAATTTTCTGATTTTTCAAGGAAAAAATTTCATGCAGTGGTTTTTATATTTAGGGACTATATTTATGTTTGTATATACAGTTCATATGTATATGAGTTGTGTCCAATACATGTACATATGGATGATGTAAGTTGGCAACGACAGTTAAAAAAAAAATTTACAAACAGTGCAAGACACACAAAGTCCAAGCCACCCATTTGTGACCTCTGCCATTAGGATTAACTTAGCCAGGTGCTTTAAATGATTCTCTATGAAGCCTGAGAAATGAACATAATGTCAAAGGATGCAATCATGGGAACAATTTGGATTTTGTTACAAAATCTTAAGTATTTTTTAAAAGAATCTTTCCATACCTCAAATTTTGTTCTGTAAAGAATTCTACCTTTTAACTTCCATGGTCCTTTGCCTCTCTTTTAAGCCTCATTCCATGATTTCTTTTCTGATCATATTCCCTCAAAAAAATGCTTTTATTTCCCAACATTTTTTGGCTATTATGATCCCTAAGTATTGCCTCAAACAACTTCCAGTGACTTCATACTTGATGTTGCAGAACCTGATGTTTGCTGCAAAGATGTGAATTCCCTGTTTATGTCTAAAGGAGATTCAAAGCCATCATTTTAACCAGAAAAGTCTTGGTTTCTAAATGTGCTCAAAGAAAAAAGATAAAGACTCTCAACTTTTAATGGCAATTTCTTTGGGGAATAGGAATTTTAGAATATGGTGTGGTGGGAGTCTCCTTCTTATTTTGTACACCTGGGTATTATTTGAGTTTATTATAGTGAACATGTATTACTTTTATAAATAAAAAAATTAAGATTTAAAACAACTCATTTGACACGTTAGTGAAAAGCAAATTCAATAAATCAATTGAATAATAATTTTCTTAAAGAGGTTGTTTAGCAATGATTTGATCAAGCCTATAACCAAAATTTGATTCTTTTTGATTTGGAATTAGTCATTGCTCTACTTACTCTCAGTCTTGTTTTCTGAAGTCCTTTGTCAAAAAATTACAAACTTATACAAATAACAGTTAATAATATTTTGTTGTCCTCTTCTTCCACAGAAAAGCAACAAACCTATACAATTGAGAAATAATTAATTTTGATATTCTTCATTCCTATAATTAATCTAGACCTATGACTGTTGAGTTGTGCTATCCAATATGGTAGCCAGTAACCACAGGTAGCTATAAAATTAAAATTCAGTTCTTCATTCACACTAGCCACATTTCAAGTCTTAACAGCCACAAGTGACTAGCAGCTACCTTATTGAACAGCAGATATGGAATACTGTCATCAAAAGTTTGGGGGACAGCAAGCGTCCTAGGACATGTATTTTTATTCTCCCCTTACCCACCATGTAATAATAATGGTTCAAAGTAAAAGTCACTCAACTTGAAATTACTTGTTTGACTTGTTTACTCAGTTGATCACCATAAAAATCATGGCTCCATAAAATTTACTCCTCACCAAACCAAGCTCAGAGGAGTTTTATGGAAGAATCCCACATAAACTATCCATTTAAACCATTGAATCATGGTCTCTCATGATTATTTGACTCCCAACGGATCATTATTAAGCGGAATAGAAGGGCCCTAACAGACTCCAGGGAATATCTATTCTCAGGTGACCAAAATACCTTGTACTAAATGGAAATCAACTGTAAGGATTAGGACTTCATTCACAATTTGATTTTTTGGTGTCGGGAGTCTACAGCTCCATAAACTGTGGTCATAGTTTACTTCTGGTAGGTAAATATCCATTTAACTATATAACAGAGGTGCAGTACTTTTGTCTCTTTTCTCCTTCAGTTAATATTCAGAATGAAAGACATGCTGTGGGAAAAGCATTTAAAGGGTCTCTTTATTCTGGTGAGTCAGGGAACTTTTGTGGCCTCTGACTGTAAGCTTTAGAATCTTTGGCTATCAAGACACAATGCAAAGTCATGAACTGCTTCCTTCTCCCCACTTGTACCTCTCCCCCAAGTTCAGTTTTTTCATTAAATAAGACTAGTGCCTCTGTGATAGGCGAGGTCCCAGGGAGGACAGATAATGTTCTTACTATTCCAGCTCTCGCTGGGGGTGGTGTAGTTTCAGGCTCTATCTTCTGTACATCCAATACTTTGTTTCAAAATGCTAGTGTCATTGAACTCTATTTCTATAGAGCTGGCCACAGACTCCACCTGGTTCTTGGTTACTGAGCTGAATTTTATTTTATTGATCCCATATATCTCAAAATAACCCTTCTGATGTTTACCACTTCGAGTATATCCAAACTGGTGTTTGAACTCAGGCCTCAGTAGTAGCTAGCTTTGAATTCCTTTCCTTTGGTCTCATGCTTTTGGCCTGGACACAGAAATCATTAAGGAGAACTACAAAGTGAAAATACAACAGCTGAGATCCTAAAAAGCTAACTTCTGTGCAACAATACACCAAATTACCTAGGATTGAAGGTACCATTAGAACTGAGAACAATTATAATGGCTTTCTGTTTAGTTTAGACCAATTACACCATGATTTTTAAGAGAGTACGGAAACAAATCTAAAATAAGAGGAGTGGTACCCTGCTCACAATAAAGTGAATGGAGCGCAATGGATTATGGGGCAATTCTAGCAGATAAGGCAGTTGAGCTGCAGAGTAAGACTTGGAAGACTTTGACAAAGAAGGACCAGTGAAAACATTCTCTTTAGGATGAGAATAATCATATTTATGCACTGAAAACATCCTTGACAATAGTCATCATTTGCATTTGAGGTAAGTACAAAGGCATAATCCTCTGAAAGAATATTTCTGATGTAAAAAGGAATGAATAGTGTGTGGAAAGGGATGTTCCATTCTCTTCCCCACTCATGCCTCCAAGTGCTATTCCTGCCTCACCGCTTTTGATTCCTTCTCAATGAAACCACTGAGAAAAGAGAAAACAAATGGCAGTAGTGAACCAGATACAAAATTTTCCAATGAAGACCTTAATAAATAACTTTAAAATGGGCATTTTTAAACTTTAGTCATTACTGTAGTATATGGCAAATATGGATTTGTTGGCTTCTTTTTCCATGAACCATCAAAAGTCTTGAAAGCTTCAGAAGGTGGTCTTCCTGAAGTTCAAAGTATTTTATTTATTGAAGGATGGATTTCACTATTAGCCTTACCTGCTTCATATTCTGTTGGCTACTCTACCAATATAAATTTAGTCTTCATAGATAAAAAAATACTTTTTCATAGCAGCAAGTCTATCCATTATTGTGAAGTTTGCTTTCAAGGGAATTTGATGTTCCATCATGAGTTAAATTATCTGCTCCCAAAGTAACTTCATTTGCAAAATGTCAGGAAAGTTCCCAGTTCTCTATTAAAATTCGAGCCACTCTGTCATATAAATACAGTTAGATGGTGAAATCTCACCACCTTCATGGCAGTCATCAAAAACCTTTAAAAAAGAAAAAAATTTACAATCAAATGAGAGTTTTAAAATTACACTGTAGGTCTCAAATGTCACCTACAACTAAAATTTCTGTTAACAATGTATCCAAGACCCAACCATTGTTTTGGGTTTTTTTTAAAGAATTTATTTATTTGACAGAGACATAGCGAGAGAGGGAACACAAGTGGGGGCAGTGGGAGAGGGAGAAGCAGGCTTCCCGCAGAGCAAGGAGCCCGACGCGGGACTGGATCCCAGGACCCTGGGATCATGACCGGAGCCAAAGGCAGACGCTTAACAACTGAGCCACCCAGGTGCCCTGACCCATTTTTTAAAGCAATATTAAAAATAGAATTTTCAGGGCGCCTGCATGGTCCAGTTAGTTAAGCATCTGCCTTCAGCTCAAGTCATGATCCCAGGATTGGGATCAAGCCCCATGGCAGGTTCCCTGCTCAAAGGGGAGTGTGCTTCTCCCTCTCTGCCCCTTACCACTACTTATTCTCTCTCTCCCCCTCTCTCAAATAAATCTTAAAAAACAAAACAAAACAAAAAGTCTATTTAAAAATAAAATTTTCGGGGCACCCTCTCCCCCTCCCCCTGCTTGTGTTCCCTTTCTCGCTGTCTGTCAAAAAAAATAAATAAAATCTTTAAAAAATAAATAAAAATAAAATTTTCAAAGTGAAAGAGACTAGGGCTGGGGCGCCTGGGTGGCTCAGTTGGTTAAGCTACTGCCTTCGGCTCAGGTCATGATCCTGGAGTCCCGGGATCGAGTCCCACATCGGGCTCCCTGCTCGGCAGGGAGTCTGCTTCTCCCTCTCCCACTCCCCGTTTGTGTTCCCTCTCTCGCTGTGTCTTTCTCTGTCAAATAAATAAATAAAATCTTTAAAAAAAAAAAAAAAAGAAAGAAAGAGACTAGGGCTGGGCGCCTGGGTGGCTCAGTTGTTAAGCATCTGCCTTCGGCTCAGGTCATGATCCCAGGGTCCTGGGATCGAGTTCCGCGTCAGGCTCCCCGCTCAGCAGGGAGTCTGCTTCTCCCTCTGCCTCTGCCTGCCACTCTGCCTACTTGTGCTCTCTCTCTCTCTCAAATAAATAAAATCTTTTTTTTTTTTTAAAGATTTTATTTATTTGACAGAGAGACACACAGCGAGAGAGGGAACACAAGCTGGGGGAGTGGAGAGGGAGAAGCAGGCTTCCCGCCAAGCAGGGAGCCCGATGCGGGGCTCGATCCCAGGACCCTGGGATCATGACCTGAGCCGAAGGCAGATGCTTAACGACTGAGCCACCCAGGCGCCCCAAATAAATAAAATCTTAAAAAAAGACTAGGGCTGTATTTAAGAACATGCTATAATAGACCTGCTTTGTGATTATAAAGTTAGTGAGTGAGAAACCTTTCACTGTAGCACTAAGATGATCTGCTCACCTGCCCACTGGGCCAAAGGCTATCAGCAGATAACAGGAAAGCAGATCTACATACATCACTAACCAAAGGTTTCATGTTAGCTACATTCCTTTCTTTGAAGGGTGCTAAACAGAATTCCCAATATGCTTGCTGTTTTTTCTAGGACTTGAAACCAGCACACAGAGAGCTTAGGCATATAGACAAGGGCTGGTATAAGGAAATAAAATCTACACCAGCGGCCCAAGAATATAAATGCCCTGAGGGCAGAGGCAGTGCCTGTGGCACGCAGCTGGCATGCGCGAACTACATGGAACCGGATGAAGAGTGCTGGGGCACACTGCGGGGGAAAGAACATGTTCGGGTTTGTGTCCTGGTTGTTACTTCGAAGCTGTAGCCCCTACAGCTTCCTTAGCTTCATGCTTATGCGGAAATAATACCGCTAGCTCCAAGGGACAGAAGTAGGATTACATGAGACCATAAATCTTCAAGAATATGCCTGGCCTGTGGTGGGTTCTCAGCAAATCTCATTTCCCTCCCTACTTAAGAGTTAAATGATCAGCCATCATTAAAAATTGTCCATTTCAGGGCCATGAGTAGAAAACACAAATTTCCCTAACCTGGTTATTCTAAAAAAGAATATAAAGCAATGACTTGTTCATCAAGGGCCCGTCATCAAGGTTACACAGAGGTCTGAGCCGCTGTTAGTCAACCCTGAGTGTCAGAAAACGAGTGTGCTTACTGGTAAGTTAGGTGGTATTTGCACTTGGTGGCAGTCAGGTATGAAGTGAAACCACTTTAACTCACCGGGCAGAGTCCACATGGGGCCCGGACCAAACCCGTGGGTGGGATGATTGGATTGACTGCTCTGTACAGTTTCATGTGTCCGTCTACACTGCCAACTGTGCCTTCTTTTGCAGCAATGATAGTCATCTCCACTTTCCCATCATAAATGAGTGTATTTAAGATCGTTTCAATGTCCTCCATGGACAACTCTACCTGAAAAGGGGATGCATTAGAAAGGACACAAAAAGCACAAGAAGACATCCTTTGGGAGAGTCTTTAAACTGTAAAGGGTCTGCAATTCCTTGGTGAAATGGGGAAGCATTATGCTGGTGAGTCATTAAAAGCATGGGTTGAACAACAGCCCAGGTTAGCATAAACCACAGAAATGCTAGGGACAGAACTCTAACCTCATGCTGAATTTGACACTTTCTATTTGTCCACCCTCTTCAGTAAAATTTAGAAGTCTTTTAACATTTTGGGGGCAAGAATTTGATAGGGATTTATAAAATGTTTGAACAGAAAGTTATTTTAGACATCAAATAGTCCAAATGCCTACTTTTTTTATAAATGAGAGATCTAGGGTCTAGGAAATGAAAATGACTTGTCCAAGTGGCCACTTCAGTTTCTTTTTTGATGATGAAAAGCACCCAGCATGGTGTCTTTATGTATAGGTCTTCAAAAGCATATACTGACACCACTACTCATGACTTACAAGAGGAACACAATACCAATAAATGACAACGGATGTGATGACTGATATTTGGTATCTATGTTGAAATGTCCCTGAGAAAGTCAAGGGCTTGTCAACAGACTTTTGCATTTTGGTAGTGCAATGCACTGCCAGGCCTCTACTCTGCTACTCTGTATCACAAGCTGAGTACATACAGATCCCACAGTGCCTGATGGCATGACATTCACCTTTGTCTAAATGGCTTAAGACAGTGCTTTCTCAAAGTGGGTTCTGCAGAATGTTCATAGGTATCACCTGAAAAAAGGGTCTGGGTCCAATTATGTTTAGAATATACTGTAAACTACATTCCTGTGATGAAGAGTAACCTTTAAAAAATAAGATGAAAATTAAAAACTGTGCTCTCACCTTACTGATCCCCAATTCACAGATATACTTCCACACTTCATGTGATGAGGCAAATGAACTATTTCTTTGTATCATTGGATTCTGTTTGCTTTCCCGTGCTGTTTCTGCCTATAAGGGTAGAAACATAACTCTCAGCAAGAACACTGTGTTTTCTGAATACAACTATATAGCGTGAAATCAACAGCAGAATACATTGTTAAGTAAAAATTACTGATTTGAATATTTTCAAGTCCTATAAAATATGATATACAAGATTAAACATTCTTGATGAAGCAACTTTTAAAAAAAGATCTGCAGTGATGTTTCCTCAATTATGCCTCACCTTGGTTTGTAGGAATTTAAAACACTGTTGGTTAAGCACCTCTACAAATTCTGATTCAAAATCCTGGTCACTGTACCAGGCTCCACCAGTCACAGACCGGTCCGGTTGCACGTTATAGAGCATATATACTTTCTTTTTTGAGGCCTAGGAAAAAATGCATAGTAGATGTGGTTATAAGATAACCAAGTCTTCCGGGGTGCCTGGTTAAGCATCTGACTCTGGATCTCAGGGTCATGAGATCAAGCCCCCGGCTTGTGCCCACGCACTCTGAATGAATGAATGAATGAATCAGTCTATATTGGGAAAAAAAAAAAAAAGATAACCAAGTCTTCCAAAACTGAGATTTAAAAAAAACCCTTGGGGTGCCTGGGTGGCTCAGTCAGTTAAGCATCTGCTTTCAGCTTGGGTCATGATCCCGGGGTCCTGGGATCGAGCCCGCATTGGGCTCCCTGGTCGGGCTCCCTGCTCAGTGGGGAGCCTGCCTCTCCTTTTCCCTCTGCTGCTCCTCCTGCTTGTGCTCTCTCTGTCAAATAAATAAATAAAATCTTAAAAAAATAAAATAAAATAAAAATTTAAGAAGGGGCGCCCGGGTGGGTCAGTCGTTAAGCGTCTGCCTTCAGCTCAGGTCATGATCCCAGGGCCCTGGGATCGAGCCCCGCATCGGGCTCCCTGCTCCGCGGGAGGCCTGCTTCTCCCTCTCCCACTCCCCCTGCTTGTGTTCCCTCTCTTGCTGTGTCTCTCTCTGTCAAATAAATAAATAAAATCCTTTAAAAAAAAAGGAAGAAGGGCGCCTGGGTGGCTCAGTTGGTTAAGCGACTGCCTTCGGCTCAGGTCATGATCCTGGAGTCCCGGGATCAAGTCCCGCATCGGGCTCCCTGCTCAGCGGGGAGTCTGCTTCTCCATCTGACCCTCCTCCCTCTCATGCTCTCTGTCTCTCATTCTCTCTCTCGCAAATAAATAAAATCTTAAAAAAAAAAAAAAAAGGAAGAAGAAAATATCCAGACTCAATTATACTCAGGAAGAGAAACAGACATACTTCGGACCCTTTAATTTTATAGCAATAGTGTTACAGCGGAGATAGACCTATCTACTGAACTTATTAAAAACCTTGGGAACTCAGGCGCCTGGGTGGCTCAGTCGTTAAGCATCTGCCTTCCGCTCAGGTCATGATCCCAGGGTCCTGGGATCGAGCCCCGCATCGGGCTCCCTGCTCAGCGGGAAGCCTGCTTCTCCCTCTCCCACTCCCCCTGCTTGTGTTCCTGCTCTCGCTATCTCTCTCTCTGTCAAATAAATAAATAAAATCTTTAAAAAAAAAAAAATTTAAGAAAAAACCCTCAAAACTTTTTTCTTTGGAGCCAGGGGTGGGAGAGGGGCAGGGAGGGAGAGAGGTGGGTAGAGAGAGAGAGAGACTCTTAAGCAGGTTCCACACCCAGCATGGAACTGATGCCGGGCTCGATCTCACAACCCTGAGATCATGACCTGAGCTGAGATCAAGAGTCGGATGCTTACCTGACTGAGCCACCCAGGCACCCTTCAGAACTTTATATTTTAGAGCAATTTTAGATTTACACAATTATTATAAAGACGGTACACTTATCTCGTGCTCAGTTTCCCCTCTTAATATCTTATATTAGTAGGATGCATTTATTACAATTAATGAACCAATATTGATACATCATTATTAACTAAAGTCTACACCTCACTGAGGTTTTCCTTAGTTTTTCCCTAATATCCTTTTTCTGGTCCAAGGACCTAATCAGGATACCGCATTAAATTTACTTGTCATGTTTCCTTGGCAAATTCTCAGACTTTCCTTGCTTTTGATAACTTGCCAGTTCTGAGAATTACTGGTCTGGTATTCTGTAGGACATCCCTTGACTGGGATCTGTCTGATGTTTTTCTCATGACTAGACGGGAGAAAGGACACGGAAGAAAAGTGCCCTTCTCATCACATCCTGTCAAGGGCACTTGATTGTCACCAAGTGATGACTGATCACCATCAATATGACTTCTCAGTGTTGAGGTTAACCTTGATCATGTGGCCTGAGGTAGTGTTTCTCTGTTTTCTCCACTGTAAACTGACGTCCCCCCCCCCCCCCCGAGCCTTTCCATGTATGGAAGGACATCACTATGCAGTCCACACTTAAGGAATGGGAGTTACATTCTACTTCCTTGAGGGTGGAGTGTCCACCTAAATTACGTGGAATTCTTCTGCACAGGAGGTTTGTCTATTCTGCCTCTATCTACTCATGGGAAGATCTGTCATTTATTTACTTATTTGAGAGGGAGAGAGAGCAAGTGAGTGCAAGCAGCAGGCGAGAGGGACAAGCAGACTCCGCACTGAGTGCGGAGTCCGATGTGGGGCTTGATCTCACGACCCTGAGATTATGACCTGAGCTGAAATCAAGAGTCGGACGCTTAACTGACTGAGCCACCCAGACACCTCGATCTGTCATTTATTTAAACATTTACATCTGTATGGACTCATGAATATTTATTTTATAGTCTGGGTTATAATCTAATAATACTTTAGTTTGAAACTTTGAAAACATCATGTAAATGAAAGAAACCCGACCCAAAAGACCACATAGTGTATGATTCTGTTTATACGAAATGTCCAGAGAAGGCAAATCTACAGAGACAGAAACTACATTAGTGGTTGTCAGGGCCTATGGGCAGGGAGGCTGGGGAGTGACTCCTAGTGGGGTCACATTTCAGGGGTGATGAAAATGTCCTAAAATTAGAATAATGTGATGGATGTGCGACTCTGTGAGTATACTATAAACTTCCAAATTGTACATTTTAAACATGTGCATTTTATGGCACGTCAATTATCTCAATAAAGCTGTTATTAAAAATAAAGATGGAGAAGAAGGATTGGCAAAGTGAAACTGGGTGATTGGTATGTGGGGACTTGTATTATTTTCTCTACTCTTGTATATATTTGAAATCATCCATTAAAAATGCTGAAGGGAGATAACGTTCTAAATTAGGGACTGGGGGGCGCATGGATGGCACAGTTGGTTAAGTGTCTGGCTATTGATTTTGGCTCAGGTCATGATCTCAGGGTTGTGAGATCGAGCCCTGTGTCAGGCTCCACGCTCAGCACCAAGTCTGCTGGAGATTCTCTCTCTTTCCCCCTCTGCCCCTCCCTGTGATCATGCTCCTCTCTCGAAACATAAATAAAATCTTTAAAATAAATAAATAAATAAATAAATAAATAAATAAGGGTGTGGTAAGTTAAAAATATCATTTGATAAATAAAATCTCTGATGAACATCAAATTCTTATTTGCTGAAATCCGTATTCAAGCAAACTTTAGTTTAGGGGAATCTCGGGTCTTCTTCCGCCTAGGTCAGTGAGGTTAGCAGCTGGTGTTCCTGATGGAGCCAGCTCTGGAATGGCAACCCTTGAAGGAGGTCATGGGGTGGGGGGAATGGGACGAGGAGGACGAAAAACACCATGTCTTGGAACAGATGCTCTACCAGGGCAGAGATCTTTCTCTGGCTTGTTCACTAATGTAGCCCAAGCACCCACAACAGTGCTTGGCACAGAGCAAACACACAATAGGTATTTGTTGAATGAATAATCTAACATGCTAGAATGAAGTAAATTATCTTTCATGCTGAAAATCCAGGAAAAATGTTCATGATTCCAAAAATTCCTTACTGAAGAGTATAGTAGTTTTAGCTTTTCGAGTGGGTGAGACACAAAGAGTTAATTAGGCAGTGATAAATCTAAGCAGTGTCTCCAAACCAATACAATATGGACTAAATTTTTTAAAATCTTTTTGACTAGTAGTTTTAAATCATGACATAGCTTAAAGAACAGTAAGATCTTGAAACATACTTGGAGCAAAACAATACAGTGAACACTTGGGGTAAGGAAAGAGAAAACTACTCACTGCCACAGACTTAACAGCTTTGATAAGCTTTTTACTTTCCAAATTCTTTAGAATTTTGTTAATTTCTGTTAATGGCAAGTTACTTTTGTATCGGATATCTCTGCTCCATATTCCTGTAAGAAAGTAAAGTAAAATGAGTTCAACACCATAGGATTTGTGTCTACAGTCCTACTGCTTACATCGCAGGCTAAAACTAGCAAAATATGTATATATGTATACATTCCTAGCACATAGCTATGGGAAAAACAGTGACTTAGAGTAAGAATCTCAGGTAACAACAAAAGTATGCAAAATGATAAAGAAGTTAGGTGCTTTATCTTCTAACCAGAAATTTCTTGGAATCCTAGTGTGGCACCTTTTTAAAAACATGTGAAAAAGATACTTTTTAATGGAAGAAAAATCTTGAATGTTGCTGAATCAACTTACATTGTGTCTTCCATCCCCTCCTACACCCCAACTTCTGTTTCCTATTATTTTTATTTTAGATTGTATTTAGATTATAACTTCAGTTTGGGCCAAGGTCAGCTACCACTGTCAACGGAGAGCAAAAAAAAAAACTCTTTATGTAAGCATCTGTGTGCCTGTATACCCATTATTTATACCCTATATTTAGGAGATGAAAAATGAAGATTGAGGTTCTCACAGCCATAAGCCCTGTGCAGGAAGCCAGGATTTCTCTTTCAAAGAAGGGTTGTATGTGGAATTTTATATTAAACATGTTACCTTATTTTCTTCCCAGCAAAGAGGCGTAATGAGATAGGAAGAATTAAAAAAAAAACAAAAAACAGAGAATGGCTTTTGTCATATGTCTATTTTTAAAGTATTACACTCCTAATAATATAAGAATGATGGGGCGCCTGAGTGGCTCAGTCGGTTAAGCGTCTGCCTTCGGCTCAGGTCATGATCCCGGGGTCCTGGGATCGAGCCCCGCGTCGGGCTCCCTGCTCGGCGGGAAGCCTGCTTCTCCCTCTCCCACTCCCCCTGCTTGTGTTCCCTCTCTCGCTGTGTCTCTCTCTGTCAGATAAATAAATAAAATCTTTAAAAATATATATATATAAGAATGATATATGATTTCAATTATATCATTATTGATACATTGTTGAAACTAATATCAGGGAGTCAAATAGATCCTAAAGTGTAATAATAGCTATTTAGATAAAGGTCTATAAGAGGGATAGAGAAAACCGAAGTTGCTGAGGGACCTCTGTTGGGACACCGCCACACTGCACTGGACATCCCTCTGGTTTTTGCAAAAACCAGAGAGATGGTATTATCCACAATTTACAGATAAAATGAAGAAATGAAGGTCTCCAAAGTTTAGAAAGTGAGGATTGGAAAAAAAAAAAAAAAAAACCTTAAGTTTTAACTGATTTATTTTGAAATCAATAGTACATTCCAATGCTCAGAATTCAGAAGTTTCTTTCCATCCCGGGCAACAGCCATCCAGCTCCTGCCTCCTGTGAGCTAACAGCAGCAGCATCACACCTGGGTGTCCTTCAAGCATATGCACAGTATGTATTTCTATTTCCTCTCCTTTTAATATACATGGCAGCATTTTTTATACACAGATCTGTACCCTGGGAAGCCAGCGCTCAGTCCCTATTTCGGGTCCTAAAGACAATGTTTTTTTCCTGGTTCTTCCTTCACATGCTTACCTTTATTTCCTGCATCCTCTATGATTTGATATACTAGTTTTTCTTGGTTATCTGATCCTTTCATTTTACTGCAGGGGAATAAAATAGAATTAAAAAGGCAAAGAGATACAGGATAATCTAATAATCTACGTAACTACTTTAATGAATTAGTAGACAAGGTCATCACATTGACTTATTTACCAAAATAAGAGCTTACCTTAAAAAGAATGAGACAGGGCTGTATGTACCAGAATGAAAAGATGTCCAAGATATAGTAAGTGAAAAAAACAAGTTGCAAAACAGTATGGATAGCATGATCCCATTTTTGTTAAAAAAAAAAAAAAAAAAGAAAAAGGAAAAAAAAGAAAAAAAAGAAAAGAGATTATATATATAGTATATAAATATATAATCATTTCTATATATTTATATATATACCTAAAAGAAAGGACATATACCAAATTATTAAGAGCAGTTATCTCTGAGAAATGGAACTCATGATAAGAGGTGGGGATGGTATGCAGGACAGGTTTACATTATGCAATTCTATATTGACATTTCCCCCCAAAACATTTATTACATTTGTAATAATTAAAATTTCTTAAAATAAAAAATTGGGGCTTACCCAGCATTCTGAGAATCCTTTATTCTATACAGAAGTCCTGTATTGCTCCTTAAGAGATCCAACTGACCCTAAAGTTTGTTTTGTTTTTTATAGAAAATAACAATGAATTATTTTGGAGATATTTCAAATCAATCACAAATGTTAATTTTTTAAAAAAATTTTACACAAACCAAAATATCCTACCCTGCACAGTTGTTAGTTCCTCACTTAAGACTTAAGTTTTTGCCTACATATCACATGTAATATATTTTTGAAAACATACATAGCTTCTTAGTTTGTCATTTTCCAAAATATAAATACCTAACAGTTTCCTATATGCTATATTCTGACTTGTTATATGACCAATGCATAATGAATTCTGAAAAAGCAGCAGCTTTAGAATAATAAATAAAAATCCACATTCAAATTCAAACAAATTCACTAAGTATATATAATATAAACATAAAAATGAAAATATAATTTGTATAAATAAAAAGTTCAAATAAAGACTAACATGCATAAATATTCTATAACATGATGATCAAATAAAATTTGCAATGTTAATAGGACATTTACTGATTTGTGTGATTTTTATTGTATTACATGGACAGTTAGGCAGAAAGATCAAGCAATGAATAAAAGATGCAATAGTTTTGGTTTTATATAACAAGTCAAAAGTAAAGTAAAGCTTGTCTGATGTGATTTGGAAATTCCTCGGGTCTGAACTCTGGAGCACTCAGGTGGCTGTACCACTGGGCTTCTGGCAGTTTGGGGAACCCATGACTGAGAGGCCCCATTCCCGTGAGTTAAGACTGGGATGACACATGCCTTGCAAACAGGTTTACATATGGATGAACAGCAATAACTTCCTCCCCGGACCCCACTAAGTAGCAAAATTGAAACACAAAGTTCCATTTGGAGGTTGTTTAATTCAGCCTATGAATGTTTGCTGAACACCCGTACTGTGATATATGTTTCGGGGGACCAACATGAATTCTAAAAGAGAATCACACAGCTAATTTCAACTATCTGGTTGGCATTAACATAGAGGTAAGTAAAGAGTAGAACAGGCGCTCAGAGCAGCAGCTTTGGCCCAACCTGGGGTTCAGGGAGGCTTTCTGGGAGACAGAAAGCGGAGCTGAGTCTTGAAGGATAATGAGGAGTTAGTCTGTGAAGAAAGGGAAGAAGGGCGGTCCAACCAGGGAAGACAAAGGACCTGAGGCATGAGGCGGCAGGGAACCAAAAACAATCCATTCCCCTGAAACTTAACTTTTGAGGCAGAGTGGTGGCAGATGAGGCAGGTGAGGAAGGTAGCAGCTCAGTGTGGTAAAGCCACGAGTTTGGACTTGAATCTCTAGTGCTGAGATTCTGGGTCAGAAGTGACTTGGCTAGATCTGTGTTTAAGATGATCAGGCTACCTTCTCTAAGGCAGACGGAGCCAGGAGAGCGGGTTAGAATACACTCTAATAGTCCAGGAGAAAGCCAAGACCTGAACACATGCGGGAGTAGTAGGAATGGAAATGAGGGGGCAAATCTGAGAGCTGTTTAAGAGCTAAAATCAGCAACACTTTGTGATTTACTAATACTTATTCCCTTAAAATTCATCATAGCTCCACCACCGCTTATATCCTCCAGACAACAGGACTGGCAGTGGATGGGGCTGCAGAGGTGGAGAAAGAGAGGGGGAGATATTGAGGATGATTTTCAGACAGAAAGCAAAGGGCTGAAAGGGCAGTCAGAGGACAAAAACAGTTTCCCTTGCCACAACTTCCAGCATCCCTTCCACTATCCCTCCTAGAGCCAAGTCCTTCACCAGGGTGAACTGATTAGAGATCACCAATTGTTTTAGAGTACTAAAAGAGAGGTCAGCAATCTGGCCCACTGCTTGTTTTTATAAATAAATTTTACTAGAATGCAGCCATGCTCGTTTATTTATATACGGTCCATGGCTTTCTTGCAGAGTACTTGTGACAGAAACCACATGGCCTGCAAAGCCTAAATACATATTATCTGGCACTTTATAGAAAAAGTTTTCCAGCCATTAAGCTAGAAGGCTGAAGGGAGTAGTTTAACAGAAAGTTCACCTGTCCTCAAATTTCCATGAGTCCTTAGTGTAGAAATCTTTTTCCCAGTTTCTACTACGATCAAAGTGAAATGCTTCCAAGACAGGGGATCTTTGATGTAGGGGAAATGGAAGGAGAAATAGGTAGACTTAGAGGATGGGGTGCCACAAGGTGGGGTGTTTTTGGACAGTGGACGAGAATGACACTAAGGCCCCAGGACAAGAGAAGAGGTAAAAGCAGGTAGAAGGGCTTCATTGAAAAACCCCATTGTAGTGTTAGTGGACTCATTCCTGCTTCCTGAAATGCTCAAAGTGAAATTGTGGAGAGAAACCCTAATGAACTGACTCTGTGATAGCTGGCAGAGGGCATATTTCATAGAGAATGGTCCAACATCAGCAGCAGGAAGCAAACAGAAGGTGAGAGCAGACTAGCCCTATGTGCCCTGTGTACACGATGACAATTAGGTCAACAAATACAACGGTTAAAACAAAATATATTTATTTTATTCATTTTTAAAAATTATTTATTTGAGAGAGAGGCAGCACACGGGTGAGGCGGGCAGAGGGAGAGGGACAGAGAAAATCTCAGGCAGACTCTCCACTGAGCACAGAGCCCACATGGGTCTTGATCCCAAAACTCAGAGATCATGACCTGAATGGAAACCAAGAGTCAGATGCTTAACCGACTGCACCACACAGGTGCCCCTCATTCATCTTGTATAATGATGTGTAATTATTTCTTCTTTCCTCAGTTCAGGCAGTCTGAGCCGCTTCCTGGCTTGGAGTCTTAACCTAAGACACTTTCGAATGGTTTCACATACTAGGAAGTAATGACAATCACAGCACATAAATGATTACATGAACTAGTTGAATTTGCCTTACCATGGACAGCAGTCTATTGATGGCCACTGCCCGCTGCTGGGCTTCTATATGAGGCATTTCATTCTGAATTACTTGGTCTGTGATTCCATGAGGGAACTGGTGACATAATTCTATAATCCTAGGAAGAAAGGCAGTAACAATATTATTCATGTTTTTACCTATTTCAAGAGGTGGGGGGGCAAGGATACAAGCAGAACAGTTTGAAATTGTGCCTTTAGAATGAAATCTTGCCATTTGCAACGACGTGGATGGAACTGGAGGGTATTATGCTGAGCGAAATAAGTCAATCAGAGAAGGACATGTATCATATGATCTCACTGATATGAGGAATTCTTAATCTTAGCAAACAAACTGAGGGCTGCTGGAGTGGTGGGGGGTGGGAGGGATGGGGTGGCCGGGTGATAGACATTGGGGAGGGTATGTGCTATGGTGAGAGCTGTGAATTGTGTAAGACTGTTGAATCACAGACCTGTACCTCTGAAACAAATAATACATTATATGTTAAAAAAAAGAAGATAGTAGGAAGGGAAAAATGAAGGGGGGGGGAAATTGGAGGGGGAGATAAACCATGAAAGACTAGGACTCTGAGAAACAAACTGAGGGTTCTAGAGGGGAGGAGAGTGGGAGGATGGGTTAGCCTGGTGATGGGTATTAAAGAGGGCACGTATTGAATGGAGCACTGGGTGTTAAATGCAAACAATGAATCATGGAACACTACATCAAAAACTAATGATGTAGGGGCGCCTGGGTGGCTCAGTCGGTTAAGCGGCTGCCTTCGGCTCAGGTCATGATCCCATGAGCCCCGCATCAGGGAGCCTGCTTCTCCCTCTCCCTCTGCCTGCCTCTCTGCCTACTTGTTCTCTCTCTCTATCTCTCTGTCAAATAAATAAATAAAATCTTAAAAAAAAAAAACCTAATGGTGTAATGTATGGTGATTAACAACATGATAATAAAAAAAATGCTAAAAAAAATTCCATTTAAGGTTCCAAGTCTTAAAAAAAAAAAAAAAAGAAAGAAATTGTGCCTTATTCACATTTGGCAGATAATCTGTTTGTTTTTAGTGGGAGGTTTAGTGGGGGGGAGCAGTAAGGAGGGAAGGGCAGAGGGAGAGGGAAAGAGAATCCTAAGCAGGTTCCACACCCAGCACGGAGCCCAATGTGGGGCTCAATCTCGCAACCCTGAGATCATGATCTGAGCTGAAATCAAGAGTTGGACGCTTAATCTACTGAGCCACCCAAGTGCCCTATGCTAAAATCAAATAATCTGGGTTTCTATGATGGTTCTGAATCAAAGCATGTTAGACATTGGGCAAAATAAAGTACATGTTTACATTATTACTATTACTTAAGAGGACTGTTTCTTTTTCTCACTAATATGAACTTTAAATTAGAACAAAAGTCAAATGAAAACACAGAAAAAAATATTAAAGCTGAGGCTTCAATGTTCTCAGATGGAACAAGTATGACAAAATAAATATTCAGTGCGTTGGGCAGCCATAAGTCTGCAAGGAGGAGGTAAATCAGACACTTCCAGTAGGAAGGCAAAATTTGTTATGACAAGTCACCATAACTGGGGCTTGCTTTTGGAATTATCTCTACCAAACAAAAATAAGACCAAATATCCACCTTTGTCATAGGATCATCATACGTGTTTTCCTAAGTCTGAGAAAGTTAAGGTCTTCTAAAACTATGTGATGAACTAAAAATAGTGCACGGATAGCGAACTTAAAATTAGGAGAGGCTTTATGTGACCTAAAATCTTGACTTAAGTACTGCACAGAAACCATTTGGCTTAATGTCTCTTCAAAAACCACAAACTGCATCCTAACTTCGCCCAAATGTTCTGTCTAGAGAATTCCCTTAGCGACAAGAGCGATCCTGGATGAGAATATGTAGCTACAAGTACTACGGAAAAAACGCCGAGTCCTCTCTGGGCGTAGATCACCTTAATGCAGGAAGGAAGCACATCATCACAACTTTCAGAACAGCACCGGGGCAAGGGGAGATACAGAAAGTTACAAACTGTCAAACTCGTTCGGAACTTCTTAAGAAATCTACGTTCCAGGGATGGGAGAGGGGTTCCAAATCCCCAGTCTCCTTCCTGCGCGCGCGGGTATCTACCGAGGGTCCCGGGAGAAGAGGTCCGGCTGCCCAAACGTCCGGCCGCCTGCGGGGGGCTCCAAAGCCGGGAAGCGAGCCTCACTGGTTTTACCTGTTTTCTATTTCGACCGGATCCGCGTCGGGCGGCTGCACCTTCACTTTCACCTCAGCCATGACTGCCCAGTTCCCGGCCCCTGAGGGGAGAGACGCTCGGGATCGCCAGATACCCAGTCGGGGAACCAACGAACCGGGAAGAGGGGAAAAACGGCGCCCGGCTTGGGCAGGGGCCTTCTTCCTCGTGTCGCAGCCGGTCCTTACTTGTTCTGTCGGCTTGAGGTGGCCAAGGCACGCCTGATCCGCCTCAGTTGCCCGCGCCACTACATCTTGGTTTTCAGAATGTCAATGCCTGTCGGACGAACGAGCCTGGTTCCCTCACTCTGAGTTGGGACGCCACTTCCGAGCACTTTCCAATGTCGGTGAAGGCATATTCTCAGAGACCTGACGTGAAGCCTTAGGAAAGGCGCTCGAGGCTGGTACCAGTCTCCGGACCTAGCGGCAGGGGCGGAGCTGGTTGCTAGGAAGGCATTTTCCGCCAATCACCTGCTCGGCTCTCGTGGGCGGGGCCCGACTGGCAGCGTCTGTGGAAACCCAAGGAGGCGGCCGAGGAGAGGGCAAGAGGAGGTGAGAGGTGGGCTTCCTGACTGGGGACCGTGGCGGTACCTCGGGGCTCCAATACAGGTCCCGGTGGCCGGAGGAGGAGGGATGGAGGAGGAGAAGGGCCTCCCTCGCTCCAGCCGAAAGGAAGCGGGCGTCCCTGTTTGCCCCTGATGGACAGGGACAGGGACCGGATGGGGTTCCGGATCCGGGCGGCGAGGGGGCGGTATTGATGGAAGGAGTTAAGGGGTTACGGCTGCTATTGATCCCAGACTGTCATTTGGGCCTAGCATGTCGGTCTACTTCTAGATTCTCTTTGTTTGGGGCCCACTGGCCGCCCCAGCCTCCCAAGGGTAGCTCCTAATTACGGCGCGTATTACTCTCCTATTTTTTTTTTTTTTTGGACTAATTTCTCAACTATTTTAATTTTAACTGCCTCTTACTTAAATGGAAAAATGAGGAACAGCACCTTCTTCTTCCCTCTCTCTCCCTTCCCCGAGTCCAGCAATCCTTCTGTACAGGCTATTACTCTAAAATCAGTATCTGCAATTTAAATTCTTAGCCTCTGACCTGGAACTATCCAACCAGGCATTAAATTCACTTCTTAAATTTAGTTATCCAACTTTAGGGAATGTAGTCTGTGGCAAAATTAAAACCAGAAGTTGTTCAGAGCAACATTATTTAGAATTGCACCAACCAAAATTAAAAAGAAACTAGTAATAGCCTAAATGCCCAACCACAAAATAATAAATAAGATGATATAAGTATGTGGAAAATTGTAAATAAAAGAGTGAGGGTGCAAGAAGTACACTATAAAAATTGAATGAACATATAGATTATAACTGAGTGAAACTTATGTATCCATAATTGTTAAAATTTGAAAAGGCTGCATAGAGATGTAAATGGTTTTTGTATTAAGGTGAGGGTTCCTTCCCCCCCTTTATCCTTTATGCATTAAGAATTATACTCCATCCCACCAAAAAAGATCAGTAAGGCCTCCATACTTATACTTAATTATTTATAAATACAGGAGGTAGAGTGGGAGACTTTTTGCTTGTTGCTCACTGTTTAAATCAGTGCCAACTTTCGGCTGAGGCATGGTATTCTGCAGCTTTCAAATGCAAGAACCACTTGGCGACAACAGCAGGGCCTTGAACCTGGAACTTTCCCAAGGGAGTTGGCTCTAAATTAACATTTCATGCCACATACAGAGTTACTTCTGTTCCTCTTGGGTGACCACTTGCCCTGAAGCCAAGAGAGGTGGCATGTTAACAAGAGGCAGGAAAGGGTGATAATGATTTAGGGGAAGCTCAGATCAGATCAGGACTGTTGGTCTCTGTTCTGATGTACAGTAGTCTCCCTTTATCTGCAGTTTTGCTTTCCATGGTTTCTCTTACCTGCAGTCAAGTGGGGCCTAGAAGCAGATGATCCTCTTTCTGACGTCAGAAGGTCAGTGGTAGCCTAATGCCACATCACAGTGACTAGATCGTTCGCCTCACTTCATCTCATCATGTAGGCATTTGATCATCTCCCATCATCACAAGAAGGGTGCGTACAGTACAATAAGATATTTTGAGAGTGGGCGCCTGGGTGGCTCAGTCGTTAAGCGTCTGCCTTCAGCTCAGGTCATGATCCCAGGGTCCTGGGATCAAGCTCCACATCGGGCTCCCTGCTCCGTGGGCAGCCTGTTTCTCCCTCTCCCACTCCCCCTGCTTGTGTTCCCTCTCTCGCTGTGTCTCTCCCTGTCAAATAAATAAAATCTTAAAAAAAAAAAAAGATATTTTGAGAGAGACCACATTCACATAACTTTTATTATAGTATGCTGTTGTAATTGTTCTATTTTATTATTGTTGTTGTTAATCTCTTACTGGGCCTAATTTAATAAATTAAACTTTATCATAGGTATATATGTATAGGAAAAAACAGTACATATAGGGTTTGGCACTATCTGTAGTTTCAGGCATCCACTGGGGGTCTTGAACATTTCCCCCATGGATGGGGGGGGACTATTGTATTCATCTAATTTGTTCATTTAAAATAATGTCATTTCCCCATCCCATTTGTTCATGCTCTTTTCCCAGATGTGAGGTAAGTATTTAGATAATCAAAATCCCACACAAGACCTCAACAGCAAAAATGCAGCTGGAATCAGGGAAATCCAAATCAAAACCTCAATGAGATACCACCTCACACCAGTCAGAATGGCTAAAATTAACAAGTCAGGAAACGACAGATGTTGGCGGGGATGCGGAGAAAGGGGAACCCTCCTACACTGTTGGTGGGAATGCAAGCTGGTGCAGCCACTCTGGAAAACTGTATGGAGGTTCCTCAAAAAGTTGAAAATAGAGCTACCCTATGATCCAGCAATTGCACTACTGGGTATTTACCCCAAAGATACAAAAGTAGGGATCCGAAGAGGTACGTGCACCCCGATGTTTATAGCAGCAATGTCCACAATAGCCAAACTGTGGAAAGAGCCAAGATGTCCATCGACAGATGAATGGATAAAGAAGTGGTATATATATACAATGGAATATTATGCAGCCATCAAAAGGAATGAGATCTTGCCATTTGCAACGACGTGGATGGAACTGGAGGGTATTATGTTGAGTGAAATAAGTCAAACAGAGAAAGACATGTATCATATGATCTCACTGATATGAGGAATTCTTAATCGCAGGAAACAAACGGGGGGTGGGGGGAGTGGGGGGGGGGGGGGGGGGGATGGGGTGACTGGGTGATAGACACTGGGGAGGGTATGTGCTCTGGTAAGCGCTGTGAATTGTGCAAGACTGTTGAATCTCAGATCTGTACCTCTGAAACAAATAATGCAATATATGTTAAGAAAAAAAAAAAGAAGAAGAAGAAGAAGGTAGCGGGAGGGGAAGAATGAAGCGGGGGAAATCGGAGGGGTAGACGAACCATGAGAGACGATGGACTCTGAAAAACAAACAGGGTTCTGGAGGGGAGGGGGGTGGGAGGATGGGTTAGCCTGGTGGTGGGTATTGAGGAGGGCACATTCTGCATGGAGCACTGGGTGTTGTGCACAAACAATGAATCATGGAACACTTCATCTAAAACTAATGATGTAATGTATGGGGATTAACATAAGAATAAAAAAAATGCAGCTGAAATGATAATTATTTAAATTAAAAATAATGTTTTTGGTGGCATTCTCTTAGTTTTTACTAGTTTTGCTGTACTTAAACAAAGCACTTCTCTTCAACTTTTGTGTTCAAAAAGGTGCCCATTGGAATTTATTTTCATCCACTTTTTTTAATGTAAGGAGGGAAGATGACTGCAGGCTCAGTGTGTGTTCCTCAGATCATACCATTGCGAGTGCCTCCCCCCGGAAAAGCCAACCATGAAATTGATAACAATACACTTTTGGAAATGAAATCTGGTAAGAATCAAATGTACTTGAAAGCATGTAAAATAATCTTGCCATACTCTTAATGTTCATCAGGTTGTTGATTTATCACTTTGCATGCTTTCTATAATTAGGCCTTGGGAATTTTATAAAAGTTCCAAAATTTGAAACAGGGTTGTACTTGGTGATTTATAGAGTGGTATATATTTGGATTAAAGTGGCTGGCTTTGACTAACTTTTCATTTGTAACAGTAGACAGTTGCAGCAATGCCTTGACTCACATTAGCCAAGGTAAGATGTCCCGGTTCTTCCCTGCGCTATCCCAGGATTCTTGTTATTTTGCTGGGATAGTAATTTGACCTACTAACACAGGCTTTCCAGTCAGACATGCTGGAGATTAAATCCTGCTTTTGACAACTTCTAGCGACACATTACTTAGCCTTTCTGAGTCTCAGTTTTTTCATTGTTAGTGAGAATACTGTCTGCCATTTAGAGCCACTGTGAGAAATAAATGAGTTGACATGTTATGTGAGGTACGCAGTGTCTGGCACATAGTAATGCCAAAATAAATCTTAACTATTATTACAGAAAGAAAGCAGTGAATACATATCCTGGTAATGACAGGCGTGTATATATATATATATATATATATATACTAAGAGAGGAGATCTTAAAAGTTCTTATCACAAGAAAAAAAACTATTGGTGATAGATGGTAACTACATTAATTGTGGGGGTGACTTTGCAGTATATATAAATATCAAATCATTTTGTATTTGATATTTGTATATCAAAATGTATACATTTGATATACATTTATAGACAACATGTATATATATAGTTAACATAAGGAGAAGAAAAAGCTTTTTTTTTTCTTAATCTCTGTGCCCAATGTGGGGCTCGAACTCATGACCCTGAGATCAAGACTCACATGCTCTACTGACTGAGCCAACTTGGTGCCCCAGGAAAGCTTTGTAGATAAAACATATGAACAAACACTTGTTTAAAAAGACTTTGAGGGGCACCTGGGTGGCTCAGTCATTAAGTGTCTGCCTTCGGCTCAGGTCATGATCCCAGGGTCCTGGGATCGAGCCCCACATCGGGCTCCCTGCTCCGCGGGAAGCCTGCTTCTCCCTCTCCCACTCCCCCTGCTTGTGTTCCCTCTCTCGCTGTGTCTCTCTCTGTCAAATAAATAAATAAAATCTTTAAAAATAATAATAATAAAAAAAAGACTTTGAGGGGTGCCTGGGTGGCTCAGTCGTTAAGCGTCTGCCTTCAGCTCAGGTCATGATCCCGGGGTCCTGGGATCGAGCTCCACATTGGGCTCTCTGCTCTGCAGGAAGCCTGTTTCTCCCTCTCCCACTCCCCCTGCTTGTGTTCTCTCTCTCGCTGTGTCTCTCTCTGTCAAATAAAATCTTTAAAAATAAAAAATAAAAAAAAAGACTTTGAAATTCCAATTATATATATATATTTTTTAAAGATTTTATTTATTTATTTGACAGAGAGAGCGAGAGAGCACAAGCAGGGAGAGCAGCAGAGGGAGAGGGAGAAGCAGGCTCCCCGCTGAGCAGGGAGCCCAATGCGGGACTTGATCCCACAACCCTGGGATCACGACCTGAGCCGAAGGCAGACACTTAACCATTGAGCCACCCAGGCGCCCCCCAATTATATATTTGATAGTTAATGTGTAAAATCTATATCTATAAATCTGGTGACCCCTGTGCTTCCTAGACAAATTCCAGCTAAGAATATTGTGTAATATACTATATCTCCCTTTATCTTAAAAGCCAGTAGTATTTTTAAAAATTCTCAAACCAGAATACAAATTTTAATGAATATGCCCATAACTCTTGGGAGAAGGTGGATTATTATTGACAAATGATGATATGAATGATAAAGTATCCAAATTGCCTAATATTTAAAATGTTTAATAAATAAAGAGGTTCCGGGCACCTGGGTGGCTCAGTTGGTATCTGGAATCGAGCCCAGGGTGGGGCTCCACGCTCAGCAGGGAGTCTGCTTCTCATTGCCCTCTGCCCCTACCTCCACTCGTGTGCACTCGCACTCTCAAATAAATAAATAAAATCTTTTAAATAAATAAATAAATAGATAAATAAATAGGTTCTACAATTCAATACCAAAAATAATAGTAACCCAATAGAAAAGTGGGCAAAAGATGTGAAAGGACATTTTATAGGAAAGGAAATATAAATGTATTTTAAACATAGGGGAATATACATCTACCCATCCCTTTACCTACTAGCTGAGCAGACCTTATCCCCTGCTTTATTTACTCCCTGGCATTTAATTACCACTTGATATCATGTATATACCTGTTTGTTTGTTTTGTTTACTGTTTGTGTGTCCTTCCTAAAAAGAGGCTCCCAGAGAGCCGGGTCTTTGGTCACTGGTGTATTCCCCAGTGCCTAGAACAGTGTCTGGCACAGAATAGGTACTTGATAAATATTTGTTGAATGAATGAATGAATCTTACTCAAAAATGTAAGAAATATGAGCTAAAACTATGAGTTTCTTTTTACACCTAGGAGATGGCAAAAATAAAAGAAAAATTAATACCACACTATAGGGGTGAGTGTGGGGGAACAGGCACCTTCATGCATTGCTGGTAACAATGTAAATTGTTTCAGTGTCGGTGAAGGGAAGTTTGACCATATTAGCTAAAATATCTTTTGACTGAGCAATACTAGTTCTACATATTTTACAGATTTTTTTTTAAAGGTTTTATTTATTTATTTGACAGAGAGAGACATAGCGAGAGAGGGAACACAAGCAGGGGGAGTGGGAGAAGGAGAGGCAGGCTTCCCGCGGAGCAGGGAGCCCGATGCGGGGCTCGATCCCAGGACCCCAGGATCATGACCCGAGCGCAAGGCAGACACTTAATGACTGAGCCACCCAGGTGCCCCGCATATTTTACAGATATTAAAAGAACTTCTTGCAAAGATATTCATTGCAGTGCTTATGATGGCAAAAGAAAAAGAAAGAAAGGAAAAGAAAAAGAGCCTAAATATTCACCTGTAGGGAATTGGTTAAATATTGGTTCATTTGTATAGGGATAGAACCCAATACAGACATAACAAAGAGTGAGGACACCCTGTATACCAGTATAGAAAACTATCCAAGATAATATTGTTCAATGAAAAAAGAAGTGTGTGGAACAGGATATGTTATGTCACCATTTGTATTAAAAAAGAGGGGAAAATAAGAATATATACATGCTTGTATGGATGTAAAATATTTTTGGAAGGATACTCAAGACACCATTGATTGCCTTTGGCCATCTGATTGATGTCAGGGGTGGGAGAGGGTTTTAATTGTATATCCTTTTTTGACTTTTTAAAAAATTGAGATATAATTAATGTATAACTTTATGTTAGCTTCATGTATACAATGTAATGATTTGATATTTATATATACTGCAAAGTCACCCCCACAATTAATGTAGTTACCATCTATCACCAACAGTTTTTTTTCTTGTGATAAGAACTTTTAAGATCTCCTCTCTTAGCAAACTTTTTTGACGTTTTGAACCTTGAATTGTATGAGTTTATTACCTTTTAAAATTTTCCAAGAAGTGTGGGAATCATTTACCAAGCCCAAATAAAATATAATAAAAGCATTTCTTTTTTTTTTTTTTTAAAGAGAGACACAGAGAGAGAGGGAACACAAGCAGGGGGAGCGGGAGAGGGAGAAGCAGGCTCTCCGCCGAGCAGGGAGCCCGATGCGGGGCTTGATCCCAGGACCCTGGGATCATGACCAGAGCCGAAGGCAGATACTTAACGACAGAGCCACCCAGGCACTCCTTAAAAGCATTTCTTTTTAAAAAGCATTTTTTTAAGTAGGCTGAACTCACAACCCTGAGATCAAGACCTAAGCCAAGATCAAGAGTTGGAGGCTTAACCGACTGAGACACCCAGGCGCCCCAGTAATAGCATTTCTGAAGCAATGCTCAAAAAATAAAAAATTAGGGATGACAAATAAATAAATAAATAAATCTTAAAACAATAAAATAAAAAATTAGCTTCTGCTTTCTAAATGAGTGCTGTAGTCTTAAAACGGAGCCCTGCTCTACTTGCCTCAGTGCGTTATTGGAACGGCACAATAGCATCGTGATTCAAGAGCATGGGCTCTGGATCCATAGCCAAAGTGAAACCACAACTCTGCTGTTATCGAGCAACCTTCTTAACCCCTCTGGGACTCAGTTTCCTCATCTATAAAGTGGGTATAAAATGGGACCTGTCACACAGGGTTGTACACATGCATTGAGCTAATTCATACAAGGCACAGTGCCTGGCACAGAGAAAGAACTCACTTATTGCTAGTTATTGTTATTCATTCCTATGATGTATAAAAAATCTCATTAATTAACTGACCCACAGAGACTGTGCTACTTTAGTGTTAATTACAGTTACCCTGTTTTGGTTTTTTCAGACACCCCTGATGTCAACATATATTATACCCTGGATGGCAGCAAACCTGAATTTCTAAAGAGAATTGGTTATGGTGAAAATAATACATTTAAGTATACGAAGCCTATTACTCTGCCTGATGGAAAAATACAAGTTAAAGCTGTTGCAGTCTCTAAGTAAGTTAAGAGCATGGTGATGAAAATAATTGGTAATATAATGACGTTACATTTTAATTTTATTTATTTCTTCCTATGAGAAGAAGTGCTGTATTAGAAGGGCACTAAAGGCAAAGTTATTTTAATTTCAACATATCTATAACTTTTGGGTTTTGTTTGTCTTTTTCCAGGGTATACTGTAAAGTGCACAAATCACGAGAGTACAGCTTGAGAAGGTGTAATGTATATTAAGACTGTTTTTCTTCTGACTTCCACATTGGGATTTGGGGAAGGAAGAGCCTTTTTAGGGTTTGAGACCTTTGAAGTGATTCATCCAGCTGTGAAGAAAATACTGGTTTTAGTGGATGGTCCTTTTATTCCACAGGACATGACCTACAACCACTACCATCATTCTCTATTGTATTTTGTATTGACGTAATCGGTCTTCATGGCTACTGTCAATTTAATTTGTTGGACATTAGCTCCTTTATCCGTTTCTTTGTCCTTTCTTTTCTTCTCAATGACTTTTCCTAATTTTCAGAGACTCTTTTTTTAAAATTATTATTATTTTTTTATTATGTTCAGTTAGCCACCATATAGTTTTCAAATATAGAAACACAACTTAACTTGGAAACCTTGTGTTGTAGAAAAAAAAACCCAAGTGCTTTGCACGTCTGTGTGTCTGTGATAGAGGAATTATTCTGCACAGCAAGACAGGTTTAGCCACATTTTTGGAACACCTTAAAGCCCCAAACCAGTAACAGGCTTTGAGCAGGTACTTTAAAAAAAAAAAAAAAAAAAAAGTCTTCCAGGCTCCCCCTGGTGGCTGAACTACTGCATGGCTTTTGAGGAGAACTACAAATTCTACACAGATGACAGCTTTGGCATTTGAAAGTTTTAAAAAAGAACAAAATAAAAATGAAACAAACAAAAATCCTAATACACATTATTATTCTTTATTAAAAATTGGAAAAAATTGGCTTTTTTCACTTGCCAAACCACTTCTGTCAAAACAAGTCATCTCAATTATTAAAAATTAACAAGCAAAAGACTTCAGTGCCTAAGGCTGTAAGGCAGGCCCTTTTATAACTTGCAGGTAGTAGTAAGATGAAGTAATAATTACTAACTATGTAATTCAGAGGAGTTAGTACAGTTTTCAAAAGAGTCTAAAATAAGGTCCTTCTTTATGCCTCTCACCATCTTGCTCTTTGCCCACTTAGTGTCTGTTCTGAAAGCACTGATAGGAGTTCAGGTATGCTCAGCTCAGGGAAAGTACTTATACAAAAATGTTTTTGAGCCTTCAAGACAGAAAGATTTGTGCTTGTATACATTTGTGACAAACGTATTTAAATGCAATAAATTTTCTTTATGGAAATTATACTGCTTCATTCAAGCCTTTTTCTAGGTACTTACAGTAATTAATTTCTTAATGAGGAGAAAAGGCTTTGAAATGAGAGTGTTAAGGCCACTAACATGCTAAGAGGAAAAATTATGGTCATGAAGTTTTGAGTGATTTGGGAAAATATGATACAAGTGAAAACAAGTTAGGATATATGAGTGCACTATAGTATTTTGACATTGTTTAAAAATGTGTCAGGACAGGGGTGCCTGGTGGCTCAGTCGGTTAAGCATCTGCCTGAGGCTCAGGTCATGATCGCAGGGTCCTTTGATCGAGCCCTGTGTCGGGCTCCTTGCTTGGCGGGGAGCCTGCTTCTCCCTCTCCCTCTGCCTGTCGCTCCCCCTGCTTGTGCTCTCTCTCTCTCCCCCTCTGTTAAATCAATCAATCAATCAATCTTAAAAATGTGTTAGGAGAGAACTGAAGAAGGGCACCGACCAGAGGCAGCCAGGAGTGAGTGAGTGGAGGGCAAGGAGTGCTCATTGTACGGAGCCAGCCCTCTCCCCCTTCCCTGAGCTAGGGACATTATGGCTGTCTTTGTTTCAAAGGGGTCAGGTTGAGGGGCAGCCCCCCAGTCTCTTTCTGTCCCAGCTCAGTTTGCAAAAGGTACTAACATGTAATTCTTCTCTATTGTAAGCTTTCCTTTTTAAAAAAAATTTTTTTAGGGGCGCCTGGGCGGCTCAGTCGTTAAGCGTCTGCCTTCGGCTCAGGTCATGATCCCAGGGTCCTGGGATCGAGTCCCGCATCGGGCTCCCTGCTCTGCGGGAAGCCTGCTTCTCCTCTCCTGCTCCCCCTGCTTGTGTTCCTTCTCTCGCTGTCTCTCTCTCTGTCAAATAAATAAATAAAATATTTAAAAAATTTTTTTAAATTTAAATTCAATTAACATAAAATATATCATTAGTGTCAGAGGTAGAGTTCAGTGATTCATCAGTCTTATATAACACCCAGTGCTCGTTACATCCTGTGCCCTCCTTAATGCCCATCACCCAGTTACCATCCCCCATCCCCCTCCCCTCCAGCAACCCTCAGTTTGTTTTCTATGATTAAGAGTCTCTTAGGGTTTGTCTCCCTCTTTGATTTTAGTTTGCTTCTCATGATTAAGCCATTTGAAAACAAAACAAACAAACAAGCCCAACTTTAGCATTCATTGCCTCTGGTGATTCAGTCATGGTTTGTGTTGTTTGTGTTGATAATTTTTGTAGCTTCCAAAATTTAACGGTGAGCTTTGCTTTTGTGATAAATAAATATAAATAATAAAGAATCTCCAAACTTATTATGTAACCAGTGCTTCTCAACCTTGGCTGCTGAATCAGTTGGCTATTGCTGTATAACCAACCACCCTGACATTTAATGTCTTAAAAGAACAATCATTTATTTGCTCATTATTCTGTCAGCATTTTGGTGTGCATTCAGCTGGGTACTTGTTCTCCTGGTCTTTCCTGAGGTCCCTGACCTGGCTGCAGTCAGTTTTTTGGCTCACCTTGAGCTGGAGAGTCTAAGAAAGCTTGAGTCACATTTCTGGTGGTTGGTGCTGGCAGTTGGCTGAGCCTTGGTTCTCCAACTGGGTCACCTGAATTTTTTCATTCAGTTCCAAAAACTGTAAGAGAAAGGACAAGCCTGGATATGCAGATGTTTTTCTAGTCTCTGCTTGTGTCATACTTGTTAATGTTTCACTGGCCAAAGCAAGTCACATGGCAACCCCCAAAGTCAATGTGTGAGGGGATTCTGCAAGGGCACCAGGGCACCAGGGCATGCAGATAGATAAAAGACATAATGCCTCAGGGACTGTGATTGTAACAATCTACCACAGGTTCCTATCAGAAATCACCCAGGGAGCTTTGCAGAATCTCCAGGCCCAGGTCATACACTCCAGACCAACTAAATAACATGTCTTGGGGTGGGACACAGGCATCAGTATTTTTAAAGTTTCCTGATGATTCCAATATGCAACCAAGGGTGGCAACTGACACATTAATGGGGGGGGAAAGATGTTTCCATTTAGAGACATTTGACCAATACCACTTTTTTTGAAATATATTTTTATTAAAGTTTGATATTCTAGAATGAAAGAAAAGGAATAAGGACACTGTCATATGTGTGCTTTCATGGGTCCAAATATATGTACATGAATTTTCACATCAGAGCATGGTCAGTAAAGAACACAGATGAACGGGAGGAGTCGGGAACTTGGGAACATTTCAGCAAGCAGGAGTGGTGTTGGGGTTGTTTTGTTTTATCTTGTCTTGTTTAAGTAGGCTCCACCCCCAGCATGGAGCCCAGTGCGGGGCTTGAACTCACAATCCTGAGGTCAAGACTTGAGCTGAGAATTAAGAGTCAGACGTTTAACTGACTGAGCCACCCACACACCGCAGGTGTTGGGTTTTGATGGTCCATATTGATGGTCCAGTCCAGGGTCTGTAAACTTTCTGACAACTGTCTTGTTTCTTTAAAAGCTACCTTTATGGTCAGGAACTTCCTATCTTTGATATCATTTTATAGTGTTTTGACAGTGAACTTGCGTGGTTCTCCCTTCTCTGTCAATTACCTTATATGGTGGTCAAGATAAATTGAGCTGGGCTGAGGTAAAAGTTGTCTCAAACTGAAGGTAGGTAGCTGGGAGAGTCAGAGTCCCCTGAGAACAATCATTTTTCTTTCATGGGGGGACTTTCCAGTTTTACAACAATGGTTAATAAAGAGATTGGCAGGTTACCAGGCCATCTCACGGGCATCCATCTGCAGCCCCATGCAGTATATAATATGTGGAGGAGAGATCCAGATGTCATCTCCATAAGCAGCAACAAAGGCAAGAAGAGCACTGCTTTGAGAGGGGTAGTTTGGAGTGTGGGACAGAGGATGGAGTTTGTTGGCCTTCAGATCTGGACTTTAATCCCAGTTCTCTTGCTCCTCACTGAATAAGAGGAACTTATTAACTTGAATAAGTTGTGATTCTCTGTTTTCTCATTCGTTAAATGAGGTTAATAAAACTTAGTTGGCAGCCATTGTGAATATCAGAGGTAATACACTTAGTATACACTTGGCATTGCACGTGTAGTAGCTGTTATTATTGTTGTTTGTTGTTATTCTAATTCTTAACAAAGGGGCTAACCGGTTGCTGTTGTGTGACCCAACTCAAAGGGCATGCCTGTATTTGAAAAATCTATGGCTGCATGAGTAGGTGGGTTCTGCTTGACCCCTTCATGTTCCTAAACCAGAAGTTCTCAGTTGGGCATAATTTTGCCCCAAAGGCGACATTTGGTCATGTCTGGAAACATTTTTGGTTGTCACATCTGGAAGTGGGAGCGTGCTAGTGGCATCTCCTGGGGGGAGGTCAAGGATGTTGCTAATCATCTTAGCACAGGATAGCCTTCCACAACAAAGTATTATCCAGCCTAAAATTTCAGTAGTTCTCAGTAGATTGAGAAAACCTGGCCTGGACAAGTTGCAGAATTCTTACAGATCCAGCTTCTTAACTCTTACAATCATCCAAGTAATTCTGCTGTTTTATTGAGAGGATAGTGATCTTTGTGGGGCTAGAGCTACATGTAACTTTTTTTATGTCGAATGCACCTTATATTGCTATTCCTAAATATATATATTTAAGGCCTCTGATTTCAATCCTAGCAAAAATTTATGTGTGTTTATTTATTTATTTATTTTTAAAAGATTTATTTGTTTATTTATTTGACAGAGAGAGGCACAATGAGAGAGGGAACACAAGCAGGGGGAGTGGGAGAGGGAGAAGCAGGCTTCCTGTGGAGCAGGGAGCCCGATGCCGGGCTCGATCCCAGGCCCCTGGGATCATGACCTGAGCCGAAGGCAGACTGAGTCACCCAGGCACCCCAATTTATGTGTGTTTAAATGAGATTTGGGCTGAGTATGATTTCTAGCTCCAACCCTAAACTTAAGCCTTTTTTGATATCACGATCAGGAAATCCTTCTACTTAGCAGGCAGTTGAAGCTAGTTTCTGGGCTCCTCATGGAGGGAACAAAGTCCATGGGTGAGAGCCCAGGCTGGGTCCCCATGGAAGGGGCCAGATGTGGTTGGGGAGACAACCTGTACCTTCCAGGAGTAGAGCAAGTGGATGGGAGTCAGGCTTCTGCTCAGTGTGATGGTGGGGCTAGAAGCGCACATTTCAGGGAGCCCCACAATTATCCAGGAATTAAAGGATCCCTGGATAGAGATGTTTGTGGTGTCTAGGAAGTATGCTAGCAAGGAGGACAACTGTATCTTGGATGACAGACCTGGGACCTGGGACCAAAGATGAACATTTAGGTGAGATGGATGTTGAGGTGAATGAGTTAAGTAAGTAGTTCATCTAAAAGATCATCTGTATCTGCATCCAGATTTCTGTAACTGTAAAACTGGTTTTGTTATTAAGAACAAAAAAAAGGAAAACAAAACATGTGCTTCCCCAAAGTTTAGCCACCCATAAATCACTCCAGCCAGTGAACATGCAGTTTAAATATTGTTACACACTGATAGATAATGGCAATTGAGATGAATTGTGTATTCCTGATCATTTTTTTTCTTCTAGAAATGTAGCTTGAAACTTCCTTATTGCTTAATGTTAAACATTTCTCAACTGTTTTGGAATTGATGTTTATGCATTTATAAATATTAAAGAATTTTAAGTATTTTAGGACACTTATTAAAGCTTCAAAATTTTTAAGAAATATTAAAAATCTGACATGTAAGAGATCTGAGAAATTGCAAAAGAAAGGCTAATGAAACATGAAATGTATCAGAGACCAATATGAAAATCAATAAGAGCAAAGCAGACAAAGAACACAAAAGAAAGAAGAGAATGGAAATGGAAAAAGAATTAAGTGCCTGGGCAGAATAGAATTCACACAGAATCACCTGTGTTCCAGCTGTGAGCTTTCAACACAAATTAGTGGGCATGAGAGTTAAAAATATTAAATCTGACGTATGGTCATTATGACCATTGGAGGCTGGTGGCTGTCCCCCAGTATCTGTGTTTCCCTTCTTCCAGAATAATAGAGCCCATGATTTTTAGCTAGACACATGGTTGCCTGGAAGAAAGATATTTCCCAATCCTCCTTGCAACTGGCAAGAGCCGTATCACCAGGTGTGGCCAGTGACATGTATGTGAAAGTGATGTGTGCAACTTCTGGATTGTGCCCTTAAAGGGGAGAGGTGGGCCCTGTTTCCCACTGGCTGGAATGTGGATGTGGCCAGCCATGTTGGGTCATGAAGACAAGTTCAAGGTCCTAGAGCTGGAGCAACAAGGTGGAAACTTGACACCATGCCCCCATCACCATGGCACCTCTGTACCAGCTCTGGGCTGATTACACCCTGTTGATTCTCTCTAGTTTAAGCCACTGTTGTTTTTATTCTGTGTTCCAACAGCCAAGCCTATATCCCAATACTCTAGGGACACAGCACAAGCAAATGCCTACAGAGAACATAATCAAGAGTACAGGTGATCAAAAAAGGCTGACAATATCAAATGTTGATGAGTATGTGGAGAAACTGGAACCTTCAGATAATGCTGGTGGGAATGTAAAATGGAGCAACCACAGTTTAGCAGTTTCTAAAAAGTTAGAGATACCACATGACCCAGCAATTCCTCTCCTGTATATCTATTCAAGAGAAATGAAAACATGTCCACATGAAGACTATCGTGTGCTGGCCTCAGCCCATCAGTAACCAGTGTGTGGCTAGACTGGCCCTTGTGGTTCTTATCATGGCTGCAAGACATCCTCAGCAGGAACCACCAGGAGACTCTCAGAGACAAGGTTTATTACTTACAGGTCTTGGAAATTACATAGCATACCTGAGGCCACACAGCAAGGTCACCAGTAGAGAGAGTGAGAGAGAGTTCATGGGCCTGGGGTTCTGCTTTTATTGGGGTTGAGGGTGGGGGCTTAGGGTCTCTTGGTCTCACTCTTTATTGGTTAATTTAAAACATAAGAGCAGGAATTTCAAGCTTGGGAAGAGAAAAACAAATAAACAAACTAGGGGCCCAAATGGTAATTTATGGAAACCAACCAAGGAGCCTCAGAGTGGGGTTGTGGTGGGGGTTGAAGGTGGTAGTGGCCTGGTTTTTTATCAAGTGGTGTGGCTGGCAGCATGGTTATTCAAGATAGCCGTCTTTTCTTTGAAGCTTCGTGTAACACTTTTTCTATTTTGAATAATTTTCAGGGACTGCAGACAGAGTGGCATTGTAACAAAGGTGTTTCAGGTGGGCTATGAGCCACCAAATACAGTCTCTTCAGAAAACCATGTTGAAAATGTTCTCAAAGATTCTTCCAAGCAGGCAAGTAATGAAACTGTAACACTTTCAGATGGTCACCACATTCTTGGTTCCTTCTTTCTCAGTGATTCCCATCTTCTCTTTCATTTCATCACCTGTGCTCCTTGGTTCTTATAACTGGGGTCAGTAGCCACCATGGCAAAGTGATTTCCTGCCTGTTGGTCAGTCCATCCTGCACAGTAGAAATTCCTCCCCAGCATCATGGCCCATGTTCCATTGTCTTCAGTGACCCCCACTTACTATTGAAGAAAGTGATCAGTTTCTGTCTTCAGTCATCCTTTCTTGCTCTGTGACTCCCCTGTACATTTCTCCAGCCAAACTACACTATGTATGCTGTGTTCTATCACTGCTCCCCCATCATTCAGGCCTTCTCCATTTATATGGTGCTTTGAATATGTGATTACTTTGCTCATCGTCTACCTTCCCCATGCAGGGTAAGTTCTAAGGTGGCAGAGAGCATGTCTGCCATACTCATTGCCTTGCACAGAGGTAAGCTGGAGAGGGCAGTGAGTGTATATTTGTTGAACAGATACATCAGACTAGTAGAAACCCTCTGTGACCATAGCCATTGATTATGTTGAAATCTTCATCCCTGAAAAGCTCAAAGCCTTGCCTCTCTGGAGGATGAACTAGACTTATCTACAAGGATGTTTGAAACTTCAGTCCCTGGGCTTTGAGCACCAGTGAGACAGATCCGAGGGCCAGAGGATGGGCTAGCTCATGGTAAGGCAATCAACCAAAAAGTCTCAGTCATGGAGGTCTTGATGGGGATGACCAGAAGTTTGGGAGGGGATCCCTTTAGCCCAAGGACGGGCCAGAGTCCAGAAGTGGCTGCGGGACCAGAGCAGTGGGTACAGGCATAGTGTGGGGCTCAAGTATGATCAGGACAGGAATCTGCCATGGGCAGGGGTATCCAGCAGAGGCTGAGCCTACTTGGGTCAGTAGGTGCTCAGGCTTGAATCAGGCATAAGGGACTGAGTCCATGGGGAAGAAAGTCCATGGAGAAGAGTATAAGGACTGTGCATGGGCAGGTAGTGTGGTTAAGTCCTATCTTGGTCTGACCCCACCTTTTATTTGCCTCCTGGATCTGGTGGTCCCTTTGTTATTCCCCGGACTCCCATGACTGTAACATCCTGCCTTCGTGTCCTGCTGCCTGCTGCTTGACTGGTGGAGCCTACCAACCAGACATACTACCAGCCAAGCGGCCCAGATACAAAGCCGTGTGTTTCCAGAGTAAGGTGAAACAGAGGTCATTTTGTAAAAACTATTGTAAACCCTTTCAAGTAAGAAGTGCACACTATGACATTGTCTCTACCTGGCAACTTTTCATTTTCACATTGCAAATGGGTGTAATCAAGTGATTGATATGCGATCTCTTCATTCCTAGGAATTGAAAAATGGATTTGTGGGATCAAAACTATGGAAGAAATATAAGAATGCTGAAAATAAACAGAATTGGAATGTTAACCTTAGAAAGTCTGCAGGTATGACATGGAAGGATGAAGATAAATTTTAGTATTCTAAACAACCAAACAGGTTCACTACTCGTGTTCTTGTCTGCAGAAGGGTTGGAATAAGAAACACTGGAATAGAAAAGTAAGTTATAATCTTAGTGCTGTCCTCACTAACAGCTTAAGACCAAGAGGGATCATCAAGGAGTCCAACAAAGTGAGATTTGTTGACTCGTTGCAACAAGGGAGACCACCCTGCAGAAGAACCGTGGGGCATCACACCAAACAAAGGAAAAGACAAGGTTATAGGGCTTGGGGGACAGGTGGAGTCTGGGTGAAATTTAAATGAGAGCAGAGTTTTGACAGACTCGAAGCAAAGCAGGGCTGCATGTGAACTGGCACCATCAGGTATGGATTGCAAAGGGAACCAGGGTTTTGTTCACCTTGGAAACTACAAAAATAAATGTGGAAACAGTAGCCACTCAAAGAAGGGGGGGGGGTCTGTTATGACATTTTACAGCTACAGTGTGTCCTTGGGAGAAGTAATGTTTCCTGCTAACCTTGCCATTGGATTTATCTATTTTCTCAGCCTGATGTGGAATGTTATAGAATGTAGCAGGGCAGATTTTTATTTTCTCAGTCCGGGCTAATTTTTTCTTTTCTAGGGCTAGTTCACCAAGTGGGGGCTTCTTTATATAGTTGCTATATCTAGTTAAAGATGTGATGACAGTAGTCCCTAAAAAGGTTTCTACCTATGAAGACATATTTGCATAATTACACATAGAATTACAGATGTTCATGGGCACCTGGGTGGCTCAGTTGGTTAAGCGACTGCCTTCGGCTCAGGTCATGATCCTGGAGTCCCTGGATCGAGTCCCGCATTGGGCTCCCTGCTCAGCAGGGAGTCTGCTTCTCCCTCTGACCCTCCCCCCTCTCATGTGCTTTCTCTCATTCTCTCTCTCTCAAATAAATAAATAAAAAATCTTAAAAAAAAAAAAAGAATTACAGATGTTCACAGAATGATTTTTTTTTTTAAATAATTGTAGACCTTGGCGTAGGTGAAAGAACTGACTCTAAAACATGGAAAGATCTTCGTTTCTCAGAGAATCCACTGGAAATCCCACCTTACCATGAAGAATCAGGTTCTAGACCACCTACCCGCCAGTCTCAGGTAACTTCTAAAGAAAATCTTTATGGTACTAAATACCTCCTATATTCTTAATCTTCCCATGAAATACTTTTAAGTCTGTATCCCCCAGCCTTTTCACCATGTGCCAGGCACCGTTTTAGTGCTGGGAATACTGTGTTGGACAGGAAAGTCCCCTGTACTCAGAAGCTTACATTTTATTGGGAGTGGGGCATGCAGATAATAAACATGTTAAGTCATCTATCAAAAATTTTAAAATAGTGGGCACCTGGGTGGCTCAGTCGGTTAAGTAATCTGCCTTTGGCTCAGGTCATGATCCCACGGTCCTGGGATGGGACCCTGAGTTGGGCTCCCTGCTCAGCGGGAAGCCTGCTTCTCCCTCTCCTTCTGCCCCTCCCCTCCCAGCTCATGTGCATGTACGTTCGCATGCGCGTGCTCTCTCTTTCTCTCAAAAAAATAAATAAATCTTTAAATAAATTAAATAAAATTCACCCACAAGTGATTCTAATGGACAGGCATAGTTGAGAATCACAGATGCTAGGATCTTGAGGCCTATAGCAAGGAGTTTGGATTTTCTTCTAATTGTAAAGGGAATCTATTTGGAAGAGATTCCAGCTCAATCCCATCTGAAGCATACTTCAGCAAACATCAGAATTAATGATGCTGGGTATTACAACATGTCAACAACCACCAGGGAGACAAGATGTCTCTGAACTAAGCATCTGACCTGGGGGCGCCATTAGGGGCTAGGCAGCAGAGTAAATGTGTTGTAAAACCTGGGTGGAAGATAAATGACAGCTGACACAGGGCTTTAGTTTCAGGTCCTGAGTCAGGGGTTCTCTGGCAACATGGAATGCCTGAGTCAGCTCAATGGGTTAGTTATCTCTACTTAGCTCCAGTCAACTATGTACAAGAAGGCCTACAGACTCAGTGTTGCCACATCTTATGATTTTGCAAGAAAATCCAGAAACCTGCATCTTTATGTGTTATAACCTAATTTTAAATGTTAACAATTAAATCAAATTTTTAAACGCTGTGTGGACCAATATATATGGGCCAAATGAAACTCAATGGCAGGCCAGATTTGGCCAGTAGACCACCACTTTGTCCATGCCATGTTGGATCTGACACAAAAGCAACTCAAAACCTCTGACTGCTCCCCATTGCCTGAAGCATAAATTCTGGAGTCTGTAGCCCATAGTTATTGTGGTGGACAGGGACCCTACTGGGGTCAGAGAGGCCTGGGTATGTCAGATAGTTCACATACTGTTGACATGACCTCAAGCAAGTGACTCAACCTTTCTGAGCCTCAGCATCTTCATCTCAAAAATGGGGATGATGATGATTATTTTTAGTTTCAGAGGTAGAGTTTAGTGATGCATCAGTTGCATATTACAATGCTCATTACATCAAGTGCCCTCCTTAATGCCCATCACCCAGTTACCCCATTCCCTCACCCACCTCCCTCCAAGAAAAATATTGTTAAAATGTCTATGCTATCCAGAACAATCTACACATTCAATGCAATCCCTATCAAAATACCATCAGTATTTTTCACAGAGCTGGAACAAATAATCCTAAAATTTGACTAGAACCAGAAAAGACCCCGAATAGCTAGAGGAATGTTGAAAAAGAAAACAAAAGCTGATAGCATCATAATTCCAGCCTTCAAGCTCTACTACAAAGCTGTAATCATCAAGGCAATATGGTACTGGCACAAAAACAGACACATAGGTCAATGCAACAGAATAGAGAACCCAGAAATGGACCCTCAGCTTTATGGTCAACTAATCCTTGACAAAGCTGGAAAGAATATCCAATGGAAAAAAGGCAGTGTCTTCAACAAATGGTGTTGGAAAAATTGGACAGCCACATGCAGAAGAATGGAACTGGACCATTTTCTTACACTATACACAAAGATAAACTCAAAATGAATGAAAGACCTAAATGTGAGACAGGAATCCATCAAAGTCCTAGAGGAGAACATAGGCAGCAACCTCTTTGACCTTGGCCTCAGCAACTTCTTGCTAGACATGTCTTCAAAGGCAAGGGAAACAAAAATGGGGATTATATGTGCCTCTTGGTGTAAGGCACTGAGATGGACATAATATCATTTCCCTCATATTTGTGCCAAAATGCATGCCTGAATCCAGTAATGAAGAAACATCAGACAAAACCAAATTAATGGAGATTCTACAGATTAAATGACCCATTACTCTTCAAACATGTCAAGATCATGAAAGATACAGACAGACTGAGGAACAATTCCAGGTTAAAGGAGACAAAAGAGACTTGACAACTAAATGCACAGCGTGACACTGGACTGGATCCTAGACCAGGAAAAATAATATATAGTGTGAAGGACATCATTGGTAGGAACAATGACATTTGAATAAAGATCTGGGGATTAGATCATAGTATTGTGTAGCCATTAACTTTTCTGGTTTTGATAATTGCATTGTCATGTAAGAGGACATCCTTGTTCTTAACGTCGTGTACACTCAAGTATGTAGGGGCAGAAGGGCATTGTAACTGCCGCTCATTCTCACATGATTCAGGGAGAGAGAGAGAGAAGGTGCACTGGGCAAAATGTTAACATGAAAACCTGGTCAAGCTGGGTATGCAGGAGTTATTTGTACTCTCTTTGCAACTTTTCTGTAAGTTCAAAATTATATCTAAAGAAACTATTACAAAAAAAATTTTAAATGAGGATAATATTATCCACCTCATAAGATCATTGTGAAATGTTAAGGAGGTAATGACTACGTAATACGATTTTAGCAGGTGTCAGACCCTTCCTAAGTGATAGCTCCTCCCCTCCATGTTCCTTCTCCAGTTACTCAGACGTCTAAAGCACGTCACACCCCTGAGCCCCAGGATAGGCCAAGCACTGCCCTACCACTGTGCCTTTGCAAATGGGTTTCCTCTGCTTGGGAATCCCATTGTCTTGTGTCCATTTGACAAATCTTTTTTTACTTTCCCAGGCCCAGCTCAGGTGTTAGCATCCTGGGAAGCCTTTCTCCCCTGGAGCAAGTGAATGTGATTATTTTCTCTTCTAGGGTCCCATGGGACTCAACACAAATGCATTACTATACTGAAACCACAGTGTTTCAGTATTTTGTGTGTCCACCAGTTCAGCTCCTAAAGGGTAGGGACCGTGTAATATTTATCTTTGTCCCCCCTCCCTGTGTCAAACACAGTGCCTGGTACAAAGTGAATGCTCAAATAAAAATATATCAAATGAGTTAAATGTTTTTGGATAACAGCAGACAGTTGCTGCATATGTTCTTTTAGGTGAATCTTTGATTTTCCTGGGGATGTAATCTTTGAGAAAAATGGAGGGCAACTTAGGTTTTTAAATTCTAAACTCTGGTCTGTCTGATGGTAAATTCAGATATCTTTTCTTGTAAACTCTGTTTTTAGTGAAATATACATATCTAATCATGATAGCACTCTAATTTTTTAATGTTGGGTCCTAGGGTAATCATTACTTATGATTCTCCCGTCGTGGTTCTCAAAAGATGAGTGCTGGATATGATAAGACAATATATTAAAATGCAATTTTACTGTACATAGCTTTTACTGTGATTTTATATGTATCCTTAATTGTAGTTCCCTAGTTTTGCACACATAACTGGCCAGAAGAGTTTAACAAGCACGGAGATCATGAGAATTCAAAGAGAGACAGACTTTCTCAAGTAAGTATTACATTTTCTTTACTATTTCTTAAATCCTACTGAGACATTGTCAAAAAAATTTAAGGATGAGACATAAGAATGGTGTTTTCTCACCCAACTGTCTTTCATTAAATTTTTATAAATTTTCAAAGTATATTGATATACAATAAAACTGTACTTATTTAAAAAGTACAGTTGACCCTTATGTATATCACATCGTTATGTACAATAGCGAAGACATGGAAACAATCTAAGTGTTCATCAACAGGCGAATGACTAGGGAAGATGTGGTATATTTATGCAGTGGAACATTACACAGCCATAAAAAGGATGAGATCGTGCCATTTGCTACAACATGGATAGACCTAGAGGGTATTATGCTGAGTGAAATTAGAGAAAGACAAATACCATATGAATTCACTCATATGTAGAATCTAAAAAACAAAAAAAAATGAATAGACAAACAGAAGAATCAGACTTATAAATAGAACAAACTGATGGTTGCCGGAGGAGAGGGGGTTGGAGGGATGGGCAAAATGGGGGAAGGGGAGTGGGAGATATAGTCTTCCAGTTATGGAATGAATAAGTTACAGGAATAAAAGCATAGGGAATATAGCCAATGGTAATAGCATTGTACGGTGACAGATGGTAGCTATACTTGTGAGCCTAACATGTAAAGAAGTTGAATCACTATGTTATACAACTGAAACCAGTGCTTGTGTGGTTATACAACTGAAACACTGTGTGTCAACTATACTCAAGTAAAAAAATTTTTTAATTCATTTTGCAAAAAAAAAGCTGCAGTTGACATGTGCATATAACCTTGAAACTATCACTATAATTAAAATGAACAAGTCCGTCACCTCCAAAAGTTTCCTGCGCTGTACCCTTTTGAAGCCCCTCCCTTGTGCTCCTCCCTATCCCAAGGCAACTATTGATCTGCTTCTCGTCACTGTAGTTTTAGTTTGCATTTGATTCCATACATAAATGGAATAATTCAGTATGTGCTCTTTTTGCCAAGCTTCTTTCATTTTCCTAGTTATTTTTTTTTTTAAGATTTTATTTATTTATTTGACAGAGAGAGACACAGCAAGAGAGGGAACACAAGCAGTGGGAGTGGGAGGGGGAGAAGCAGGTTTCCTGTGGAGCAGGGAGCCCGATGCCAGGCTCGATCCCAGGACCCTGGGATCATGACCTGAGCCGAAGGCAGATGCTTAACAACTGAGCCACCCCGGCACCCCATTCCTTTTCCTAGTTATTTTGAGATTCACCCACGTTGCTGCACGTATCAGGTGTTTATTTCTTTTTATTGTTGAGTAGTATCCCATTGTATGGATACATCGCAATCTGTATATTTAGTCATCTATTGATGGACATCTGGGTTGTTTCCAGTTTTGGGCTATTACAGGTAAAGCTAAGAACATTTGTATACAAGTCATGATATGCATATATAGTTTCATTTCCCTTAAGTACATATCTGGAATGAAATGCCTCGGTCATATGATAGCTGTACGTTTAACTTTTTAAGAAACTGCCAAGCTGTTTTCCAAAGGAGGTGCACCATTTTACATTCCCAGCGACAGTGTATGAGAATCCCACTTTCTCTACATCCTCACCAATGCTTTAATTTTTATGTTTGGCCATTCTTGTGAGATGGTGCTTGTGGATTTCATTTGCATTTCCCTAGTGACTAATGACTTTGAGCATCTTTAAAAGTGTTTATTTGCCATCCATATACCTTCTTTGGGAAAGTGCCTGTTCAAACGTTTTGCCCTTTTTAAAAATTGAGTACTGTATCTCCTAATTATAGAGTTGTACATGTTCTCTTTTGTTAATATATGTTTTGCAAATATTTTCTCCCAGTTTTGGCTTGTTATTTGCTTAAGAAAGTTTTTTTTTTTTTAAAGATTTTATTTATTTATTTGAGAAAGTCAGAGATAGTGATAGAGAGCATGAGTGGGGAGGAGAGGGGGAAGCAGGCTCCCCGCCGAGCAGGGAGCCCGACGCGGGGCTCGATCCCAGGACCCTGGGATCACGACCCGAGCCGAAGGCAGACGCTCAACCGACTGAGCCACCCAGGTGCCCCAAGAAAGTTTATTTTTAAAGAGCTAAAGTTTTTATTTTTGATCAAATGCAATGTATTTATTTGTCTTATACTTAATGTTTATTTTGACATATTTAAGAAGTCTTTCCCAAACCAAAGACATATCCCACTCATAAGATTTTCTTCTATGTTTTCTTCTAGAAGTTGTAGCTCTTATATTTAGGTCTGTGATCCATATTTAATTATAGTGTGAGGTTATTCCAGCACCATTTGTTGAAAAGATTGTCCTTTTCTGATTGATTACTTTTGAGATTTTGTGGGTCTGTTTCTGGACTCTGTATTCTGATCCACTGATGTTTGTCTATATTTATTTACTACCACACTGCTTGATTGCCATACCTTTATAATAAGTCTTGAAACTAAGTGTTACACATTCTTCAACTTTGTTCTTCTTTTACAAAAATAGTTTGGCTCCTCTCGGTACTTTGCATTTTCAAATAAGTTTTAAAATCAGCTTCTCAACATCTACAAAATGTCTGCTAGAGTTTTGATTTGGATTGCATTTAGTTGATATATTAATTTAAGAAAAATTGATGTTATTAACAATTTTGAGTCTTTACAGTCCAGAAAAATGAGGTTATCTCATCGTTTATTTAGTTCTTCCTTAATTTCTTTCAGCAGTGTTGTATAGTTTTCAGTGCTCAGGATTTACATATCTTTTGTCAAATTGATTTCTAAGTATTTCGTATTTTTTGATGCTGTCATAAATGGTATTGCTTTTAAAATGTAAATTTTTTAAAATATAAATTTTAAAATGTAAATTTAAAATTTTTTGCTTTTAAAATGTAAATTTTTTCATTTTCTACATGGATCCTTCCTTCCTTCCTTTCTTCTTTCCTTCCTTCCTTGTTCCTTTCCTTCCTTCCTTCCTTCCTTCCTTTCTTCCACTATAAACTGATTTATTTAAAAGTTACAAAAAAGCACAACAAAATAGAGATGATCCTTAGAATTATTAATGCTTTGTTAAAGATCAGGTAGGATTAGAGGGTAAGAAATGGTATTGGGTGGGGCGTGCACCTGCCTTAGTTACAGTGCAGTTGATTACATATTAATTCAGCTGTTACATCCTGGGAGATAGTAGTTGGGGGATCAGTAATTTATCTACAGGGAACTCCTACACAAATTAGATCCATCCAGACCTCCCCTGTGCCATCCTTCTCTACTCCTCAGGACCCTAAAGCCACCTGGATGGCAATATTCCCTATTCATATATTCTTTCCTCCCCTGAGGTGCTGTGCAAACCGAAAACAGTCTGATCTCTATAGCTGGAACACATATACAGATCCCTTTTCTTTGTTCTTTTTTTCCCTTGACTTGTTGCCTTGGCCAGACTTCCAGTAAATTTAGAATAGAAGTGATGAGAGTGGACATTCTTGCCTTATTCCTGAACTTAGGGAGAAAACATTCCATTTCTTAACATTAAATATGATATTGGCTGTAGATTTTTTTTGTTGTCCTTTCAGATTGAGGAAATTTTCTCCTAGTCTTAGCTTGCTGAGAGGTTTGTTTTTTTTTTTTAAGATTTTATTTATTTATCTGAGATAGAGAGACGAGCTGGGGGGCAGAGGGAGAGGGAGAAGCAGGCTCCCTACTGAGTAGGGAGCCAGATGCGGGGCTGGATCCCAGGATTCTGGGATCATGACCTGAGTCGAAGGCAGACACTTAACTGACTGAGCCACACAGGTGCCCCTAGGGTTTTTTGGTTGTTTTTCTTTTAAATCAGGACTAGATGTTGGATTTTGTCTATAGCATTTTCTCTACCTATTAAAGTAATATGGTTTTTCCTTTTTTGTTCATGTGGTGAATTACAAAGATTGATTTTCAAGTTTTATTTTAAAGATTTTGTTTATTTATTTGAGAGAGAGAGACAGAGAGAGCATGAGCTGGGGGAAGGGCAGAGGGAGAGGGTGAAGCAGACTCCCTGCCGAGCATGGAGTCAGGCGCAGGGCTCTTGATCCCAGGACCCTAAGATCATGACCTGAGCCAAAGTCATACACTTAACTGACTGAGCCACACAGGCACCCCTGATTTTCAAGTTTTATTTTTTTAAATATTTTATTTATTTATTTGACAGAGAGAGAGAGAGAGGGAGCACATAAGTAGGCAGAGCAGCAGGCAGAGGGAGAGGGAGAAGAGGAAGCAGGCTCCCCACTGAGAAGGGAGCTCAATGTGGGGCTCAATCCCAGGACCCCAGGATCATGACCTGAGCCGAAGGCAGACGCTTAACGGACTGAGCCACCCAGGTGCCCTGATTTTCAAGTTTTAAATCAGCCATGCATTTCTGAGATAAACCTCACTTGAAGTATTATCTATTTTATGTAATATTTAATTTGATTTGCTAAAATATAAGGAACTTTTTGCATATATGTACATGAGGGATATTGGTCTGTAGTTTTCATGCCTTACAGTATCTTTCTCTGATTTTAGTATCAAGGTAATTCTGGGTTCACAAAATAAGTTGGGAAGTATTCTCTCTCCTTTAATTTTCTGAGTTTGTTTAGAATTGGTATTACTGGGTGGTAGGAGGGTTGGGGTGGCTGGGTGATGGACATTGGGGAGGGTATGTGCTATGGTGAGTGCTGTGAATTGTGTAAGACTGTTGAATCACAGACCTGTACCCCTGAAACAAATAATACATTATATGTTAATAAAAAAAGAAAAGAATTGGTATTATTTCTTCCTTAGGTGTTTGGTCAGGTACACCAGTGAAAGCACTGGGGTCCAGAGTTTTAAGGAAGACTTTAAACTACATATTAAGTTTGTTTAATAAATATAAGTCTGTTTATCTGTTTCTTTTTTAGCGAACCGTTAGTTTCATTTGCTCTTCTTTTTCTTTTTTTAAGATTTATTTATTTGTTAGAGAGAGAGAAAGAGAGCAGGAGCAGGGGGCAGAGGGAGACTGAATGTAAAGCAGACTCTGCACTGAGTTTGGAGGTGGACATGGGGCTGGATCTCATGACCCATATGAGATCAGGACCTGAGCTGAAACCAAGAGCTGTTTGCTCAACCAACTGCGCCACCCGGCGCCTCTGCTCTTCTTTTTCTAATTTCTTTAGTATGTGGAAGATGAACTCATTCATTTGAAGGCTTTCTTCGTTCTAATATAGGCATTTAGAATTCTGCAAATTTTCCCCGAGTACTGCGTTAGCCCCTAATATTAGTATGTTGTGTTCTCATTTCATTTTTATTTTTAATTTTTTTAAGTAGACCCCATGCCCAGTGTGGGGCTTGAACTCATGACTCTGAGATCAAGAGCCACATGCTCTATTGACTGAGCTAGGCGCCCCTGTTGTGTTTTCATTTTAATTCAGTTTAAACTTTCTAACTATCCTTGTCGTTTCTTTTTTGACCCATGGGTTATTTGAAAGTATTTTATTAAATTTCCAATATTTGGGGATTTTCCTTATATCCTCTGGTACTTATTTCAAATTTAATTCCTTTTTTGATCAGAGAACATATATTGTATGATTTGATTGGTGAATGTTCCATGTACACTTCAAAAGGATGTACATTTTGCTAGAGTGAGTATTCTGTAACTGTCAATTAGGTTAAGTTGGTTGATGATATTATTTAACTCTTCTCTATCTTTACTGATTTTTCTGTCTATTTCTTAATCAGTGATTGAGAAATCTGTGGCTATAATTATGAATTTGTCTTCTTATCCTTGCTTTCTATTGGATTTTGCTTCATGTACTTTTAAGCTCTATTATTGTGTATAAACCTTTTGGATTCTTATGTCCTCTTGCTGAGTTGACCCCTTTATCATAATGAATAACCTTCTTTAACCCTGGTGATACTCTTTGCTCAGAAATCTATTTTGTCTGAAAAAAAAAAAAGAAAGAAACCTATTTTGTCTGATATTAACACAGCCACCCCTGCTTTCTTCTGCTTAGTGTTTGCATGATCTAACTGTTTTCATCCTTTTACTTTTAACCTATCTGTTTTTCTTTAAGTTTTTTTAAAGCAACATCTAGTTAGATCTTGCTTTTTAAAAAACCTGACAATTTCTACATTTTAGTTGGGGTGTTAAGAGTATATTCTGATTATTGATATGTTTGAATTTAAATCAACCATCATGCTATTTGTTTTCTGTTCATCTTATCTGTTCTTTGTTGCCTTTTCTTTTTTTCTGCCATCTTTTGGATTAGTTGGGTATGTTTCACGATTCCATTTTGCTTTATATGCTTTGTTAGCTTATTAGCTAGAACTTTGTTCTTAGTAGTTGCTTTGGTTTCTAATACGTATTTTTAACTCATCACAGCCCATCCTCAAGCAGGATTAGGCCACTTTGTACACAGCATAGGAACCTCATGATCCCATACTTCCAGGCGCTGAGTAACAACAGCCTTTGTGCTACTGTGGTCACTCATTTCACTTCTGCGAATATTATGAACCCCATAATACATTGTTACATTTATACATATTATACATATACATCCTTACATTATTACTTTTATTTTATATCGATTATTTTTGAGGCCCTTTACACTTTTATTGTGGTAAAATATACGTAATTAAAATCTACCACTTTAATGATTTTTAAGTGTACAATTCACTGGCATTAAGTACATTCACAATGTTGTGCAGCCATCACCACCATCCATTTCCAGAACTTTTTTGTCATTCCAAACAGAACTCAGTTCCCATTAAGCAATAACTCCTTCACCTAATCCTTCCAGCCCCTAGTAACCTCTGTTCTCCTTTCTGTTTTTATGAATTTGCCTATTCTAGTTACCTTATGTAAGTAGAATCAGACAATATTTGTCCTTTTGTGTCTGACTTACTTCACTGAGCATATTTTCGAAGTTCTCATGTTGTAGTCTGTATCAGAATTGCATTCCGTATTAAAGATGAAAAATATCCCATTATGTATACACCACAATTTGTTTATCTACTCATCTGTTCATGGACACTTGAGTTGTTACCACATTTGACTATTGTGAGTAATGCTGCTGTGAACATTGGTGTCCAAGTATCTGAGTCCCTGATTTCAGTTCTTTTGGGTATTTACCTAGGACTGGAATTTTGATTTTATGGTAATTCTTTGTCCAACTTTTTCAGGAACTGCTAAACTGTTTTCCACAGCAGCTGCATCATTTTACCTTCCACCAGAAATGCACAAGGGTGTCAATTTCTCCACCAATACTTGTTATTTTCTGTTTTTCTAATAGTCATCCTAATAGATATAAAGTGAAATTTCATTGTGGTTTTGATTTGTGACAAATCAAAATCAAAATCAAAATCAATGACAAGTGACATTGAGCATTTTTTTCATGTGTTTCTTGACCATTTGTATATCTTCTTTGGTCAAGACGTGGTCCTCCTCCAGGCAAGACCTGTCACAGACTGAGCTCAGAGGTCAGGTAGGAAGTCAGAAAATTGCAGTTAAGGTAGACTTTACTGGAATTCTCGGGGATCACCCTCACGCATGCCAAATCCAGTGTCATAGGATTAGTCAGAAGTGGGATCAAGGCTGCTGATAAACTTCTGCCAAACGTTGGGAAATAAGGTAAGCCAGGCCAGGTGAAGGACCAGTGGGTCCAGGTGGAAGGCCACTTTGTAATAAAATGACTGGAGAAGCATCCCCTGTCTTGAACTTGTTCCATAGCCTTTGAGAGTGGTCTGCTCTTTGTTTTGTTTTTTTATTTTCTAAAATGTTTGCACACTTGGAGATTTTCATCTGACTTCTTAATGTGAACCCATCAGAACATGGCCAGTCAGGAACCTATTTTGTTGTAGGTGTGCCCACTGCCTGGCCCCCCGCCCGTCTGACCCCTTTGCTCGCTTCTGTCAAGAATGTGGCTCTCCTGTACCACCCATATTTGGCTGTCGTCTCCCACCCCCAGAAGGAGCTCAGGTGAGCAGCAGAATCTTTAAAAACTTCTTTCATTGGTTTATTTGATCTTTAGTAGAGCAGTAGCATAGACCTGGCACTCATGATCCACAAACATAAACAGTGTTGAAAAAATTACTGGCAGTCTAATCTCTTATTGCCCAGTCTCTTACTTAAAAATGGAAAACCTTGTTTGCAATGCCATTTCTTTTGGTGGCCTTACAGAAGCACAGGCTCAGAAGGATACTGAAATCTTATTGTATTGTTTTGTTTTTTTTTAAAGATTTTATTTATTTATTTGATAGAGGGAGAGAGAGAGAGAGCACGCGTGCACAAGCAGGGGGAGTGGCAGGCAGAGGGAGAGAGAGAAGCAGGCTCCCCGTGGAGCAGGGAACCTGATATGGGACTCGAACCCAGGACCCTGGGTTCATGACCTGAATCTAAGGCAGACGCTTAACCAACTGAGCCACCCAGGTGCCCTGAAATCTTATTGTTTCAGTGATATGTGCATAGGTAAATATATATTTCCTACTCAGATGATACTCAGTTTATAACCTGGGTACAGTAATATTTCTATTCTAGAAATAAATGGAGAGAAGTACTAATTACAAGTCTGTATATCCTTAAGATACATCATTTTGTCCAAAGATGCTATTGGTATAAGCTATAGATTGATCAATTAAAAAATTTTGGCTGTTAAGTATAGATAATAATTGGTATAAGCCTACTAATGAGTTTATAGTTAGAAAAGATACTCAGCTTACTAAAAATCAAAACCTTCACCAAAATGTGTCATCTTTTATGCACTTGAAACTTGGCTATTTTTATGGAGTAGGGTTTACAAAATGAAATAAAAGGATCTATGATGTTGACTGAAAGATAACCATCTTTAAAAAGATAGTCACTAAGAAAAAGCCACTAATTCAGTGTGTTTAAGTCTAGAGTTCTAGAATTGAGTTATACCTTCAAGCAAAGGGTGAGAATCTAAATGGATATCTTTTTTACAATTTATTCCAAGGTATTGCTCAAGATTGTTGTAGAAATTAATTTAATTTGCTATAATGTATTTTGAACTTCATAAAGAAGATAATACAGAAAATAAACTATGAATAGATCCCAGCAGTTTGGATTTTCCCTGCTTATATTCATTCATTGGTGCAGTATCAAAATTATTTTTTACTTGCCTGAAAACAGATTTTCAAAGATTTTATTTATTTAATTATTTTAGAGAGAAATAGTGTCTGCAGGGGATGGGGCCAGGGAGAGGCAAAGAATCCCAAGCAGACTCTGTGCTGAGCACAGAGCCCAGTGTGGGCTCGATCCCACGACCCTGAGATCACAACCTGAGTTGAAACCAAGAGTCAGTCGCTCAACCAACTGTGCCACCCAGGCACCCTGGAAAACAGATTTTCAGAACTTTCTTTGTTCTTTTAGGGAGGAGAAGTTATCAAAGATTATAAATATTTTATTTATTTTTATTATTTTATTTATTTTTATTTATTTTATTTGTTATTTTATTTATTATTTTTATTTTTTATTATTTATTTTTATTATTTTTTTAAAGATTTTATTTATTTGGGCGCCTGGGTGGCTCAGTTGGTTGGGCGACTGCCTTCGGCTCAGGTCATGATCCTGGAGTCCCGGGATCGAGTCCCGCATCGGGCTCCCTGCTCGGCAGGGAGTCTGCTTCTCCCTCTGACCCTCCCCCCTCTCATGTGCTCTCTCTCATTCTCTCTCAAATAAAATAAAATAAAAAAATCTTAAAAAAAAAAGATTTTATTTATTTGTTTGACAGAGAGAGCACAAGCAGGGGGAGGAGCAGGCAGAGGGAGAAGCAGACTCCCCGCTGAGCAAGGAGCCCAATGCGGGGCTCGATCCTAGGACCCTGGGATCATGACCTGAGCCGAAGGCAGAGGCTTAACCAACTGAGGCACCCAGGCGCCCCAAGATTACAAATATTTAAAGTGGTAAACTTAATCCAAGACACTCAGAGTCTCATTAGATAGATGGAGAAGTGCACCTTACAGCTCTAGATCCATCCTTCATTGCCCTGCCTTGTGGGTCCTGGAGCTGGACCCTTTTAACATTTCTCCTGTGCCAGCTAGCTAGATGTTAATTGTGTTAGTAGAGGAACATTGCTGCTGGAGGGACACTGCAGGAGAATGGACTTGGCCTTTCTTCCTGGTTCTGGTATGCTTTCCTCTCTTTTTGCTCTGACAGTGCTCAGCTAACCTGCAGGAACCCAGTTCTGCTGAGCCCCATTGTGTTTTGGTAACATCCCACGAACAGCTTCTCAGTGAGTTTCACTGGCACCTCAGCCAGCTCCCAGACAGTCCTCAGGCACCCCAGTGGGCAGTTTGCTGGCAAGTTATAGCAGCATGCCTGTACAGCCTTCCCAGCATGTTCTACCAGCTCCCCAGAGGGAGATTTCCAAACAGGTTTCATTGGACCCAGGTTTTTGCTTTTTGCTTGCCAGTTCAGGTCTATGTCACCCCAGTTGAACTTCTTTGCTATCCAATGGTCAACAGCCATACTCCTTTTCCTCCCCATTTATTTATCTTTTCTGTAATATATATCATCATATATATTACATCTATATATGTAATAAACTGAAAATGCAGTGTTATATGATCTTATGTCATTTAAAGATAAGAAAAAATGTTTATGTACTCATTTATATTTACTCACATATTTATTAAATCTGGTCTCTCATTTCTTCATTTCTTTCCTGTGAACTCAGGTTATCATCTAGTGTCACGTAGTTTTAGCCTAGTGGACTTCCTTTACTAAAGGCACATCTGCTAGCCATTTCTCTCTGTCTTTGTCTATGATAATATTTATTTTGCATCCTCTTTTGAAGGATAATTTTACTGGATGTAGAATTCTTGTTTGACAGTTATTTTTAAGGATTTATTTATTTGAGAGAGAGACGGGAAAGGGAGGGGCAGGGGTAGAGGGAGAATCTCAAGCAGGCACCCCACTGAGCATGGAGCCCGATGCAGGGCTTGATCTCACAACCCTGAGATCATGACCTGAGCTGAAATCAAGAGTGAGACGCTTAACAGACTGAGCCACCCAGAAACCCCTTATTTGACAGTTATTTTTAATTTCAGTCCTTTGAAGACATTATTCTCCTACCTCTGGTCTCCATGGTTTTTGATATGTGATAAGTAGTTTTTTCTCTTGCTACTTTTAAGACTTTTCTCTTTCTCTGACATTCAGCAATTTGACTATAGTGTGCCTAAATGTGGATCTCTTTCTGTTTATCTTTCTTGGAATTGATTTTCTTGGAGCTATAGATTAATGTTTTTCTTCAAATGTGGGAAGTTTTTGGCTATTATTTCTTCAAATTCTCTCTCTCTTTTTTTTTTTTTGCCTTTTCTTCTCTCTCCCTTCCTTCTAAAACTCCTATTACATGTATGTTGATATGTTGTCCCACAGGTGTTTGATGGTTTATTTTCTAACATCCTTTTTCTCTCTGTTCTTCAGATTGGAAAATTTCTGTTGAACATATTCATGTTCACCAGTTCTTTCTTCTGTCAATCTCTGATCTGCTATGGAGTCCCTCTGGAGATTTTTTTTTTTTCCCATTTCAGTTATTTTAATTTTAAACTCCAGGTTTTGATACGGTCCTTTTTTTTTTTTTTTTAAAGATTTTATTTATTTATTTGACAGAGAGAGACACAGCGAGAGAAGGAACACAAGCAGGGGGAGTGGGAGAGGGAGAAGCAGGCTCCCCGCAGAGCAGGGAGCCCGATGCGGGACTCGATCCCAGGACCCCGGGATCATGACCCGAGCCGAAGGCAGTTGCTTAACCAACTGAGCCACCCAGGCGCCCTGATACGGTCCTTTTAAAAAAATAATTTCTATGTCTTTATTGAGAGTCCCTATTTTTTTGAAACATCACCACCATACTTTATCCTTTAAACATGGTTTCCTTGAGTTCTTTGAACAGTTTTATAATAGCTGTTTTGAAATCTTTGTAAATCCAACATCTGGGGATACTATATCTATCAGCTGTTTTTTTTCTCCCTGAGTTTAGGTCACAATTTCTTGTTTTTTGTGTGCCTCATAATTTTTTTCTTTAATTCTGGACATCTTAGATGATACATTGTAACAACTCTGGATTCTAACATTTTCTTACTTTTTCTTTCTGCTGTTTTTATTTTTGTTTACTGGGATTAATTTTTTTCTCATGTTTGTCTCCCCTGAAATGTGTGGCCACTGATATCAGGTTTTTTGTTCTTGTTTTTATTTTTAAGCCTGGGGTCACCCCTGAGTCTGCATAGCTTAGTGCTCAACTGAGGATTGGCCAGAAGTTATACTCAAATACCTTGGTCCAGTAAGCCTTCCACTCTCTGCTGATGGATCTATGTGTGGGCTGGGTTGAACATTCAAGCTTCAGGCTACTTACAAGTCAGCCTCAGCTTTTACTTTATACTGAACTCCCTTGCATCTCCATGTGTAGCTTCCATCAGCCAGCGATGTATGAGTGGCTTACTCCCACTCTGGTTTATGCTATACATGTGCATATCTTCCAGTCAACTAAAGATATGTGGGGAGCTTATCAAGCACCCTATATTTGACTTAGCTCCTGGAACTTTCTGTTAAATCCCTGACTAGTTGCCTCAAACAGAATGCTGATTTCAGGCTTATAGAGCCACTGGCCCTCCCTGTTTTCTTGCCACTGAGATTGTCATCTTAACAGTGCCCCAAATCAAGTGAGCCCTGCCCAGCAGCAGCTATGAAGCTGCTGGTTTTCACAGCCTGTCCTGCCCCAGTGAGGCTGCCACACTGACAGAGCTAGAGGAGGATGGGTACAGCCTCAAGCAGGAACCACATGGACTTGTAGTGTTCTTACCTGAAATTGGTGACTTTCAGAATCTGGAATGGTTTTTTGAATCTGAAATGACAGTTTTATCCAACTTTATAATTGCTTTTTGGAGAGAGGATTTGTGGGTTTCCTTACTCCATTGTCCTGTAAGATATTTTTTCTTTCTTTTTTTTTTTTTACATTTCTATTTTCCACAATAAACATGTTCTTACTCACAATATAAAAAAAATAAGAATAAAGGTAATTATTTTTAAACATTTTTTACAAAAGCAAATTAAATCTTTTTCTTAAGATTTTATTTATTTATTTGAGAGAGAGAGAGAGCACAAGTGGGGGGAAGGGCAGAGGGAGAGAGAGAAGCAGACTCCCCCGCTCAGCAGGGAGCCCAATGCGGAACTTGATCCCAGGACTCCGGGATCATGACCTGAGCCGAAGCCAGATGCTTAACTGACTGAGCCACGCAGGCACCCCAAAAGCAAATTAAATCTTATATTCGAAGATCTACTTATACCTTCAGTTTTTGCATCCCAAGACAAACCTCTTTCTTTGTGCAGATGGGCTTATGTGCAGAATGTGGAAACATGGTGCCCATGAACACTCCCATCTGTGTGGTGTGTGAGGCCTCTCTTATCCTACAGCTGCAGCCACAGGCCAGCCTCCGCTTGAAGGTAATGAAATGTGATTCTGTAAAAACACGAATAAAATATATAGAAAGTGGTATGTAAGCCATTAAATGTCTTCAGCTGATGAAGTTGGTGAACAATTGATAAACTAATATCTGTGAACAAAATCCACTCTAATTTTTGGGAAGGTATGCTGCCCAAGAATTTTACTTGCCAATAAGATCTATAACTGTTAAGAGAGATACATAGAAATGTGTTCCCTGAACATGGATTTGGAGGGCATGGATTTGGAGTTGACTGGAAGAAAACTTCAACGTTGCAATTAATATTGCAGTTAAGAACTTTTAATCTTGTCCTTAAAGTTGTTTTATGCTTTTATTTGATTATGGATCTCTGTTATGTAGAAAAGAATGATTATAGCTGGTCACATGGATGAAAAAGTTAAGTATCAAAAAAAAAGAAAGAAAAAGTTAAGTATCATCATCATATATATTCAGAAAACTTTGCTAGACAATGTCATACCAAGAAAATATTTTTGGTAGAATCTTTCAATGTACAGCTGTATCTTTTACCCATTTTTCAGTTTACAGTCCCATTCAGTTCCTCTTTAATCTCAAGTAAATGTCACTAAAGGATAAAATAGATTTAGAATTTGAGACATAAAACAGCAAGAGGTTTTAGTAATAAGGAATTTAATGTACAACTGGGACTGTAATACTCCTAAAACGACTTTGTGGGTTTTCATATGAGCAAACTGTATTGAAGTTTATGAGAGAAAGGGGACGTCCACTTTTTCTTTTACCTCCAAGCTCCTCTTCACTCTGAAACGTTTTTAAGTATTCCAAGCAATGTAAGCCTTCAGAAATGAGACTTTGAAGAACTGGCCGGGCCAAGGTCAGGTAGATGAAAATTTACTAATCGTTTTGTTAGATGGATGGAGCAGGGAGTGGTATGAGCCTGAGGAATCGTCTCTGGATACCCACTTTAGAGTCCCTTGAATAGGGAAGATCGAGGGAAGGGGTCTGAGGAAGGAGTGGTCTCTAGGCCCGGCCTCTAGGATTCACAGCCACTCGGGCCTAGTCTGGCATCCCTCATGATGGTGCAGCCATGAACCTTCCTTCAGCTTCACCCTATTTCTCTGGGTTCTGCCTTACACCTCAAGTGTGAACCCTCAGGTGCTGAGGGGATTTTTCAAAGACACCTTTGATGTGACTTTTCCCAGCGTGCTGCTTCCTGGACCACTCTCTGGGCCTCTGCACCCTACATTCCCTGGACTCTGATCCCTAGACCCACTGCCCCTGATCCTGCCCACACTTGCAGCAGTGGAGGTAGCAGTCTGGTGGGTGGGTGGGTGGGGGCACAGAGGAAGAATTCACTAACTCTTATCAGGGGCTGGGGCCAGGGATAGCTTTGAAGATGGGGTGTCACCTGATGGATATTGTGGGAGGCACAAGCACATGCCAGATGGGGAAGGAATGGGACAAAGAAAAGTTGCTTATGTGTATGTGTGGGAGGTCAGGGGAGAGGTTGTTCCAGGAAGATGCACAGAGACTGGAAGCGTTGTAAGCAGTTTGGTTTTGCTGAGCAGCAGAAATGCTGGAGGTGCTGTGGGTTGTGCAAGATGGCGCCTCTCTACCGTACTTAACAGCTCCGATTTCTCCCAGTGCACCCTGAACAGCGGAAAGCAGGGACAGGATTTAATCAGACTTGATTTTTTAGAGAGACTTTTATCACCATGACATCTGATGTTGAAGGGAAATGCCTGATGCCTGATTTTTACGGCCAATCAGTATTGCTGCTTCTACTCACAGAAGGACACCTGTTTGGAAACCCTGGGCTGAGAATCTTTATCCCAATGGCTTTCCCAGGTCTTACACGGGCATAGATTTTTATTTTTTTTTATTTTTAATTTTTTTAGATTTTATTTATTTATTTGACAGAGAGAGAGACTGTGAGAGAGGGAAACAAGCAGGGGGAGTGGGAGAGGGAGAAGCAGCTTCCCGCCGAGCAGGGAGCCTGACGCGGGGCTCGATCCCAGGACCCTGGGATCATGACCTGAGCCGAAGGCAGACACTTAACGACTAAGCCACCCAGGCATCCCACGGGGGTAGATTTTTAGATAACATTCTCACCCAGAGAGGCACCTCTGAGGTCAGTGGGAACACCTGTTGTTCTCAGAAGCCAACAGACTTACCTTCCCCAAGGCACCAGCAGGGCCTGCTGAAGACCTTCTTGCTGTTTTTGTGTTGGTCTCCATCTCACTCCACATAGCATACAAAGCACCATCCATCCTCTTCCTGCCAACAGTCCACTGGTGCAAACTTATCTTCTGTTAATTTAAAGGCCATGTCAAAGCTGAGGAATTTTGCTCTATCAGATATATATTTTTTTGCTGCCAGGATTGGAAGTTATAGTAGCCGAAGTTTCTCCTTTTACTCTCTGGCACAGGTGCCTGTATTTCAGGAGAAGAGAGGATTTTGCATTTTCAAAAATTCTCTAATTTTCTGTAACAAGTGAAATAGTCTAAAGATATACAAAGAAGTGTGTAATTTCCCCACCCACCTCTATTTCTATCCTCCTAAAATAACTGATGATAGTGAATATCCTTCTATGTATTTTTCTGGATGCACAGAAACATGCATATGTATTCACACATTTAGATTGGTTTTATTTATTTATATTTTTAAAAGATTTATTTATTTATTTGAGAGAGAGAGAGCACATGTGAGGGGAGGGGAGGAGCAGAGGGAGAGTGAGAGAGAGAATCTCAAGCAGACTTCCTGCAGAGCGAGGAGCCCAAGGCAGGGCTCAATCTCACCACCCCAAGATCATGACCTGAGCTGAAACCAAGAGTTGGATGCTCAACCGACCGAGCCACCCAGGTGTCCCAAGCTTTGTTTTGGTTTTTAAACAAATGTATTCCACTGGCCATTTTCTAAAGTTGAAAATTAATCTGAGCATCTCTCATTTCACAAGAACACATGAATTCTCCTTTACCAAGAGATCATCAATTTCATTTGGGCTCTAACTAGCACATATAGTATACCCCCAGGTCTCCAGTCATATTGGGTTCCTAGAATCTGACAGGCTTAGGGCTGGTATCCTCTTGAAGTCATTACTGAAAAAGATCTGATTATTCACGTGACTGGGGCAATTACCTCCTTATGAGACTCCTGCTGTTCACACAGTGATTTGGGGCTAAAGCCAGGGTAACTGCAACTCTGCATCAAGCAGAACTTTAGCTTGGTAACTTACAAAATCCACTTTGAGATGAAGTTTGCAATGACCTACTACATTTTCCACACTTCATTTTGTGAGAGCTTATCATTTGGGAGATTAGAAAATTGTTTTCATCTCCCAACTACTTTGTAAGGAAAAATGTTACCCCAATAACTAAGTTGGGTCCACTAAATTGCTTAGAACCATTCAACTAGACACATTGCAAATGCTATGGATAAGGTAGCAAATGAGGGTGTTTTTTACTTTATCTTATTTATTTATTTGACAGAGAGACAGCAAGAGAGGGAACACAAGTAGGGGGAGTGGGAGAGGGAGAAGCAGCTTCCCGCTGAGCAGGGAGCCCGATGCGGGGCCTGATCCCAGGACCCTGGGATCATGACCTGAGCCAAAGGCAGACGCTCCACGACTGAGCCACCCAGGCGCCCCAGCATATGAGGGTATTGACTTTTTTTTAAAGATTTTATTTATTTATTTGAGAGACAGAGGTCGAGAGAGAGCACAAAGTGGGGGACAGAGAGAGAAGCAGACTCCCCACTGAACAGGGAGCCAGACATGGGGCTCAGTCCTAGGACCCTGGAATCACAACCTGAGCCAAAGGCAGACGCTTAACTGACTGAGCCACCCAGGTGCCAGAGGGTAATGACTTTTTTAAAAAAAGGTCCTCATCACAGATGTTTAGCATCTTCTTTAAGGTAGTCTGATAGTGGCCTCAATCCCAAGTCATCCCTATGGACATCTATGATTGTAGTGATTATGATGTAAAATTATTTCTATCTGTGGATCATGGCCACTGCTCTTCAAGGAAGTAAGCCATGACATGGTGTCAAAAAGTCACCAAAAAACCATTAGAAATGCCTGCTGGCCAAGAAGGCTGTGTTTACTGGACCTGAAACAGTACGTAGACTGCCACTTTGACTGTCTTGATAGTATCTCAGAACAGAGAAGTCAAGGAAAGGTGTTTATAGGGTTTTAGTGATGCATGTGGGTCATTTTTTATTTTTTTATCTTATTTTATTTTTCTTAAAGATTTTATTTATTTATTTGACATAAAGAGAGAGAGAGAGACAGAGTGAGCACAAGCAGGGGGAGTGGCAGGCAGAGGCAGAGGGAGAAGCAGGCTCCCCACAGAGAAGGGGGAGCCCGATGTGGGACTCGATCCCGGGACCCTGGGATCATGACCTGAGCCGAGGGCAGTCGCTTAACCAACTGAGCCACCCAGGTGCCTGTGGGTGATTTTTTAAAAAGAGTTTGACAAGAGTGAACCCCAGGGTCAGTTATGACTTTGGGTGATAATGACATGTCTGTGTGGGTTCACTGGTTGTACTGAGGGTACCGTCCTGGTCTGGGATGTCAGCAGTGAGGGAGATTATGTATGTGTGGGAACAGGGAGTAAGTATATGGGAACTCCCTATAATTTCTGCTCAGTTTTGATATAAACCTAAAACTGCTCTAGAAAATGAAGTTTATTAGTTAAAAAAATTTAAAAGGGAGTTTTGCAAGGCAGGATTGGGATAGGGCAGAGTTAGTTTAGATCGGGCAAAGTTATGACATGCTAGCTTTAAAAATAGTTTACTTAAGGGCGCCTGGGTGGCTCAGTTGGTTAAGCAACTGCCTTCGGCTCAGGTCGTGATCCTGGGGTCCCGGGATCGAGTCCCACATCGGGCTCCCTGCTCAGCAGGGGGTCTGCTTCTCCCTCTGACCCTTCCCCCTTCTCATGCTCTCTCTCTCAAAAAAAAAAAAAATAGTTTACTTAAATAAAAATTAAAAATATTTAAATAAAAAATTTAATAATTTATTTAAATAAAAATTTTAGCCACTGGGTGGCTCAGTCGGTTAAGCATCTGACTCTTGATTTTGGCTCAGATCTGATCTCAGGGTGGTGAGATTGAGCCCTGCGTCAGGCTGTGTGCTATGTGTGGAGTCTTCTTAAGATTCTCTCTCTCCCTCTGTCCCCACCCCTGCTCACTCTCTCTCTCTCTCTCAAAATAAAAAATAAATAAAAATTTTATATGTTTAAGGTGATGATGTTTTAGTATACATGTACATAGTGAAATGACTACTGCAGTCAAGCTAATTAACATATCCATCTTTGTATACCGGAAATTTGCTGAGAGTAGATTTTAGGTGTTCTCACTACACGTGCATGCGAACACACATGTGCGTGCACACACACACACACAGAAATATTAACGATGTGGGGATATACTAATTTTGGATTGTGGGACCTGCCAGCATGAGGATCCTGAGGTAAGCTATTGGACTGAATAAGTAAGCAGCCTTACTGGTTTACAGTCTTTCCAGAATATTTCCTGCAGCAAACAGCTTTGTTATTTTTGTTTGATCTCAGTATTTTTTTTAACACAGGGACAGGATATTTGACTCACTTCTCAAGGAGTGTCTTGAGTGTCACCAGATCTTTTCTGAGTCTCCAGGAAGACCACAGCCCTAAATCTCACAGAAAAGCTCTGGCAGTTGCAGATTATGCTACAGAGACTTTAAGCAACTTTGAAGAATGCTGGAACCAGGGAGTGTCAGGATTCACAGAGAGCGAATCTGTGATACTCTGATATTTTGAATAGCAGTCAGTCGGCCATTTGCACTTTAGGAGTTCTTTGAGTTGCAAGAACTTGGAGTCTTTTACTAGAGTGAAATTAACCAGACTTGGAAAGGCCAGGGACTTCATAGCCTACCTAGTGGCATTGGAACTACAATCCTGGGAGTTGGACTTTCTCTTGATCGTCTTCTTTGTCCTGAAACAGTGTCAGTTTCAGGACACCTGGGAAATGTAGGCACTGGAGTAGAAAGGAACACTGAGTGTCACTGACCATTGATAAGTGAAGGGGATAGTATCCTGATAGTGCAGAGTAGTCCAGCGACTGAACAGGTTTTACCAAACCTCTAATAATTGAACTCTAGTTAGACTATTTTAATATTCCTCCCTCCCTTCCTTCCTTTCTTCCTTTCTTCTTTCCTTCCTTCCTTCCTTCCTTCCTTCCTTCCTTCCTTCCTTCCTTC